>NW_026693251.1:0-324786 GCF_021218885.2 Marmota monax
GTACCTAAACCTAATCCTAAATCTAGCCTTAACTCTAGCCCTAGACCTAAACAAAAATCTAGTCCTAGGCCTAACAATAACCCTTATCCTAACACAAACCCTAACCCTGCTCCTAGACCTAAACCTACTCCTAATTCTGGCTGTAACCCTAACTTGAACTATAACCCAAACACTGACTCTGCCTTTAATAGTAAAACTACTTCTAAACCTGACCCTAACTGAAATTCTAAACCTAACACTAGACCTTGGCATAACCCTAACCCTAAAACTAGCCCTAATCATAACCCTAGCTCTTACATTATCCACAGCTTTAACCCTAGGCCTAAAACTAACAAAAATCTAGAGCTAATCCTAGGCCTTAACCTAGCCCTAAGCATAACCCTAACCCTAACCCTAACCCTAACCCAAACTTAACCCTCGCCTTGGTCCAAATCCTAGCTCAAATCCTAACCTTACTATAAACATAAACCTAGAACTATCCCTGAATCTAACCCCAAAACTATTACTAATCCTAACCTTAATCCTAACCCTAACCCTAGCTCTAAACCTACCCATTACCCTAACCCTAACCCTAGTTGTAACCCTAGCCTTAAAACTAACCATAATCCTAACCCTAAACAGGAAACTAACCCTAGATCTAACCCTAAACTAATATTCGCTATAGCCCTAAACATAGATCAAACTCTAACCCTTAACACAAACCTAAACATAACCATAGACCTAACCCTAAACTTAAATTTAACCCTGTCCCTAACTCTAAACCTACATCTAACCATATTTATTACCCTTACCCTAACCCTAAACCTACCTTAATCCTATCCCTAAACATGACCCTTAACCTAACCCTTGCTTTAACCCTAATCATAGCTCAGAACTTAACTCTTACACTAAACATAATACTAACACTAATGCTAGTTCTAACCCATATCTAACTCAAGACATAATCCTAACCATAAGTCCAGCTATAAACTTAGCTCTAACTGTATCCATTACCTATTCGTAACCCATACCCTAATGCTAACTCTAGGCCTAACCCTATCTCAAGACCTAATCCTAACCATAACCCTAGCCCTAACCTTAACTCTAACTGTATACATTACCCTAAACATAACCCTTTCCCTAATGCTAACCCTAGGCCTAACCCTAAACCTATCACTAACCCCAACCTTATCAATTACCCTAAACCTAACCTGAACCCTAAATCTAACCCTATCATAACCCTAACCATAACCCTAATGCTAATTTGAGTCCTAATCCTAAACTCAAACCTAAAAGAAACCCTAACCATGACCCTGACCCTAATAATTCCCCTAGATCTAAGCTAACCCTTACCCTAAACCTAATCCTTACATTAGACCTAGCCAAAACCTAACCCTAAAACTATCCATAACCATAACTCTAGACCTGACATTAGCCCAATATATAATCCTAGCCCTAACCTGAACACAAACCCTAGCCCATAGTAGCACTAAACATAGCCTTAATCATTACCCTAACCTTAAACCTAGGCTTAACTTAAAACCAACCCTATCCCTAATATTAGACCTACCTTAGCCCTATCCCTAACCTTAACCCTAAACTTAACCTTAGCACTGAAACTAAGTCTAACTCTCTCCCTAGCCCTAAAACTAGTTCTAACCCTATCCCTTAATGGAACCATAAACCTAGCCCTAACTCTAGGCATAACCCTAGCCATTTCCTTAGCCCTAGCCTAGATCTAACCTTAACTCTAAATCTAACCCTAATACAAAGCCTAAGCTTAAACTTAACACTAACCCTAACCCTAACACTACTCCTAAAACTAGCCCTAACTATAGTCCTAGCCTAATACAAAACCGAGCCATAGCCCTAATCCTAACCCTTAACCTAAACCAAACCCTAACCCTACACCTAGCCCTAACCCTAGCCCTAATTCGAGTTTTAAGCAGAAATCTAAAACTAATCCTAACCCTGATTCTGACTCTAACACTAACCCTAGCTTTAAACATCACCCTAAACAACCTTAAATATAACACTAGACCTAGCCATAACCCTAACTCTAAAACTAGCCCTAATTGTAATCCTAGTACTTACATTAGCCATAACCCTAATCCCAGCCCTAACTTAAACCAAAACCTAGCCTAATCTGAGCCCTAAACTGAGCTTTAACCCTAACCCTAACCTTAACCCTAAACCTAGCACTAAAAATAACCATAACATTAGCTCTAACCTTAGCTCTAACCCCATCCATTACCGTAACCATAATCCTAACCCTAATGCTAACTCTAGGCCTAAACCTTACCATATTCCTAATCCTAACCCTATCCATTACCCTAAACCTAACTTGAAACATAAACCTAAATATATCATTACCCTAATCCTAAACCTATGCTAATTCGAGCCCTAAATTTAAACCTTAACCTGTCTCAAACACTAATCACGACCCTGACCCAAATAATACCCTTAGCTCTAAACCTGACTCTAACCCTAAGTTTAATCCTTACACTACATCTAACCTAACCCTAAAACTATCTTTAACTGTAAAGCTGGACTTGAAATTTTCCCTAGCCCTAATCCTAGCCCTAAACCCAGCCTTAATCCTGACCCAAACAAAACTTGAGGTTTAATCCTGATTGTAATCTTCGTCCTAGCCCTAAACCTAGCTATAACCCCATCCCTTACCCTAAACCTAACCATAACCATAAACCTAACCATAATCTGAAACCTAAACATAACTCTTGCCTTAACCCTAGGTCTAACACTAACACTAAGTCTAGCACTAACCCTAATTTAGTCTTATACTAACCCTAAATCTAGCCTTAAGACTAACTCTAACTCTTGCCCTAGCCCTATCCCTAGTTCTATCCTTAGCCCTAGCCCAACCCTGGATCTAAACCTAACTCTAAAATTAAACCTAACTCTAAATTTAACCATAACCATAATCCTAATCCACACTCTAACACTAGACCTAACAATAATGCTAATCCTAAAACTTTACTTAACCCTAGCCCTAGCCATAAAAAAAAACAAGCCATATCCCTAGCCATAACTCTTAACCTAAACCAAACCATAAACCTACACCTAGCCCTAACACTAACTCTAAAAATAACCCTGAACCTGATGCTGATCCTAACACTAATCTTAGCCCTAAACATCACTCTAACCTTAAATTAACCCGAACACTAGACCTAGGCTTAACCCTAACCCTAAAATTAGCCTTAATCATAACCCTAGTTCATACATTAGTTGTGGTTATAACCCTAGCCCTAACTCTAACACAAATTCTACCCCTAATTCTAGTCCTAACCCAAGCTTAAAACCTAATCTTAACCTAACACTAGACCTAACCCTAACCCTAACCCTAACCCTAGCCCTAATCCTAGCTCTAACCCTATTCCTTACCCTAAGCCAAACCCTAAAGCAAATGCTAACCCTTGTCCTAACCCTAATCCTTAGCCTAACTTAAACACTAACAGTATTACTAGTCCTAACTCTAGCCTTCATTTTAGTTCTAACCCTAACCCTGACCCTTATTCTGAGCCTAACAATAACCCTAGGTCTAATCCTGACCCTAACCCTAAACCAAACCCTAACACTAAACCTACCAGTAACCCTATACTTATACCTAACCCTAACACTAGATTTAGACCCCAAACTAATTGTAAACATAGCTATAATTCTAGCCCTAGACCTAAACAAAATCCTAGCTCTAGCCCTAACAATAACACTTAACCTAAACACTTACCCTACCCCTAGAACTAACACTAGTCCTAATTCTGGATCTAACCCTAACCCTAATCCTATCTGGAACACTGACCCTGACCCTAACATTAACCTATTTCTAAACCTGACCCTAAACGAAAACCTAATCCTAACTAACACTAGACCTAGCCATAACCCTAACCCTAATATTGGGCGTAAACATAACCCTAGTCCTAATCCTATTTAAACCCTAATCTTAACCCTAAAAGTTGCCCTAACCCTAACCATAGTCCTAAACCCAGCTATAAACCTAACAAAAACCTAGCCACAATCCTAGGCCTATACTTAGCCCTAAGCATAAACCTAACCCTAACCCTAGCCCTAACACTAACCCTAACACTAACACTTGCCTTAGAGCTAACCCTAGTTCAAAGCCAAACCCTTACCCTAAACATTAACCTACCCATATCCTAAACCATAACCCTAACTCGAGCTCTTATCCTAACTTTAATCCTAGCTCGAACTTTAGTTCTAAACTTGTCAATTATCCTAACCCTAATGCCAACCCTAATTATAACCTTACCCCTAACACTAAACCTAACGCTAACCATAAACATATCCCAAGACCTAACCATAAACCTAAACCTCACCATAACCCTAACCCTAGCAGAAACATTAAGCCTTACAATAAACGTAATGCTAAATCTATCCCTAATCTATGCCCTAACCCTAAACCTAAATCTAACACTGTCTATTACACTAAACCCAACCCTACCTGTAATGAAATCTCTAGCAATAACCCGAACCCTAAATCAAACCCTGCCACTGTCTGGCTGGGCACAATTCAGGAGCCACTTGTCAAAAGAAACGAACTTTATTTTTAGAACCACACACTCCAAACAAAACAGCTCCTCAGGAAAAACCCTCAGAGCTCAACTGCCACCACCGGCTTCCCACAAGCCTCTCTCTCAACCACCAGCCTCTCCACCTCCCACAATCCTCCTGCTCTTGAGGCCGATTGGCTGGGTTGAATGGGCGGAGCCAAAAAAGTCCCCCAATGAGCAGCTCCGTGGTCTGAAAGGGCAGGGAAACAGCCCAATGAGCATCACCGCAGAGGAGCCAATCAGCTAGATGTTGCTGGGGCCGCTGTGAGCCGGCAGCTGTAAGTTTGCTGGCAGCTGGAAGTTTGCTGGGGCCCCTTCAGCTGTTGCTCTCAACATCTCCCCCTCTCTGTTTAAACAACAAGCATGTGGCTTAGGGACCGTGCCTGCCTTAGGTTGTCCAATAGTACATATGGTCCTTACCCGTTAGGTTGGTACCATTGCAATTGGATCTTACCCATCACTGACTACCGGTGCAGTATACAGCCACACCTGTGGAGAGGTCTTTGTACCAGCAGGGGGGTGAGGTTCTTTGCCTCACCTCTGTTGGGCCCAAAATTTTACCTGAACGATCATGACAAGCAGAAGGGAGGAAGATACACCAAGCCAATTGACGGCTCCTTTTGGAAAAATTGTACCACCGATGATATCATCAGCAAAAATACCCCAACACTACCACAAGTCGCTGCACCAACAGATAGTTCACAATGCATACAGGTGAGTTCACAATGCATACAAGTGATACATAGTCCAGGCAAGTTCTGCAAGCATTTCAGTGATGGCTATTCCAGAAGCTGTAGATTGGTTTTATCTTTGTCTTCACCAGCACTGGGATGAAGATAGGAATTCTGGCAATAATGGCTAAAGAAAAAATTATGTAACATTCCAGAAGGCACTAAAAGAAAACAATTTTCTTAACAATTTACATTATCTTGAACAGAATTATTAAATATAATGAGAAGGAAATGTGAAAGTAAACAAACAGATCTGTTAACCTCCTTTTTTGTTCACATATTAAAACAATCCTCAACAGCTGTTTACCCAATTTAAATTAAATTGTTTAAATCACGTGGGAAAAATATTTGGATCAATTTTTTCATGAGTGCTCATCATATATGATATATGGACATATGTACATTCAAACATATAACACAAAACACAAGTGTGCACACATAATATAATACATACAACACATAACATAATAGTAAAGGCCTTATAACTTTTTACAGGTGAAATCTCCATTGCAATGTTTAAAAATTCTATAGTCAAAAAATAGAACTGATCAGCAAAACATTAACCTAGGTCTGTATGAGCTCAAAAAACAAAATAGAACTTCATGATGTGGGAAAGGGCAATAATAAAATAGATATTGAAAAAAGCATCCTGGTTCTGTCGCAGATGTAAGGGTAGCCAAACTGGAGTTCTGGATATCAGCTGTTATGGATTTGAGCCAAATCATCTTCTTTTTGGTCTGTAGAAATTGCTTTAGTTAATCTTTCTGGAATCCAAATCGGCTGCTGTTCTCCCTGTGGAAACACACAAACAGACCCCTGAATCCAGACGATCACTGGGTCAGGACTTTAGTTAATCTCTCCGGAATCCAAATCAGCTGCTGTTCTTCCTGTGGAAACACACAAACAGACTCGCGACTCCAGACAATTACTGGGTCAGGACCTTTCCATTGTCCTGTTAGAATATCTTTGCAAAGTACCTTGGGCTTATGAACATTTTTTGGACACATATGGCTTTCCGCAGAACTAAGTCCTGACGGATCCAAATTTAAAAAGTTTAGAGTAAAAAGGGTTATTTTAAGTTTATCTTTGGGAATATATACCCTTTCCCAATTCCATCTTTTTGCTTTAATAAGTACATTTTAATAGTTTGATAAGTTCTTTCAACTATGCCTTGTCCCTGTGGATTGTATGGGATTCCTGTTATATGAGTAATGCCAAATGATGAGCAAAATTGTTTCAAAGAGGTAGAAGTATAACCAGGGGCATTATCTGTTTTTAACTGTTTTGGAACGCCCACAGTGGCAAAATTTTGTAAGCAATGAGCTATAACATCTTTAGTTTTTTCTCCGGCATGAAGGGAGCCCATCAAAAATCCAGAAGAAGTATCAACTGTAACATGCAAATATTTTAATTTTCCAAATTCTGGCAAGTGTGTGACGTCCATCTGCCAAATATGGTTAGGTATCAATCCTCTAGGATTGACTCCAAGATTAACTTGTGGTAAAAAGGTCACACAATATTGACATTGTTTTATTATTTGTCTAGCTTGTTCCTTAGTTATTTTAAAACGCTTTTGCAAAGTATTAGCATTGACATGGAACTTTTTATGAAAATTTATAGCTTCTTCTAGTGTAGAGAAAATATGTATGTCATGTGTAGTTTTATCTGCTAAATCATTGCCCAAACTAAGGGCTCCAGGCAATCCTGTATGTGCCCTGATATGTCCTATAAAGAATGGATCTTTTCTGTCCCAGATTAGACTTTGTATAGTGGAAAGCAAAGAGAAAACAGTAGAGGAAGGGGAAATCCTACCAGCATCTTCAAGGGATACTATAGCGTTAACTATATACTGACTATCAGAAAATAAATTAAATACAGAATCTTTAAACATCACAAAAGCTTGTAATACTGCATTAAGCTCTACCTTTTGAGCTGATTGTTTGGGTACTAAAAATGTAAAAGTTTGATCAGGTGTAACTATTGCTGCTGTACCATTATTTGATCCATCAGTGAATATATTTGGAGCATTCATGATAGGTGTTTTCTTGTCATTTTTGGAAAAATTACAGGATGCGATGACCAAAAAGACAATAAAGGATTAGATGGTAAGTGGTTATCAAATGAAACATTAGATTTGCACATGATTATTGCCCAAGTATTTACCTCACTAGCTAACTCATCAATTTGATTCATAGTATATGGAGTAATAATTTTATTGGGAGAAATTCCAAACACTCCCTTTGCTGCTTTTATTCCTTTGAGTATTAATTGTCCTACAGCCTCAGGATACCTAGTAAGAATAGTGTTAGGAGAATAAGATAAATGTGTCCATAATAATGGACCTTCTTGCCAAAATACTCCTGTAGGAATATTTTTTTTGTTGGTAGTACAATAAATAATAAAGGCAAACTTATATCAATTCTATCCAAATGCATATTTTCCATATATGTTTCAATGATTTTTAATGCCTTTCTTGCTTCAGGCCTTAACAGGCAGGGTGAATTTGGATCTGATGGACCTTTTAGGATATCAAATAAAGGTCCCAACTCTCCTGTTGGTATACCTAGATAAGGCCTTATCCAATTTATGTCTCCTAATAACTTTTGAAAGTCATTAAGTGATTTGAATTTTTGGTGGACGGACCATGGTTGAGGATAGTAGAACTCCTAAATAATTAATTGGAAAATTTAATTGTACTTTATCTATTGCTATCTCTAGATTATAATTTTTTAATAAGTTTGTAAGTGTGGCATAACATTCTAGCAATGTGTTTTTAGCTTTGTGTGCTAGTAATACATCATCCATATAGTGAAATATTTGTAGTTCAGGATTTTGATTTCTAAGTGGCTGGATTACTTTGTTAACATAAATTTGACACATAGTTGGACTCTTAGCCATTCCTTGAGGGAGTACTTTCCATTCATATGTCTGATCAGGACCTTCATGATTCAGTGCAGGGATAGTAAATGCAAAACGTGGACTATCCTCAGGATGAATTGGAATTGAAGAAAAAAAACAATCTTTAATATCTATAACTAAAGCATACCAAGTTTTTGGCAAAGCAGACAATTGAGGAATCCCCGATTGAGTAGGTCCCATAATAACCATCTCATTATTAATGGCTCTTAAATCTTGCAATAATCTCCATTTACCAGATTTCTTTTTGATGACAAAAATGGGAGTATTATGGGGAGATACAGAAGGTTGTATATGTCCTTCCACTAATTGTTGTTTGACCAGGTCATGGGCTGCTTTTATCTTTTCTTTAGTCAGGGGCCACTAAGGAACCCATACTGGTCTTTCTGATTTCCAAGTATTTTTTATTGTCTCAGTGGCCCTTTCTGAAAATCCAACCCATGTTCTTCCATTCCTTGATCTATTAGTATTTGTGCTGCTATAACTTGTTCTTGTTTTTTAATCTTTTTCCTTTCCTAAAACCTTGTCTAGTCATAATAGTGGGTGCATTTTGGTTGATGTTATTTGTTAATGTCAAACCTAATTGATCTAGGACATCTCGTCCCCATAAATTTATGGGAAGATGATCCAATACATATGGCTGTATAGTTCCTTCACATCCTTCAGGATCCTTCCAATCTAATACCATTAAACTTCTATGGGGATTAGTCGCCACTCCTAGGCCTCAAAGAGTTTGAGTGGTTTGTTGTAATGGCCAATGTTTTGGCCATTCTTGACAAGAGATGATGCTAAGGTCTGCACCTGTATCCAGTAGCCCATTAAATTCATGTCCTTGAATATTTAGTTTTAGCATGGGGCGAGAATCTAAATTTAAGGAAAGCATAGCCCAATCTACACCTGTGGAGCCTAATCCCTTGGAACCTCTTTCTACAGTACGACTGGAAAATTTATCATGTAGGCTGGGTATTATTAGTAACTGTGCTATTCTATCTCCTGGTGAAATTACTGATATACCCTTTGGAGAACTGGCTATAATTTTTATTTCACCTTCATAATCGGGATCAATTACCCCAGGACTTATCATAAGTCCTTTTAGAGTAGAAGAGCTGCGTCCCAATAATAAGCCTACTGTTCCTTTGGGAAGATGTCCTTTTACCCCTGTGGGAATGATTTGAACTCCCATCTCTGGAGTTAGTACTGATCTGGCGGAGGCGCAGATGTCCAACCCTGCGCTCCCTCTGGTTTGCCTGATGAGGGATCTGATGGACAATGTGTCCTGGGCACTACCCTGATGGGGTTGCTGTGTTCCTCCAGTGTTCCGTATATTTGTGGTTTTGGGCCCCGGAGCATTGGGACCCCTGTCCATTTTTTGGCAATGGAGCCTGATGCCTTTCTCCATGATATTGTGGATAAACACCTGGTCCTTGTTCGTTTTTTGATAATGGAGTACCCTCTATGGTGGTTTGAGAATGGCATTCATTAGCCCAATGTCTCCCTCTACGGCATTGTGGGCAAATACCCGGTATTCTATTCCTTTGATACCTAGTTTTGTTAAACCCTCCTCCTATGGGGCAATTCCTTTTAAAATGTCCTGTTTGTTCACAATTGTAGCATGTTCTTGGCCTGGCATCTAAAGCCTGTTTTACTGCAGCTTCCACGACTTGCTCTTGTTCATTAATGTCTCTACATAATTTAATATATGTGTTTAAATCTTCATGTTTCCATGGTCTAATGATTTCTCTGCACCAACGATTCACTTGCTCATAAGCCAGTTGTTTTTTTTTAATGGCATTGCTTGTTCTGTATTCCCAAAAACTCTGGTAGCTGTTTGAATAAGCCTATCTACAAATTCAGCGTAAGATTTGTTAGCTCTTTGTATTATCTTAGATAATTGACCTTGTAAACATCCATGTCCTTGTAAAGTCTTCCATGCCCTAACCACCTCTACAGCAATTTGTGCGTATACGCCAGGATCATATGCAATTTGTTGCTGTTGATCCTCATAAGGTCACTTTCCTAAAAACATATCTAAATTTCTATGAGGA
Organism: Marmota monax; assembly: GCF_021218885.2. Lineage (NCBI taxonomy): Eukaryota > Metazoa > Chordata > Mammalia > Rodentia > Sciuridae > Marmota > Marmota monax. Next base: position 10,258 of record NW_026693251.1, read on the forward strand.
TAACCAGCTGCTGCAATTTGCCTAGCCATCTCCTTGCAAAATTCCTCATTGGCAACTTTCCATAAAAGGTATTGACCTCCATTTAGCACAGCTTTACACATATTAGCCCAATCTGCTGGCGTCATGTTCAAGTTGTTAATGGATTCGACCAAGCTTACAGTGAAGGGTGCTTGAGGACCATAGGTTGTTACAACCTCTTTTAGCTGCTCCACTATTTTGAAATTTAAAGCATGGTGAATTCGCTGCCCTCCTACCTCAAATACAGGGCATGTTAATACTTGAGATCCTGTCTTATGATCCCAACTATCAACTGTGGGGGTTGGGGGCCTCCCAGCATATGGAGGTGCACTTGTTAGTTGGACATTTACATTCTCTCATGATAGAAAGGTGTTAGTAGCAGTCTCCTGTAGAGGTCGTGCTGTTGGTTGGACACTTATGCCCTCTGGTGATAGAAAGTTGTTAGTAGCAGTCTCCTTTTGTAACTTTCCCCCTGATGGCTTTTCTGCTCTAAGCTTTATTCCTCTATCTTTGTCTGAACTGAAGGCTTTGGACTAAGCAAACCAGATACCAATGCCCACAAGGTCAATGTGCCTACTGGCAGAGTTCCTGGGCTTTTCTTTTCTATTCTTTTAAAATCTTCACCATGATGGTTCCATTGTGATATATTTAACAACTCCTCCTTAAAAAGCCATGGGCTACATTTTTGTATTGTATCAACGTATACCCTGACTCTTCTTGATTTTACTGAGATGCCTCCTTCCTCTAAGAATTTACTTAACACTCTTTCGGTTTGTTTTTTACTAATTTCTGATCCCATATTTCTACTATAATACAACCCAACAAGATGACGCAAAACAAAACCGAGACAGAATGAAATAAAAAGGGAACAACAAAAATTCATTATAGACTTTCTATCCTCCAGACATATGCATCCGTCCTTTCTCCCTATCTGTTCCTCAGACGTAAATAGTTTTTCCTCAGATGTGAGCGGTTTTTCTTCTGTCTCACTCATCTCCAGGGACAGGCAACTTAAAACAAAAGTGAAGCAAAACAAAAGAGGAATCTTAAAATGGCTACCCATCCTCTTGCCCTGCCCTCAGGGGCAAGAAGTTTACCTTATCACTTACCCTCATTATCTCCCCTTGTGAGCCACCAAATTCCACAATCTGACTGGGCACAATTCAGGAGCCACTTGTCAAAAGAAAAGAACTTTATTTTTAGAACCACACACTCCAAACAAAACAGCTCCTCAGGAAAAACCCTCAGAGCTCAACTGCCACCACCGGCTTCCCACAAGCCTCTCTCTCAACCACCAGCCTCTCCACCTCCCATAATCCTCCTGCTCTTTAGGCCGATTGGCTGGGTCGCGTGGGCTGAGCCAAAAAAGTCCCCCAATGAGCAATTCCGTGTTCTGAAAGGGCAGGGAAACAGCCCAATGAGCATCACCGCAGAGGAGCCAATCAGCTAGATGTTGCTGGGGCTGCTGTGAGCCAATCATCAGCTGGCAGTCTGAAAGTTTGCTGGGGCCCCTTCGGCTGTGGCTCTCAACAAAACCCTAACCATAAATATATTCCTAGACGTAAACGTAAACCTCACAAAGCCCTAGCCCTAACCCTAGCTCAAACACTAACACTGCCCCTAACATAACAATAATCTTAGCCCTAAACCTAACACCATAAACCAAACCCTAGTCTTATCTCTAAACCTAACTCTAATCCTAGACTTAATCCAAAAAATAACCTAGCCCTAACCCTAGCTTGAAATCTATTCATTATACTAAACATAATCCTAACCATTGCTCACCTTAATCCTATTGATAAACCTATCCCATCCATTACCCTAAACCTTAACTGAAACCTAAACCTAATCCTATCCATTACCCTAACCCCAAGCCTAAACCTAACAGTAATTCAAACCCTAAACCTAAACTTTGACCTTAACCAAATGCTAACCATGACCCTAACCATAATAATACCCTAACTCTAAACTTGACCCTTACCCTAAACGTAGACCTAGCCCTAGTCTAGCTATGAACCTAATAGAAACCATAGCCCTAAACCTAGACTTAATCCTAACCTAAACACTAACCCTACCACTAATCCTAATTCCAACCAACATCCTAGCCCTCAAGCAAGCTATAACCCCACCTATTCCCCTAAACTTAATCCTAACACTAATACTAATCCTAAACCTAGCCCTACCCCTAGTCCTAAACCTAACACTAACCCTAGCCCTAATCCTAGCCCTAATTTAGCTTTAACCCTAACCCTAAGCCTAGTCCTATATCTAAATCTAACTCTCGTCCTAGCCGTTTCCCTAGTTCTAAACCTATCCCTTACTGTAACATTCACCCTAGCCCTAACCCTAATCCTAACCCTGGATCTAACCCTAACTCTAAATCTAACCCAAACTCTAAGCCTAAACCTCACCCTAACACTAGCCTTAACCCTAACACTAATTCAAAATCTAGCCCTAAGTCTAGTCCTAGCCCTAAAACAAAACTGAGCCATAGCCCTAACCCTAACTCTAACCCATAGAAGTCAAGATGAAGTGAAACCTTAAAACACAAACTGTTCCTGACAGCAAACCTTGAACTGAGAAGGCCCAACCTGGGAAACATGGTAATGCTAGGTAAAAAATGAATCCTGACCGGAATCAAAGAAATTTGAACAAAACTAACTCTAACACAAACATTAGCTCTAACCCTAGCCCTAATCCTAATCTTAAAACAAAGCCTTTCCTGTTTATAGAGCTTGATCACAAAAGGACCAACCTTGGGGTGCCCAGTAGGACAAGGTAAAAGTTGAATCCTGCCCAGTATCAATAAAATCTGACCAATAATTGGGGGAGGTGTTTCAGTATATGCCTATTTCCCCTGTTTTCTCCTAAAGTGCACTTGGATAAATTGATTTTTCATTCTTCAGCTTAAAGTACTTTCACAAGGAACAAACCAGAGCATGCCCACTCTGAAGTGATTGAGTGTGTGAAGTTTCATGCAGCTAGCACCAACCCTGGTTGATTTCCAGCTCCATTTACATTCACACCTATAGGCCATAATGTAGTGAAAACTAAAAACTCAAACTGTTCCTGACATTGAACCATTGAACCCTGAAGGCCCAAACTTGGGGAGCCTACTAAGGTTGGTCAAAGATGAATCCTGTACAGTATCAAAGTAATCAGACCAAAACAATTCAAAGCTCTTTCAGTACATGTGTATTTTGCTTGCTCCTAAAGCACTCAGAGATAAAGCTGTTTCTTTCTACTTCAGCTTAGGGATACTTCACAGGAAACAAACCGGAGAATGCTCACTGAGAACTGATTGAGTGTGTGAAGTTTCAAGCAGCTAGCACAAACCCTGTTTGATTTCCAGCTTCATTTCCATTCACCCCTATAGGGCAAAAAGAAGAGAAACATGAAAATTGAAACTGTTCCTAAGAGAAAACACTTTTACATAGGAGGCCCAAACATTTGGAGTACAGTCAAAATAGGAAAAAGGTGAACCCTGCCCAGTATCATAGAAATAAAAAAAAAACTATCTCTAACCCTAACACCAGTTCTAAACCTAGTCCTAACACTAAGTCTAACCCTAAACCTAATCTGTTTAGAGAATCTTTGATCTTAGAAGTTTCAAAATTGGGGATCTTTTGGGCCAAGCTTACAGATGAATCATGGGCAGTTTCAAAGAAATCTGACAAAATAATTGGGGGGGAGCAATTTCAATACATGCATGTTTTCCTGTTTTCTCCTAAAGTGTTCTCAGATAAATTTGTATTGCAAGCTTCAGCTTATTACTAACTTCACAATTAACAAACCAGAGAATGCCCACAGAGAACTGATTGAGTATGTGAAGTTTCAAGCAGTTAGCACCAACCTTGTTTGATTTCCAGCCACATGTCCATTTACCCATGTAGGTCAAAATGAAGTGAATCCATGAAATACAAATTGTTCCTGTCAGCAAAGGATCGATCCAAGGAGGCCGAACCCTGGGGAACATAGTAAGGCTAGGCAAAAATACATCTTGCCCAGTATCAAAGAATTTGAACAAGACAAACTCTAACCCTAACACTACACCTAACTCTAACCACAAGGCTAACCCTAACCTGTTTAGAGAACCTTTGATCATAGAAGTCTCAAAGTTGAGGAGTCTAGTGTGGCAAGCTAACAGATGAATCCTGCCCAGTATCAATGAAAACTAACCAAATGATAGGGGGAGGTAGTTCAGTACGTGCATATTTTCCTGTTATCTCCTAAAATGCTCTCGCATAGTGTTGTTTTTGCATGCTTCATCTTTGGGATTCTTTCACAAGGATAAAACCAGAGTGTCCTCACAGAGAACTGATTGAGTGTGTGAAGTTTCAAGCAGCTAGCAAAAACCTTGTTTGATTTCCAGCTCCATTTCTATTTACCCATATAGGTCAAAATGAAGTGAAACCTTAAAATAAAAACTGAAATACTGACAGCAAACCAGTGAACCTAGAAGGCCCAAACCTGGGGAACATAGTAAGGCTAGGTAAAAGATAAATCATGCCTAGTATCAAAGAAATTTGAACAAAACTACTGTAAACCTAACAATAGATCTATCCTTAATCCTAATCCTACAGCTCACCCTAACCTGTTTAGAGAACCTTTGATCATAGAAGTCCCAAACTAAGGGAGCCTAGTGGGGAAAGCTAACAGATGAATCCTGCACAGTATCAAAGAAATCTGAGCAAATAATTGGGGGAAGTGTTTCAGTACATGCATATTTCCTTGATTTCTCCAAAAGTGCTCTGGGATAAAGTTGCTTTGCATGTTTCAGCTGAGGGCAACAGTCACAAGGAAGAAACCAGAGAGTGCCCACAGAAAACTGATTGAGCGTGTGCAGTTTCAAGCAGCTAGCACCAACCCTGTTTGATTTCATGCTCCATATCTCTTAAACAAAATATTTCAAAATAAAGTGAATCCTTAAAATACAAACTGTTCCTGACAGCAAACCATTGAACGGAGAAGGCCCAAACCAGTTAACATTGTGAGGCTAGGTAAAAGATGAATCCTGCCCAGTATCAAAGATACATGAACAAAACTGACTCTAACTCTAACACTAGGTTTAAACCTAGCCCTTACCCTAACCATAAACCTAACCCTAATCTGTTTAGAGAACATTTTATCATAGAAGTCCCAAATTAAGGGAGTCTAGTGGGGAAAGCTAACAGATAAATCTTATGCAGTATCAAGAAATCTGACCAAATAATTTGGGGAGGTAGTTCAGTATATGTATATTTCCCTGTTGTCTCCTACAGTACTTTCAGATAAAGACGTTTTTGCATGCTTCAGCTTTGGGAAATTTTCACAAGGAAGAAATCAGAGTGCCCACATAGAACTGATTGACTGTGTGCAGTTATAAGCAGCGAGCACCAACCCTGTTTGATTTCAAGTTGCATACCATTTATCCATATAGGTCAAAATGAAGGAAACCTTAAAATACAAACTGTTCCTGACAGCAAACTATTGAAGTGATAAGGCCCAAACCTGGGGAAAATAGTAAGGCTAGGTAAAAGATGAATTATGCCAAGTATCAAATGAATTTGAACAAAACTCACTCTAACACTAGATCTAACCCAACCCTAAACTCATTCTAACCTGTTTAGAGTACTTATGATCATAGAAGTCCCAGACTTTTGGAGCCTAGCAGTACAACTTAACAGATGAATCTTGTGCAGTATCAAAGAAATTTCATGAAAAATTGGGGGAGATATTTCAGTACATTCATATTTCCCTGTTTTTTCCTAAAAGTGCTCATGGATAAATTGTTTTTCATGTTTCAGCATAAGGTACTTTCACAAAGAAAAATCAAAGAGTGCCCACAGAGAGCTGATTGAGTGTGTGAAGTTTCATGCAGCTAGCACCAACCATGTTTGATTTCCAGCTCCATTGCCATTCAGACCTATAGGCCATAATGAAGCAAAACCTAAAAATTCAAACTGTTCCTGACACTGAACCATTGAACCTTTAAGTCCCAAACTTGGGGAGCCTACTAAGGCTAGGACAAGGATGAATCCTGTACAGTATCAAATTAATCCAACCAAAAAAAAATGTGAAGCTCTTTCAGTACATGTGTATTCTGCTTGCTCCTAAAGCACTCAGAGATAAAGTTGTTTCTTTCTACTTCATCTTAGGGCTACTTCCACGTGGAAAAATATTTTTCTCACTGAAAATTGATGGAGTGTGTGAAGTTTCAAGCAGCTAGCCCAAACCCTGTTCGATTTCCAGCTTCATTTCCATTCACCTCTATAGGGCAAAAAGAAGAGGAACATGAAAATTGAAACTATTCCTGAAAGCAAACCCTTTATGTAGGAGGCCCAAACATTTGGAGTATACTCAAAATATGAAAAAAAAAGATGAATCCTGCACAGTATCATAGAAATTTGAAAACAAAACTAACTCTTACCTTAACACTAGGTCTAATCATAGTCCTAACACTAACCCTAACACTAACCTTAACCTTTTAGAGTCCCTTTGATCCTAGAAGTCCCACATTTGGGGAGCCAAGTTGGGTAGGCTAACAGATGAATCTTTCACAATATCAAAGAACTCTGACCAATAATTGAGTGAGGTATTTCAGTACGTGCATATTTTGCTGTTTTCTCCTAATGTGCTCTTGGATAAATTATTTTTTTATGCTTCAGTTTAAGGTACTTCACAAGGAACAACCAGAGAGTGCCCACAGAGAGCTGATTGAGTGTGTGAAGTTTCAAGCAGCTAGTACTAACTCTGTTTTATTTCCAGCTCCATTATCATTCACATCTATAGGAATAATAAATTAAAACCTAAAAAAATCAAACTGTTCCTGACATTGAACTGGCAACCCTTGAAAACCCAAACTTGGGGATCCTACTAAGACTAGGAAAAGGATGAATTCTGTACAATATCAAAATAATCCATGCAAAAAATGAAGCTTGCTCCTAAAGTGCTCAAAGATGAAGCTATTTCTTTCTAGTTCAGCTTTGGGCTACTACCACAAGAAACAAATGAGAGAATGTGCACTGAAAACTGATTGAGTGTGTGAAGCTTCAAGCAGCTAGCACAAATCCTGTCTGAGTCCAGTTCCATTTCCATTCACCTGTAAAGAGCAAAATGAAGTGAAACATGAAAATTTAAACTGGTCCTGAGAGCAAATCCTTTTACCTAGGAATCCCAAACATGGGGAGCATGCTAAGATTAGGAAAAAGATAAATCCTGCCCAGTATCCAAAAAGTTTAAAAAAAACTAACTCTAACCCTATCACTAGTTCTAACACTTGCCCTAACTCTAACTAACACTAAGCCTAACCTGTTAAGAGAACCTTTGATCATAAAAGTTTTAAACTTGGGGAGGCTAGTGGGCCAAGCTTACAGAAGAATCGTGCACAGTATTAATAAAATCTGACCAAATAATTGGGGGAGGTATTTCAGTACATGCATATTGCACTGTTTTCTCCTAAAGTGCTCTTGGATAAAGTTATTTTGCATGCTTCAGCTTATGGCTACTTTTACAAGGAAGAAACCAGAGAGTGCCCACAGACAACTGATTGAGTATGTGATGTTTTTTCAACCAGCTAGCACCAACCCTCTGAATTACAGCTCCATTTGCATTTACCCATATAAGTCAAAATGAAGTGAGACATTAAAAACAAACTCTTTCCAACAGTGAACCATTGAACGGAGAAGGCCCCAAACTGGGGCACATAGTAAGGCTAGGTAAAAGATAAATATTCCCAGTATCAAAGAAATTTGAACAAAACAAACTCTAACCCTAACACTAGCTCTAATGCTTGCCCTAAACCTAACCATAACACTAACACTTACCTGTTTAGAGAACCATTGATTCTAGAATTGCCAACCTTGGGGAGCCTAGTGGAGCAACCTAAAAGATGAATACTGTACAGTATCAAAGAAATCTGATCAAATTGTTGAGAGACTTATTTCAGTACATACACGTTTCTCTGTTTTCTCCTTAAGGGCACTCGGATACAGTTGCTTTTGCATGCTTCATCTTTGGCATACCTTCAAAAGAAAGAAACCAGAGAGGGCCCACTGAGAACTGATTGTGTGAAAATTCAAGCACCTCCTGCCAACCCTGTTTGATTTACAGCTCAATTTTCATTCACATCAATAAGCCATGATGAAGGGAAACCTTAAAATACAAACTGTTTCTGACAGCGAACAATTGAACCGACAAGGCTCAAACCTGTGGAGCATAGTAAGGCTAAGTAAAAGATGAATCCTGCCCAGTATCATAGAAATTTGAAAAAAAAAAAAAAAAAACAGGGCCCCATGGGTGCTCTCGTCACAGATGGAAGGCTCAGGTGCACAGTTTCTCTGGGCACAGACAGAAATCTCAGCCACACGGGTGCTCTCTGCGCAGATGCAAGGCAGCACAGAACACAGAGGCTTTGCTTGTGGGTCACCAGACTGAGCTCTGGACACAGTACAAGGTCACTCCAGAACCACTCACCTCACCAAACACCATACCTTATTCGCCATCTATTGGTGGGTGTGGCTCCCAGCTGGGTTCTGCAGCTTATCAGGTAACCGGATTACAACTCCCCTACCTCCAGCTGTGATAACTCAAGATTTTTCTCACAAGCTTTTGGGAGGTGTAGCTATCAATGTGGACCAGCAACTGTACAGGCACCTGGTTTCTAATTCAGACTAAGAGTAGGGAGGCTCTAGGTAGAAGCTCAAGGCCTCTCACCCTGGCTACCTCCACCACCCTGAGCACAGAGACTCAATCTAGGAATCGATGACTCCACCTACTGCAAGAAAAGAAAACAGAGTTCTGAGAGTCTTTATTTTCTTTCTTACTTTTCTTTTCTTGCTCTTCTCATCCATTCTCCTCTACCCTTCCCCCTCTGGTCCTCACAACCACAACATATGTGAAACCAAGAACTTTCCATGAAATTGTACTTTAAGAACTGAATCACTAGAATACTATAACATAGAAGAATTGCATAGGCCCACCTCACCACCCATTTATTTGCTCTTATTTTCTTTCTCCCTCTCTTTCTTTCTTTCCTTGTTATTTTTTCTTTCTCCCTCTATCCCACTTTTAGCCTCCTAACTTTTACTATTTATACATAGGGTAATTATATGAATACAGATAAAGAGTTTGAATTTATACCTTCTTCCATAAATTCCTCTTGTCTATTCATTAGAGTTCTCCTCCAAAGTTGCTAAGTTTGAGTAATTATATACCCTCACTCCTTTCATTCTTAACATACCATCCTACCCCTGACCCTCAGTTCTCTATACACCACCAGAAATGGTATGCCTTTTATGAAACTAATGACTATATTCTAAATAAAAATTGAAGCCAACATCTGTAGACACAGAGTCTAAATATAAATGTATTTATAATGGTTAGGCTTAGGCTTTGGGTTAGGGGTAGATTTAGAATTAGGTTTTTATGTATGGTTAGGGCTAGGGCTAAGGATAGGGCAAGGGTTAGGACTAGGGTTTGGGTTAGATTTAGGATTATGGTAAGGGATAGGGTTAGAACTAGTGATAGGGCTAGTATGAGAGTTAGAGTTAGTCTTAGTGCTAGTGTTAGGTTTAGGGTTAGGGATAGGGCTAAATTAGGGCTAGTGTTAGTGTTAGGATTAGGCCTTGGGTTAGGGTTAGAGTTAGGGTTATGTTTAGGTTAAGGTATTGGGTTATAGTTAGGTTGAGGGCTAGGGCAAGGGTTAGTGTTAGGGTTAGGGCTAGGGTTAAGTTTAGGGTTATGATTAAAGCTAGGATGAGGGCTAATGTTTGTGTTAGGTTTAGGGCCAGTATTAGGGCTAGGGCTAATGTCAGGTCTAGGGTTAAAGTTAGGGATAGATTTAGTGTTACTTTATGGCTTAGTCCAGTGTAGGGGTTAGGTTTATACTAAGGGTCTGTTTTAGAGCTAGGGTTATCTTTAGGGTCAGGATCAAGGTGAGGGTTTGCGTTAGGTTAGAGTTTAGGTTCAGGGCTTGAATTATCATTAGGTTTAGGGTTAAGGTAATGAAAGGGTTAGGCTTAGTGTTTAGGTGTGGTTTAGTGTAATGTATAGGATTATGGTTAGGCCTATGGTTAGCATAAGTTTCGGGTTATCATTAGGGTAATGGATAGGGTTAGACCTAAGACTAGGGATAGGGTTATGTATAGGATTAGGGCTTTTGTTTGGGTTAGGGTTAGGTTTACATTTAGGGTTAAAGGTAGGTTTAGGGGCTGGGGATGTGGCTCAAGAAGTAGTGTGCACACCTGGCATGCACAGGGCGCTGGGTTTGGTCCTCAGCACCACATATCAATAAAATAAAGATGTTGTGTCCAACGAAAATTAAAAAAATAAATAAATATATGAAAATAACTAGGTTTAGGACTCGGATTCAGGCTAGGTTTTTGGTTAGTTAGGGCTAGGGTTAAGGCTATGTCTAATGTAGGAAGTAGTGTTATGATTAGAGCTAGTGTTAGGGTCAGTGTTAGGGCTACGTCTAGTGTTAGGGTTAAGTTTACGGTTACGATGCTGTTTAGAGCTAGGTTTAATGTTAGGGTCAGAGTCAGGGTCCAGATTAGTTTTCAGATTAGTGTTAGGACTAGAATTAGAGATAGGATTAGGGTAGGTGTAGGTTGAGGGTTTGGTTTAGGTTAAGTGTTAGGGTTAGGGTTATGATTCGGATTTGTTTTAGGGCTAAGGGTAGAGTTAGGGCTAGTTTTAGGATTAATGTTAGGATTAGGGCTAGTGTTAGTGTGAGGTTTAGGCTTAGGTTTAGGGTAGATTTAGAGTTAGGTTTAGATCTAGGCTTTGAGCTATGGATAAGGATAGGGCTAGGATTAGGGGCTAAGTTTAGGGCTATGTTTAGGGTGATGGTAAGGGATAGGTTTAGAATTAGTTATAAGGCTAGGGTGAGATTTTGAGTTAGTCTTAGGGCTAGGGTTAGGGTTGGGTTAGGGATAGGGCTAAATTAGGGCTGAGATTAGGACTAGGGTTAGTGTTACTGTTAGGCCTAGGTTTAGGGCTAGGGTTAGTGTTAGTGTTAGGGTTACGGTTAGGTTTAGGTTAAGGATTATAGCTACTTTTAGGACTAGGGTGAGGATTAGAATTAGGGTTATGGTTAGGGATAGGTTTATGATTAAGGTGAGGTTTATGGCTAGGATGTGGGCTAAGGTTTGTGTTAGGATTAGAGCTAGGGCTAATGTCAGGTCTAGGGTTACAGTTAGAGAGAGTTTTAAGGTTAGGTTTATACCTAGGTCTTTTATAAGGGTCAGTTTTCTTGTTAGGGACAGGTTTAGAGCTATGGGTATTATTAGGGTCAGGGTCAGAGTTAGAATTTTTATTAGATTAAGGTTTAGGTTTAAGGCTCGATTTATCATTATGGTTAGGATTAGATTAATGATAGTTTTAGGTTTAGAGTTCAGGTTAGGTGTAGGGTAATGGATAGTGTTAGGGTTAGGGAAGGAATTAGGGTTCGGCCTAGGGTTAGCAGAAGCGTTAGGGTTATCATTAGGGTAATGGATAGGGTTAGAGCCTGTGATAGGGCTAGTGTTATGCTTAGGATTAGGTCTAGGGTTAGGGTTATGTTTAGGGTTAGGGCTAAGGCTAGGGTTATGTTTAGCTTTAGGGTTAAAACTAGGGTAGGGCTTGGTATAGGGCTAGGTTTTGCAATAGGTTAGGGCTATGGCAAATGTAAGAATTTTGCTATGATTAGGGCTAGTTTTAGGTTTAGTGTTAGAGCTAAGTATAGTTTTAGGGTTAGGTTTAGGGTTACGATGATGTTTAGAGCTAGTGTTACTGTTAGTGTCAGGGTCAGTGTTCAGTTTAGGATTATGGTTAATGTGAAATCCAGAATCAGCACTAGGGTTAAGTCTAAGGGAAGGGTTAGTGTTTGGCTTTAGGCTAAGGATTATTGTTAGGGCTTGGGATAGGTTTTTCTTTAAATCTAGGGCTAGAGTTATGGAGAGATTAGGATTAGGTTTAGGTCTAGGGCTAGTGTTAGGGTTAGGTTTAGGTATAAGGTTACCAGTAGGGCTAGTGTTAGGGTTCGGTTTAAGGTTAGGTTCAGGTTTAGACCCATGATTTGTGTTAGGGTCAGAATAAGTGTCAGGTTTAGGGTTAGGGTTTGGGATATGTTTAGAGCTAGAATGAAAACTAAGGTTAGGACTAGTAATAGGTTTAAGGTTTCGTTAGGTTAAGGATTAAGATTAGGATTAGGATTAGCATTAGGCTTAGAGTTTGGCATAGGGTAAGGGATAGGGTTAGAGCTAAGGTTAGGGCTAGGGTTAGGGTTAAAGCTTGGTTTAGGGCTCAGATTAGGGCCAGTTATTTTGTTAGGGTTATGGCTAGAGTTAGAGCAATGGCTAATGTAAGAACTAGAGTTTTTAGGTTAGTTTTAGGGTAATGGTTAGTGGTTAAACCTCTAGTGTTAGGATTAGGTTTAGGGTTAGGGTGAAATTTTGAGCTAGTGCTAGTGTTAGGTTTATAGTGAGGGTCAGGTTGAGTTTTAGGGTTAGGGTTAGGACCCGAATTAAGGCTATGGTTACTGTAGGGGTTCAGTTTAAGGTTAGGGTGGTGTTTAGAGCTAGGGTGAGTGTTAGGATATGAGTAAGAGTTAGGGTTAGTATTAAGGTTAAGATTAGGACTCGAATTAGGGCTAGGATTAGGTCTAGAAGTAGTGTTAATGTTTGGTTTACATTAAGGTTTAAGTTTAGGGCTATTGCTCGGTTTAGTTTTACTGCATGGCTTATGTTTAGGGCTAGTTTTATGATTAGCGTTATGACTAGGGCTAGTGTTAATGTTTGGCTTAGGCTTAGGGTTAGGGTTAGATTTAGAGTTAGGGTTAGATCTAGGGTAGGACTAGGAATAAGGATTAGGCAATGATTATGGCCAGGTTTAGGGCTAGAGTTAGGGCTAGTGTTAGAATTATGGTAATGTACAGGGTTAGAAGTAGGGATAGGGCTAGTGTGAGAGTTAGAGTTACTCTTAGGGCTAGGGTTAGGGTTAGGGTTATGGATAGCATTAAAATAGGGCTAGGATTAGGGCTACGGTTACTGTTCACCTTCGGCCTAGCTTTAGGGTTAGGGTTAAGTTTAGGGTAAGGAATGGTGTTATAGCTAGGTTTAGAGATAGGGTGAGGGTTAGAATTAAGGTTACGGCTATGGTTAGGGTTAGGGTTATGATTAAGGCTAGGTTTGGGGATAGGATGAGGGCTATGGTTCTTTTTAGGGTTGGGACTAGGATTAGGGCTAGGGCTAATATCAGATCTAGGGTTATGGTGAAAGATAGTTTTAAGATTAGGTTTATGGCTACAGGTAATGTAAGGGTTAGGTTTAGGGATAGGGTCAGGTTTAGAGCTAGGGGTATTATTAGGGTCATGTTCTGGGTTAGAAATTTGTGATAGGTTGAGGTTTAAAGTTTGGGCTCGAAATAGCATTATGGTTAGTATTAGTGTAATGATAGATTGAGGTTTAGGGTTTAGGTTTGGTTTAAAATAATGCATAGGTTTAAGAGTAGTGATAGGGTTAGGTTTAGGCCTAGGGTCATGGGTACGGCAATCTATAGGTTTAGAGTTAGGGTTTGGGCTAGGGTTATGGTTTTGATTAGGGCAACAGTTAGGATTAAGGTTAGGGTTAAAAATCGGGTTAGGGCTTGGACTAGGGCTAGGTTTTGGGTTAAGTTAGTGCTAGGGTTAGGAGTAAGGCTTATGTAAGTACTAGGGTTAAAATTAGTGTTAAATTTAGGGTTAGGGTTAGTGGTAGGTCTAGTGTTAGTTTTAGGGTTAGGGTTAGAATTATGGTCAGAGTCAGGGTCAGTGTTAATTCTAGTTTTCAGCTTAAAACTAGAATTAGAGCTAAGGTTAGGATTAGTTTTAGGGTTTGGTTTAAGTTTAGGGTTAAGTTTAGGGCTATGGCTCAGTTTTGTTTTAGGGCTAGGGTTAAAGTTAGATTTAGAGTTAGGGTTAGAGTTAGGGTTAGGGTTTGATTTAGAGTTAAAATTAGATCTAGGTTAGGGCTAGAGCTAATGATAGGGCTAGGGTTAGGGCTAGGGTTAGGGCTTGGATTAGGGTTTTGATAAGGGATAGGGTTAGAAATAGGAATGGGGCTAGGGTGAGAGTTAGAATTAGTCATAGGGCTAGGGTTAGAAATAGGACTAAATTAGGGCTAAGATTAGGGCTAGGGTTAGTTTTTGGGTTAGGCCTAAAGTTAGGTTTAGAGTTAGGATTAAGGCTAGGTTTAGGGCTAGGATAAGGGCTGGGGTTTGGGTTAGGTTTAGGGCTAGGATTAGGGCTATGTCTAATTTCATCTCTAAGCTTACAGTTGGGGATAGTTTTAGGATTAGGGTTATGGCTATGTCTAGTGTAAGGGTTAGGTTTAGTGTAAAAGTCACCTTTACAGCTAGGTGATTTATTAGGACCAGGGTCAGTGTTAGAGTTTGGTTGATGTTAGGGTTTAGGGTTAGGGCTTGAATTAGCATTAGGTGTGGGTTAGGGTAATGATAGGGTTTTGTTAAGAGTTTACATTAGGTTTAGGGTAATTGATAGGGTTAGGGTTAACAATAGAGTTAAGGTTAGGCCTAGGATTTGCATTAGGGTAAGGGTTATGGTTAGTATAATGGATAAGATTAGAGCTAAGTTTAGGGCTAGTTTTATGGTTAAGAATATGTCTTGAATAAGGGTTAGGGTTAAGGTTAAAACTCAGGTTAGGCTTACATTTATGTTTAGCATAAGGGTTAGGTTTTGAGCTAGGTTTAGGGCTAGGGTGAGGGTTAGGTTTAGGGTTACTTCTAGGGATAATATTATAGTACTCATAGGGTTAGGGTTAGGGTTAGGATTAGGGCCAGGGACATGATTAGGAAAAGGTTTTGGGTTAGGGTAATGTATACGATTAGATGTAGATTTAGGGCTATGTTTAATGTTAGATTGTTGTTTAGGCTGAGAGTTAGGGCTATGGTTATGTTTAGGTTTATAATAAGTGTTAGGGTTTGAGCTAGGTTTAGGTCTATGGCAAGTGTGAGGTTTAAGGTTAGGTCTAGGGTTAGTTTTCCATTTAGGTTTAAGTTTAGCATTAAGCCTAGTATTATCAATAAGGTTAGGTTTAGGTTTAGAGTAATGGGTAGGTTTAGAGCTAGGTTTAGGGCTAGGGTTAAGTTTAGGATTAGGGCTAAGTTTAGGGTAAGATTGAGGGATAGGTGTAGGTTTATGTTTAGAGTAGTGTTTAGGCTTTGAGCTAGGATTGGGACTAAGGCGAGGGTTAGGTTAGGGTTAGGGCTAGGGTTAGGGTTAGGGTTATGCTTAAGGCTTGATTTAGGCCTAGGATTAGCTCTAGGTTTTGTGTTAGGTTTAGGCCTAGAGTTAGGGCTGTGGGTAATGTAAGAACTAGGGTTATGTTGAGGGCTAGTTGTAGGGTTAGGGTTATGGCTAGGTCTAGTGTTAGGTTTAGATTTTCAGATCGGGTCAGATTTAGAGATAGGTTTACTCTAAGGCAGGGTCAGTGTTTGGGTTAGAGTTAGGGTTACAGCCAGAATTAGGACTTGTTTTAGGTCTAGGGTTAGGGTTAATGTTTGAATTAGGTTAAGGATTATTGTTAGGGCTAGGGCTAGGTTTATGTTTAGGTCTGGGGCTAGAGTTAAGGCTAGATTTATGGTTTGGTTTAGGTCTAGGGCTAGTGTTAGGGTTTGGTCTAGGTTTAGTGTCAGTTTTAGACCTAGGGTTAATGTTAGGGTCAGAATAAGGGTCAGGGTTAGCATTAGGGTTTGGGATAGGTTTAGAGCTAGAATGAGGGCTAGGGTTAGGACTATTAATAGGGTTAGGGTTTTGGTTAGCCTAAGGATTAGAGATAGGTCTAGAGTTACCATTAGGTTTAGGGTTTTTCTTAGGTTAAGGGATAGCATTAGAGCTAGTGTTAATGCTAGAGTTAGGGATATGGTAAGGGTTAAATATAGGTTAAGAGATCAGATTAGGGCTGGTTTTTGTGTTAGGGTTAGGGCTAGATTGGGAATTGGCTAATGTAAGAGCCAGGGTTACAATTAGGGTTATTTTTAGGATTAGGGTTAGGGGTAGGTCTAGTGTGGGGTTTAGGTTTAAAGTTAGGGTAATATTTAGATGTAGGGTTATTGTTAGGATATGAGTCAGCATCAGGGTTAGTTTTAGGGTTAGGGTTAGGACTCAAATAAAGGCTAGAGTTACTGTTATTGTTCGGTTTATGTGAGGGCTGTGTTTAGAGCTAAGTTGACTGTTAGGATATCAGTCCGGGTAATGGTTAGCTTTAAAGTTAGGGTTATGACTTGAATTAGGGCTAGGGTTACTGTTAGGGCTTGGTTTAAGTTTAGGGTAGTCTTTAGAGCTATGGTTATTGTTAGAATATGAGTCAGGGTCAGGGTAAGTTTTAAGGTTAGGGTTAGGACTTGAATTAGGGCTAGGGTTACGTCTACGTATAGTGTTAGGGTTTGGTTTAAGTTAAGGTTTAGTGTTAGGGCTGTTGCTCAGGTTTGTTTTAGTCCTAGGTTTAGGATTTGGGCTAGTTATAAGATTAGCATGAGGGTTAGAGCTAGTGTTAGTGTTAGGCTTAGGCTTTGGGTTAGGGTTTGATTTGGATTTAGCATTAGATCTAGTATTAATACTAGGTCCAACTATTGGGCAAGCCTTAGGCCTAAGATTATGGTTATGGTAACAAATAGGTTTAGAACTAGGGCTAGGGCTAGGGTGAGAATTAGAGATAGTCCTAGGCCTAGTGTTTTGGTTAGTTTTAGGGGTAGAGCTAAGTTATACCTAGGATTAATCTTCAGCTTAGGCCTAGTGTTCGGGCTAGGGTTATAGTTAATTTTAGGGTAAGGTATGGTGTTATAGGTAGGTTTAGAGGTAGGATGAGGGTTAGAATTAGGATTAGGACTAGGGTTAAGGTTAGGGTTATAATTAAGGAGAGATTTAGGGCTTGTATGAGGGCTAGGGCTTGTTGTAGGGTTAGGTCTAAAATTAGGGTTAGGTCTAATACCAGGTCT
This sequence comes from Marmota monax, assembly GCF_021218885.2. NCBI lineage: Eukaryota > Metazoa > Chordata > Mammalia > Rodentia > Sciuridae > Marmota > Marmota monax. Next base: position 27,229 of record NW_026693251.1, read on the forward strand.
AGTGTTAAAGTTTGGGGTAGATTTAGGGTTAGGTTTGTGTCTACTTCTAGTGTAAGTGTTAGGCTTAGGGTAAGGGTCAGGTTTAGAGCTAGGTGTATTTTTAGGGTCAGGATCAGGGTTAGGGTTTGTTTTAGGTTAAGGTTGAGTGATAGGCCTCAAATGAGCATTAGGGTTAGATTTAGGGTAAGGGTAATTAATTGGCTTAGGTTTAGGTTTCAGGGTAGGTTTAGGGCAATGGAGAGCTTTAGGGTTAGCAAAAGGGTTAGGGTTATGCCTAGGGTTAGCATCAGGATTCGGGTTATCATAAGGATAATATATAGGGTTAGAGCTATGGTTAGGGCTAGGGTTAGGTTAGGATTAGGGCTAGAGTTAGGTTAGGATTTGTGTTAGGGATATTAACCCTAGCTTAGTGTAGTGTTATGGTTAGATTTAGGGTAAAGGTTAGATTTTGAGGTAGAGTTAGTTCTAGGACGAGGGTTAGGTTTAGTGTTATGGTCAGGGATAAGTTTAGAGTTAGTGCTTGGGTTTTAATTAGGGTTAGAATTAGGTTTAGGGTAATAGATTGGGTTAGATGTAAGGTTAGCTTTATGGTTAAGGTTAGGTTTAGGTTTAAGTTTAGTTTTAGGGCTAGGTTTACTGTTGGTTTTAGGGTAAGGGTTAGAGTTTGAGTTAGGTTTAAGGCTATGTCAAGGTTTAGGTTTAGGGTTAGGTCTAAGGTTAGGTTTTTGGTTTGGATTAGGGTTTCGGTTAGGGTTAGGGATAGGGTTATCATTAAGTTTAGGGTTAGAGTTAGGGAAATGGCTAGGGTTAGAGCTAGTATTAAGTCTAGGTTTAAGGTTCGGATTAGTGCTACGGTTAGGGTTATGGTTACGGATAGTGCCAGGGTTATGTTTAGGCTAAGGGTTAGGCATTGAGCTAGGGTTAGAACTAAGGTGGGTGTTAGGGTTAGGGTTATGACTAAGGTTAGGGTTAGGGTAAGGGTTATGCTTAGGGTAGGGTTAGGCCTCAAGTAGGGTTAAGATTTTTGTTAAGTATAGGCCTAGGTTTAGTGCTTGTGTAATGTAAGATCTAAGATTCTGATTAGAGATAGTTTTAGGGTTAGGGTTATGGCTAGGTCTAGTGTTAGGTTTAGGTTTTGGGTTAGGGTCAGGTTTAGAGCTAGGTTTAATGTTAGTGTCAGGGCCATTGATCAGGTTAAAGTTAGGGTTAGGGTGAAAGCCAGAATAGGATTAGGGTTAGGCCTAGTGGTAGGGTTAGTGTTTGGTTTAGGTTAAGGGTTATTGTTAGGGCTAGGACTAAGTTTTTGTTTACATCAAGGGCTAGAGTTATAGCTAGATTTAGGATTAGGTTTCGGTCTAGGGCTAGTGTTAGGTTTAGGTTTAGGTATAAGTTTACTGTTAGGGCTAGTTTCAGGTTTTGGTTTTGGTTTAGGGTCAGGTTTAGACCTATAATTATTGTTAGGGTCAGAATAAGGGTGAAGGTTAGGATGAGGTTTTGGGTTAGGGTTAGATGTAGAATGAGGGCTAGTGTTAGGATTAGTAATAGGGTTATTGTTTGGGTTTGGCTAAGGATTAGAATTAGGGCTAGAGTTAGCATTATGAATAGGGTTTGGCTTAGGGTAATGAATAGGATTAGAGCTAGGTTTAGGGCTAGGAATAGGGTTAGGTTTAGGGCTAGTTTTAGGGTTAGGGTTAGGGTTAAATCTAGTGTTAGGGCTTAGATTAGGGCTATTTTTGTGTTAGATTTAGGGCTAGGGTTTGGCTAAGGCCAAAGTAAGAACTAGGGTTACGATTAGTGTTTGTTTTAGGGTTAGGGTTTCGGCTAGGTCTAGTGTTAGCATTTGTTTTAGGGTTAGGGTGATATTTAGCGCTGGGTTTGTGTTTGGATATGAGTCAGGGTGAAGGTTAGTTTTAGGCCTAGGACTCGAATTAGAGCTCGGGTTATGGTTAGTTATGTGTTAGGGTTTGGTTTAGGTTAAGTTTTCTGGTTAGAGCAATGGCTCGGTTTATTTTTAGGGCTAGGGCTTGGATTAGGGCTAGTTTTGGGATTAATAATAGTGTTAGAGATAGTGGTAGAATGAGGTTTAGGCTTAAGATTAGGGTTAGATTTAGAGTTATGGTTAGATCTAGGGTTAGGGTTATGGCTAGGGTTAGGGCTAAGGTTAGGGCTATTGTGAGGGTTAGGGTAACAAATAGGGATATAAATCTAAATAGGGCTAGGGTATGAGTTAGAGTTAGTCTTAGGGCTAGCGTTAGGAGTAGGGTTAAGTTTAGGGTTCAAATAGGGCTAGTATTTGTGCTATGAAAAGTGTTGGGGTTAGGCCTATGGTTAGGACTAAGGTTAGGGTTAGTTTTAGGGGAAGAGATGGGTTTATATAGCTAGGTTCAGTGCTAGGGCGAGGGTTATAATTAGGGCTAGGTCTAGGGTGAGGGTTCGTGTTAGGATTAAGTCTAGGTTTAGGGCTAGGATGAGGGCTAGGGTTTGTGTTAGGGTTAGGGCTAATATCATGACAAGTATTAGGGCTAGGGCTAATATCATGTGTAGGTTTATGGTTAGGGATAGTGTTAGGGATAGATTTATGGCTAGGTATAGTGTAAGGGTTAGGTTTAGGGTAGGGGTCAGGTATAGAGCTAGGTTATTATTAGGGTCAGAGTCTGGGTTAGGGTTTGGTTTGAGTTAAGGTTTAAGTTTAGGGCTCAAATATGCATTAGGATTAGGGTTAGGGTTAGAGTAATGGATAGAGTTAGGTTTACAGTTCAAGTTAGGTTTAGAGTAATGTATAAGGTTAGTGTTAGGGATAGAGTTAGGGTTAGGCCTAGGGTTAGCATTTGGTTTAGGCTTATGTTCAGAGTAATGGATAGGTTTAGTGCTAGTGTTAGGGCTTAGGTTAAGGTTAAGATTAGGGCTAGGGTTTGGTTTATTCCTAGGGTTAGTGTTAGGGTTAGGTTTAGGGTAAGTGTTAGGGTTTGAGCTAGAGTTAGGGCTAGGGCAAGGGTTAGGATTAGAATCAGGCCTATGGTTAAGGTTAGGGTTAGGGATAGGCTTATGGTTAGGGTTAGGGCTAGGGTTAGCATTAGGGTTAGGGTTATGTTTAAGGAAATGGAAAAAAGATAGAGCTAGGACTGGGCTATGTTTACAGTTAGGATTAGGGATAGGGCTAGGGTTAGGGTTAGAGCTAGGGTTATATTTAAGGTAAGGGTTAGAATATAAGCTAGGGTTAGGTCTAGGGCAAGCATTAGGTTTAGGGTTTGGGTTACAATTAGGGTTAGGGTTATTCTTAGTTCTAGGTTTAGATCTTGTATTAGGGCTAGATTTTTTGTGAGGTTTATGGCTAGTGTTAGGGCTACGGGTAATGTAAGAGCTAGGGTTATGGTTATGGCTAGTTTAGGGGGGTTAGTGTTATAGATATGTCTATTTTTAGGTTTAAGTTTTGGGTTAGGATAAGGTTTATAGCTAGGGTTTGTGTTAGGGTAAGCGTCAGTGTTCTGTTTAGCATTAGTTTTATGGTTAAGGCCAGAATTAGAGCTAGGGTTAGGTCTAGGGGTAAGGTTAGTCTTTGCATTAGGTTAATGGTTATTTTAGGGCTAAGGCTAGGTTTTTGTTTAGAACTAGGGCTAGAGTTATGGCTATATTTAGGATTAAGTTTAGGTCTAGTGCTAGTGTTATGGTTAAGTTTAAGTATAGGTTTACTGGTAGGGCTAGTTTTAGGGTTCAGTTTAGTGTTTAGGTCAGGCTTTGACCTAGAGATAGTGTTAGGGTAAGAAAAAGGGTAAGGATTAGGCTTAGGCTTCAAGTTAGGGTTAGAGATAGAAAGAGGGCTAGGGTTAGGACAAGTAATAGAGTTAGGGTTTGGGGTAAGCTAAGGATTAGGGTTAGAACTAGAGTAGCATTTGGGTGAGAGTTTGGCTTAGGGTGGAGCTAGGGTTTGGGTTAGTGTTAGGGTTAGGGTTAGGGTTAAAGCTAGGGTTGAGGCTCAGTTTAGGGCTAGGTTTTGTGTTTTTGGTTAGGGCTATGGCTAATGTAAGAACTAGCTTTATGGTTAGGGATAGTTTTAGGGTTAGGATTAGGGCTAGGGCTAGTGTTTGGGTTAAGTTTAGGGTTAGGGTGATGTTTAGAGGTATTTTTAGGGTCAGAGTCAGGGTCAGTATTAGTTGTAGGGATATGGTTATTACTAGGTGTAGCATTAGGATTTGGTTTAGGTTAAGGGTTAGGATTAGGGCTATAACTCAGTTTTGTTTGTGAGCTATGGCTAGGGTTAGGGCTAGTTTTCAAATTAGAATTAAGGTTAGGGCTAGTGTTAGGGTGAGGTTTAGGTTTAGAGTTAGGGTTAGATTTAGAGTTAGGGTTAGTTCTAGGTTTAGGATTAGGGCTAGGGTTAGGACTGAGGTTAGGGCTAGTGTTAGGGTTAGGCAATAGATAAGGTTTGTACTAGAAATATGTCTAGGGCTAGAGTTAGGGTTAGTCTTAGGGCTAGGCTTAGAGTTAGGTTTACAGTTAGTAATAAATTAGGGCTAGGCTTAGAGCTATGGTTAATGTTAGGATAAGGCCTAGGGTTAGGGCTAGGGTTAGTGTTAGTGACAGTGTTAGGGTTAGTTAGGGTTAGGGGAAGGGATGTGGTTATACCTAGATTCAGAACTAGGGTGAGGGTTGAAATTAGGGTTTGGGCTAGGGATAGGGTTCAGGTTAGGATTAAGGCTAGTTTTAGGGCTAGGATGAGGGCTCAGGTTTGTGTTAGGTTTGAGGCAAGAATTAGGTAGAGTGCTAATATCAGGTCTAGGGTTACGGTTAGGAATACTGTTAGGGTAAATTTAATGGCTAGGTCTAGTGTAAGGGTTATGTTTAGGGTAAGGGTCAGGTTTAGAGCTAGGTGTGTTATTAGAGTCAGTGTCTTGTTCAGAGTTTGGGTTAGGTTTTGGTTTAGTTTTAGGGCTCAAATTAGCATTAGGGTTAGGGTTAGGGTTAGAGTAATTGATAGGGATAGGTTTAGTGTTCAGGTTAGGTTTAGGTAAGGATAAGGTTAGTGTTAGCGATAGGTTTATGGTTAGGCCTAAATGGATAGGGTTAGATTTAGGTTTAGGACTAGGGTTAGTGTTAGGTTTAGTGTAACTGTTAGGTTTTGAGCTAGGATTAGGACTACAGCAAGGGTTAGGCTTACGGTTAGGTCTAGGGTTAGGTTTACAGTTAGGGTTAGACTACATTTAGGGTTAGGACTAGGGTTAAGATTACAGTTCAGGTTAGAGTAGGTTTAGGGTTAGGGCTAGTGTTATCATGACGTTTATAGTTAGGGTTAGGGTAATGGGTGAGTTTAGAGCTATGTTTAGAGCTATGTTTGGGTTAGGCTTATGTTTAGGGTAATGGATAGGTTTAGGGCTAGGGATATGGTTAGGATTAGGGCTAGGGTTAGGGTTAGGGTGAGGCCTAGGGTTAGTGTTAGAGTTAGGTTTAGGGTAAGTGTTAGAGTTTGAGCTATGTTTAGGGCTAGGGCGACGGTTAGGGTTAGTGTCTGGTCTAGGTTTAGGATTAGGGTTAAGTTTAGTGCTAGGGTTAGCATTAGGGTTCGGGTTATGTTTAGGGTAATGGATAGGGTTAGAGCTAGAGTTAGGGCTAGCATTATGGTTAGGATTAAGTCTAGTGTTAGGTTTAGGGTTAGGGTCAGTTTTAGGGTTAGTGTTTGATTTAGGGTAATGGTTAGGGCTAATGTTAGGTTTAGGGTTATAACGAGATGTAGGGCTCAGTTTATGGCTAGGTTTTGGGTTAGGTTAGGGCTATGATTAAGGCTATGGCTAATGTAAGAACTAGAGTTATGATTAGGGCTACTATTAGGGTTATGGTTAGGGCTAGTCCTAGTTTTAGGGTTAGGTATACTTTTGGGGTGATGATAGAGCTAGGGTTAGTGTAAGGTCAGAGTCAGGCTCAAGGTTAGTTTTAGGGTTAGGTTAGGACTAAAATTAGGGCTAAGGTTAGGGCTAGGTGTAGGGTTAGGTTTTTGTTTAGGTTTATGGTTAGGGTTAGGGCTATGGCTAGGTTTTGTTTTAGGGCTTGAACTAGATTAGGGCTAGTTTTAGGATTAGTGTTAGTGTTAGGGCTAGTGTTAGTGTGAGGTTTATGCTTAGGGTTAGGGTTGGACTTAGAGTTATGGTTAGTTCTAGGGTTAGGGCTAGGGCTAGTGTTAGGACTATGGTTAGGGCAAGTGTTAGGGTTATGGTAAGGAATAGGGTTAGATCTAGGAATAGGGCTAGGGCGAGAGTCAGAGTTAGTCTTAGTGCTAGTGCTAGGGTTAGGGTTAAATTAGGGCTAGGATCAGGTCTAAGATTAGTGTAAGGGTTTAGTCTAGAGTTAGAGTTAGGGTTAGATTTTGGGGAAGGGATGGGGTTATAGCAAGTTTCAGAAATAGGGAGAGGGATAAAATTAGGGATAGGGCTAGAGTTAGGGTTCAAGTTAGGATCAAGACTAGGTTTATGTCTAGGATGAGGGCTAGTGGTTGGGTTAGGGTTATGGCAAGAATTAGAGGTAGGACTAATATCAGGTCTAGGGTTATGGTTAAGGATAGTTTTTGGGTAAGATTTATGGCTACGTCTACTGTCAGAGTTAGTTTTAGTGTGAGGTTCAAGTTGAGAGCTAGGGGTATTGTAATAGTCAGAGTCAGCTTTTGGGTTTGGATTTGGTTGAGGTTTAGGGTTATGGCTCACATTAGCATTAGGTTTGAGTTAGGGTTAGGGTAATGGATAAGGTTAGGTTTAGGCTTCAGGTTAGGTTTAGGGCTCAGGTTAGATTTATGGTAAGGGATAGGGTTAGGGTTAGGCCTAGGGTTAGCATTATGTTTATGGTTATCATTAGGGCAATGGATAGGGTTAGAGCTAGGTTTAGGGCTAGGGTTATGTTTAGGATTAGGGCTAGAGTTAGGGTTAGGGCTAGGTTTAGGGTATGGGTTAGGGTTTGAGCTAGGTTAGTGCTAAGGATAGGGTTAGGATTAGGATTAGGTCTAGGGTTAGGATTAGAATTATCATTAGGTTTAATGTAATGGACAGGTTTAGATGTCAGGTTAGGGTTAGGGTTAGGGTTAGGTTTAGGACTAGGGTTAGTGTTAAGTTTAGCATAATTGTTATAGTTTGAGCTTGGGTTAGGACTAGGGCAAGTGTTAGGTTTATGGTTAGGTCTAGGGATAGGTTAGGGTTAGAGTAGGTTTAGGGTTAGGGCTAAGGTTATCATGACATTTATGGTTTTGGTTATGGTAATGGGTGGGGTTAGAGCTAAGGTTAATTCTAGGATTAAGTTTAGGATTAGGGCTAGGGTTAGGGTTAGGGTTAGGCTTAGGTTAAGCTTATCATTTTCTTACGTTTAGGTTAAGGGTATGGGTCAGGGATTGAGTAAATGTTAGGACTAGGTTGAGGCTTCATATTAGAATCAGGGCTAGGTATAGAGTTAGGGTTAGGGTTAGGGTTAAGGTTAGGGCTAGGTTTAGCATTAGGTTTAGGGTTATGGTTAGGGTAATGGATAGAGTTAGAGCTAGGAATTGGGCTATGGTTACAGTTAGGATTAGGGCTAGGATTCAGGTTAGGTTTTGGTCTAGGGTTATGTTAAGTATAATGGCTAGGTTTTGAGCTAGTGTTATTGTTAGGGCTAGGTCGAGGATTAGGTTCAGCCTAAGGTCTAGGGACAGAATCATGGTAGGTTTAGGGTTAGGGTTAAGTTTAGGGCTAGCGTTATCATTAGGATTAGGATAAGGGTAGGTTAATGGATATGGTTAGATGCAGCTTTAGGTTTAAGTTTAGGGTTAGATTTAGTTTTAAGGTTAATGTTAAGGCTATGGTTATGTTTAAGTTTATGGTACAGGTTAGGTTTTGAGCTAGGGTAAGGGCTATGGCGAATGTCAGTTTTAGGGTTTGGTCTATTGTTAGTTTTCTGGTTATGATTAGGGTTATGGTTAGGGTTAAGGCTAGGGTTATCAATAGAGTTTGGTGTAGTGTTATGCAAGGTGTAGGTTTAGAGTTAGGTTTAGTGATAAGTTCAAGTTTAGGGTTAGTGCTAGGGTTAGGGTTTAGAGTAAGGTATAGGTCTAAGTTTATATTTATGGTAATGGTTAGGCTTTGAGTAAGGTTTAATACTAAGTCTAGGGTTGAGTTTAGGGTTAGGGTTAGGGCTAGGGTTAGGTTTGGGTTATGCTTAAGGCTAGATTTAGGGCTAAAATTCGCTCTAGGTTTTGTGTTAGGTTGAGGTGTAGAGTTAAGGCTATGGGTAATGTAAGACCTAGGATTGTGATTAGGGCTAGTTGTAGGATTAGGGTTATGGCTATGTCTAGTGTTCGGTTTAGGTTTTTGGTTAGGGTCAGGTTTAGAGATAGGTTAAGTGTTAAAGGCAGGGTCAGTGTAAAGGTTAGAGTTAGAGTTAGAGTTAAGGTTAAATCCAGAATTGGAACTAGGTTATGTCTAGGGGTAGGGTTAGTCTTTGCGTTAAGTTAAGGGTTATTGTTAGGGCTAAGGCTAGGTTTTTGTTTAGGTCTACAACTAGAGTTAAAGCTAGATTAAGGATTAGGTTTAGGTCTAGGGCTAGGGATAGGGTCAGGTTTAGGTATAAGGTTACTGGTAGGGCTAGTGTTATGGTTTGGAGTTGCATTAGGGTCAGGTTTAGACCTAGGTTAGTGTTATGGTCAGTATAAAGGTCAGGGTTAGGGTTAAGGTTTGGGATAGGGTTAGAGCTAGAATGAGGGCTAGGGTTAGGACTATTAATTGGTGAGAGTTTTGATTAGCCTGAGGATTAGGGATAGGTCTAGGGTTACCATTAGGGTTAGGCTTTTGCTTAGGGTTAGAGATAGGGTTAGAGCTAGTGTTAGGGGTAGGGTTAGGGTTCAGGTTAGGTTTAAAGCTGGTGTAGGGCTCGGATTAGGAATAGTTTTTGTGTTAGTGTAAGGGTAAGGTTAGGGCAACAAGTAATGTAAGAACCAGGGTTACAATTAGGATTAGCTTTATGGTTAGAGTTAGTGGTAGTTCTAGTGTTAGTGTTAGATTTAGGTTTACAGCTCAAATTAGCATTAGGGTTAGGGTTAGGGGTATAGTTAGTGTTTGTTTTAAGGTTCAGGTTTGGTTTAGGGTAATTGGTACAGTTAGAATTAGTGATAGGGCTAGAGTTAGGCTTAGGGTTAGCATTAGAGTAAGGGTTATGATTAGGGTAATTAATAGGGTTAGAGCTTAGGTTAGAATTAGAATTATGACCTAAACCAAATCCTAATGCTCAATCTAGCCCTAACCCTAAGCCTACAACTAATATTGACCCTGACTCTGAACCTAAAAACTAACCCTAACTCTAAATATCACCCTAACCCTAAACCTAACCCAAACACTATACCTAGCCCTAACCCTAACCCTAGCCTTTAGCGTAAAACCAGTTCTTAGCCATAGCCCTAACCATAACACAAAGCGTAGCCCTAGTCTGAGCCCTAACTCTAGCTTTATCCCTTGCCCTAATCCTAACCCTAACCCTAGCTTTAAACTTATCCCTTACCTTAAGTCAAACTCTCACCCTAATGCTACCCTGGTTCTAACCCTAATTGTTAGCCTACTCCAAACCTTAACTCTATTACTAGTCGTAACCCTATACCTCATTCTATCTCTAAACATAACCCAATGTCTAAGCCTAACCCTAACCCTTATTCTGACCATAACACTAACCCTAGGAATTAGCCTGACCCTAATCCTAAACTAAACCCTAACACTAGCCCTACCAGTAAACCTATACCTAAACTTAACTGTAACACTAGCACTAGACCTAAACTTAATTCTAAATATAGCCATAATTCTAGCCCTATCCTGAACAATAACCATTTACCTAACACAAAGTCTAACCCTACCCCTAGACTTAAACCTTCTAATTCTGGCCCTAACACTAAATCCAATACTAACCTGAACACTGACCCTTACCCTAACATAAACCCTAGCTCGAAATCTTATCCTAACCCCAAACCTAACACTAACACAGGATTTATCCATAACCCTAACCCTTAATCTAGCCATAACTATAACCCTAGCTCTTACCTTACCCATAGCCCTAATGCTTGACATAAACCTCACCTAAAACATAGCCCTAAACCTAGCCCTAAGCATAACCCTAAAAATAACCTAACAAAACCCTACACTAACGATTGCCAAAGTCCTTATCCTAGCTCAAACTTTAACCCTTACCCTAAGCATAACCCTAGTCCTCACCCTAACCCTAATCTTAGCCCAAATCCTAACTGTAACCATAGCCCAAATCCTAGATCTAACTTTATCCTTTACTTTAAACATAACCCTGACCCTAATGCTAACCCTGGCCCTAACCCTAACCCTAAACCTAACCATAGCCATGACTCTAATCCTAAACCTCATGCTAGCCCTAACCCTACCTCAAACCATAACACTTATCTTAAACCTAACTCTAACACTAACCCTAAGCCTTGCCTTAATCTTAGCCCTAATCCTAACCTTAACCCAATCTGTAACACTAGCACTAACCCTATCCATTACCCTAAACATAAGCCTAATTCAAACGTTAATACTAGACCTAACCCTAACCCTATCACTTTTATTAACCCTATACATTACTCTAAACCTAAACTGAACCCTAAACCTAACCCTATCCATTACTCTAACCCGAATCCTAACCCTAATGCTAATTCAAGCCCTAACTATAACCTTAACCCAATCCAACCCTACCCCAGACTCTGACCCTAAAAATACACCTAGCTCTAAACCTGACCCCTACCCTAAACCTAACCCTTACATTAGAACTAGCCATAAACCAAACCTTAAAACTATACCTAATTGTAACCAAAGACCTGATATTAGCTCTAGCCTTAGTCTTAGCCCTAACTCTAACATAAACACTAGCCCTCATCCGAGCCCTAAACCTAGCCTTAATCCTAACCAGAACCCTCATCCTAGCCCTACCCCTAATTTTAACCCTTTCCCTAGCCCTGAACCAAGCTATAAAACCCAATTATTGCCCATAAAACTAACCCTAACATTAGCCCTAACCATCAGCCTAACTCTAACACTAATCCTAGGGCTAATCCTAGCCCTAATATAGCCCTAACCTTAACCCTACTTCTATCCTAGCCCTAAGATTAACTCTAACTCTCACTCCTAGCACTATTTCTAGTTCTAACCCTATCCGTTACTCTAACCCTCACACTAGCAATAAACTTATCCCTGACCCTAGCCATAGCCCTAACATAAATCTAACTGTAATACTAAATATAACCCTAACCTTAAGCCTAAATCTCACCATACCACTAGTCCTAACACTATTGCTAATCCTAAACTAGCCATAACCCTAGCCCTAGCCCTGAAACAAAACCTTAAGTTTAAGGTTATAATTTGGTTTAGGGTTAGGGTTATGGCTTGGGTTTTAATTAGAGTTAGGGTTATGTTTAGGGTAATGGATAATATTAGAGGTAGGGTTATGGTTATGGTTAGGGTTAGGGTTAGGGTTAGGGTTAGGGCTAGTTTTAGGATTAGGTTTAGTGTAAGGTTTAATGTCTCAGCTAAGGTTAGGGCTATTGCAAGGGTTATGTTTCGGTTTAGGTCTAGGGTTATATTTATGTTGAAGGTTAGGTTTAGTGTTAGGGATAGTGTTATAATTAGGGTTAGTGTAAGGGTAATGGATAGGGTTAGAGCTAAATTTTGAGCTAGGATTAAATTTAGGATTAGAGTAGGATTAGAGTTAGTGTTTAGAATGGGGCTATTGTTATGTTTTTCTTGAACTAGTGTTAGGTCTAAGGCATGGGTTAGGGTTAAGGTTAGTGTTAGGGCTATGATTAGGGTTAGGATTATGCTTAGGACTAATTTTAGGCCTAGGATTAGTGCCAGGTTTTTTGTTAGGTTTAGGGCTAGGGTTAGAACTATGGGTAACGTAAGAGCTAGGGTTATGTTCAGGGCTAGTTTTAGGGTTAGTATGATGGTCAGGTCTGGTTTTAGGTCTAGGTTTTGGGTTAGGGTCAGGTTTCAAGCTAGATTTTGTGTTAGCGTAAGGGTCAGTGTTTGGAAGAGTGTTAGGGTTATGGATATAGCCAGAATTATGACTAGGTTTAGGTCTAGGTATAGGACTATTGTTTGGTTTAGGTTAAGGGTTATTGTGAGGGCTATGGCAAGGGTTTTGTTTAGGTCTAGGACTAGAGTTATAGCTATTTTTAGGATTAGCTTTAGGTCTTGCGCTAGTGTTCGGGTTAAGTACAAATATAGGGTTACCGTTAGGGTTAGTGTTAGGGTTTGGTTTAGGGATAGGGTCAGGTTTAGACCCAGGGTTAGTGTTAGGGTCAGAATAATGGTCAGGGTTAGTGTTAGAGCTAGAATGAGAGCTAGGTTTAGGACTAGTAATATGGTTAGAGTATAAGTTTGGCTAAGGATTAGGTTTAGTACTAGGGTTAGCATTTGGGTTAGGGTTTTTCTTTGGAAAGGTTAGAGCTAGGATTAGGGCTAGGTTTAGGGTTAAGGCTAGTGTGGTGGTTATGATTTGGGTTAAATCTAGGGTTAGTGCTTATATTATGGGTAGGATTTTTGTTACATTTAGGGGTAGGGTTAGGACAACGACTAATGTATGAACTAGGGTTATGACTAGGGCTAGTTTTATGGTTAGGGCTAGGTTGGGTTAGTGTTAGATTTGGGATAGGGTAAGTGTTAATGTTAGTGTTAGAGTTAGAGTTAGGGATAATGTTAGGGTTACGGATATTTTTAAGGTTAGTGTTAGGATTATTATTAGAATTAGGGTTGGTGTTACTGTTAGGATTAGGGTTAGGGTTAGTCTTAGGGTTAGGGATAGGGTTAGGGTTAGGGTTAGGATTAAGGTTATGTTTAGCTTTAGGGTTAGTGTAAGGGTAAAGGTTAGGTTTAAGGTTAGGGTTAGTTTAAGAGTCAGGGTTAGGTTTAGTGTTAAGGCTAGTATAGGGTTAGAGTTAGGGTTTGTTTTAGGTTTAGGCTTAGGTTAAGGGATTGTGTTAGGTTTAGATTTAGGGTTGGGTTGTGTACAGGATTAGGTTTAGATTTAGGATTATGGTTAGATTTAGGGTTAGTGTAAGGGTAAAGGTTAGGGTTAAGGTTAGGGTTAGTTTAAGAGTTAGGGTTAGAGTTAGGGTTTGTGTTAGGTTTAGGGTAAGGTTAAGGGATTGTGTTAGGTTTAGATTTAGGGTTAGAGTTATGTACAGGATTAAGTTTAGATTTCAGATTCTGGTTAGATTTAGGGCTAGTGTAAAGTTTAGGGTTATGGTTTGTGTTAGGTTCAGGGTTGTGATATGATTAGGTTTAGGGTTACATTTAGGTTTATGAATAAGATTAAGTTTAGATTTTGTGTTAGGGTTGGTTCGGGATCGAGTTTGTGTTATGATTTGGTTTAGGGTTAGTGTTAGTGTTAGTAATAGGGTTAGGTTTAGGGTAAGGTTTTGGTAAGAGTTAGTGTTAGGGTTAGGTTACATTTAGGGTTATGGTTTGGGTTTGGGTTTCTTTTAGAGTTAGGATTAGGGTTAGGGTTTGGGTTAGGTTTACGGTTAGTGTTAGCATTAGTGTTATAGCTAGGGTTAGATTTCGGGTTAGTGTTAGGGTTACTGTTAGGGTTAGGTTTACAATTTGTGTTAGGTTTACTGTTAGGGTTAGGGTTAGGCTTAAGGTTAGGTTTAGTTTAGGATTAGGGTTAGGGTAAAAGTTTGTGTTAGGGTTAGATTTTAGGGTTAGGTTTAGGGTCAGTGTTAGGGTTTGGCTTAGGTTTAGGTTTAAGTTAAGTTTTAGGGTTAGGGTTAGAATTAGGGTTAGGGTTAGGGTAAGGGTTAAATCAGGGTTAGAGTTAGAGTTAGAGTTAAATTAGTTTTAGGTTTAGGTTAGGGTTAGTGTTTGTTTATATGTTTAGGGTTAGTGTTATGGTTATGGTTAGGGTTAGATTACAGTTAGGGTTGGTGTTAGTTTAGGGTTAGTGTTATTGTTATAGTTAGGTTTTGGGTTCGGGTTAAAGTTAGTGTTAGGGTTAGGTTGATTGTTAGTGTTAGGGTTAGGGTTATTGTTAGGGTTAGAATTAGGGTTAGTGTTAGAGATAGGGTTAGGGTTAGGTTTATGGATAGTGTTAGGATTTGGGTTAGGATTAGGTTTAGGGATAGTTTTAGGGTTATTGTTAGGGTTAGGGTTAGCATTAGGTTTAGTGTTGATGTTAGTGTTAGGGTTATGTTTAGGGTTATGGTTAGGTTTAGAGTTACGCTTAGTGTTAGGGTTAGTGTTATTTTTTGTGATATGGTTAGGATTAGGGTAAGACTTATGGTTTGTGTTAGGTTTAGGGTTAAAGTTAGGGTTAGGGTTACAATTAGGCTTAGAGTTAGGGTTAAGGTTAGGGTTAGGGTTAGGGGTAGTGTTATGGTTTGGGTTATATTTTGTGGTAGGGTTAAATTTAGGGTTAGTGTTAGGTTAGGTTTACAGGTAGGATTAGGGTTTTGTTTAGAATTACTGTTAGTGATAGGGTTTGGATAGGGCTAGTATTATGGTTAGGGTTAGGTTGGGTTAGAGTTAGTGTTAGGATTTTCTTAGGGCTAGGGTTAGTGTTAGGGTTAGCATTACAGATAGGATTAAAGCAATGGTTAGAGTTAGTGTTTGGTTAGTATTAGGATTATGGTTAGGGTTACGGTTAGCGTTAGGGTCAGTGTTATTGTATGTTAGGATTAGGGTTAGGGTTAATGGTAGTGTTAGTGTTATGATTAGTATTAGGGTTAGGTTTAGGGTTAGTGTTAGTGTTAAGTTTTGAATTATGGTTACTGCTAGAATTAGGGTTAGTGTTAGGGTTACAGATAGGGTTATAATTAGGTTTAGGGTCAGTGTTCATGTTAGTGCTAGGGTTAGGGTTAGGTTTAGGCTTAGTGTTAGAGTTAGGGTTAGGGTTAGTGTTAGGGTTATGATTACAGAGATCTTAGGGTTAGGGTTAGGTTAGTGTTAGATTTAGGGATAGGGTAAGTGTTAGTGTTAGTGTTAGAGTTATTGATAATGTTAGGTTTAGGGATATTTTTAAGGTTAGTATTAGGATTACGATTAGGGTTAGGGTTGGTGTTACTGTCAGGTTTACGGTTAGTGTTAGGATTAGTGTTAGTGTTAGGGTTAGTGTTAGATTTACGGATAGGGTATCTGTTAGTGATAGTGTTAGAGTTAGAGTTAGGGATAATATTAGGGTTAGGGATATTTTAAGGTTAGTGTTAGGAATATGATTAGGGTTATGGTTGACATTATTATTAGGGTTAGGTTAAGGGCTAGGTTTAGGGATAGATTTAGGGATAGGGTAAGTGTTAGTGTTAGTTTTAGAGTTAGATTTAGGGATAATATTAGGGTTAGGGATATTTTTAAGTTTAGTATTAGGAGTATGATTAGGGTTGCGGTTGGTGTTACTGTTAGAATTAGGGTTAGGGTTAGTGTTAGGGTTAGGGATATGGTTAGGGTTAGGATTAAGGTTATGTTTGCTTTAGGGTTAGTGTAAGGGTCAAGGTTAGGGTTAAGGTTAGGGTTATTTTAAGAGTCAGGGTTAGGTTAGTGTTAGTGTTAAGGTTAGTGTTAGGGTTAGAGTTAGGGTTTGTGTAAGGTTTAGGGTTAGGTTAAAGGATTGTGTTAGGTTTAGATTTAGGGTTAGGGTTATGTACAGGATTAGGTTTAGATTTAGGATTCTGGTTAGATTTAGGGTTAGTGTAAAGTTTAAGGTTAGGGTTAGGAGTAGGGTTTGTGTTAGGTTCAGGGTTGAAATAGGATTAGGTTTAGGATTATGTTTAGGTTTATGAATAAGATTAAGTTTAGATGTAGGGTTAGGGTTAGTGTTAGGCTTAGGGTTGGGTTTAGGTTTAGGGTTAGTGACAGTGTTAGGGTTGGGGATAGGGTTTGTGTTAGAATTCGTGTTAGGGTTAGTGTTAGTGATAGTAATAGGGTTATGTTTAGGGGTAGGTTTAGGTAAGAGTTAGGGTTAGGGATAGGTTATGTTTAGGGTTATGGTTTGGGTTAGGGTTTGTTTTAGGGTTAGGGTTACGGTTAGAGTTAGTTTTACGGATAATGTTAGCATTAGGGTTATGGCTAGGGTTAGATTTCGGGTTAGTGTTAGGGTTACTGTAATGGTTAGAGTTAGTGTTAGGGTTAACATTAGAATTTGAATTAGGGTTAGGGTTAGGCTTAGGGTTAGATTTAGTTTACGGTTAGGTTTAGGGTAAGGGTTTGTGTTAGGATTAGATTTAGGGTTAGGTTGAGGGTCTGTGTTAGGCTTTGGATTAGGTTTAGTATTAAGGTAAGTTTTAGGGTTGGGGTTAGAATTAGGTTTAGGATAAGGGTAAGGGTTACAGTTAGGGTTAGAGTTAGGGTTAGAGATAGAATTAGGGTTAGGGTTAGGTTTAGGGTTTGTGTTAGGTTTTGGGTTAGGTTTAGGGTTAGGGTTTGTGTTACGGTTAGTATTAGGGGTAGGTTTAGGCTTACGGTTAGGTTTAGGGTTAGAGTTAAATTTAGGATTAGGGTTTGGGTTAATGTTAGGGTTAGGGTTAGGGTTAGGTTTAGTGTTAGGTTTAGGGTTAGGGTAAGGCTGAGTGTTAGGGTTAGGGTGAGGTTTATTGTTATGGTTAGGTTTCGAGTTTGGTTTAGGGTTAGGGTTAGTGTTAGGGTTAGGTTTAGTGTTAGTGTTAGGTTTAGTTTTAGGGTTAAGGTTGGAGTAAGGGTTGTGGTTAGTGTTAGGGTTAGGGTTATTGTTAGGGTTAAGGATCAGGTTCAGTTTAGGGTAAGGTTTAGTTTTAAGGTTATAGTAAGGGTTAGGTTTTTTGTTAGTGTTCGGGTTAGAATTAGGGTTAGAGTTACGGTTAGTGTTAGCATTAGCATTAGGGTAAGTGTTAGGGTTAATATTAGGATTAGTGTTAGGATGAGAGTTAGGGTTATGGATAGGTTTAGGGTTAGTGTTTCAGTTAGGGTTAGGGTTAGTTTCAGGGTTTATATTAGGGTTAGAATTAGTTTTAGGATTAAATTACATTTAGTATTAGGGTTTGTGTTAGTGATTCGAAAAGGGTTAGTGTTTCTGTTATGGTTAGGATTTGGGTTAGATTTTGGGTTAGGGTTAGGTTCAGGTTATGGTTATGGCTATGGATATGGTTAGGGTTTGTTGTAGGGTTAGATTTAGGGTAAGGGTAAAGGTTAGAGATAGTGTTAGGGTTAGGGTTACTGTTAGAGTTAAAGTTATTTATAGTTTTAGGGTTAAGGTTAGGTTAGGGTTACGGTTAGGATTAAAGTTAGTTATAGGGTTAGGATTTGTGTTAGATTTAGAGTTAGGTTTCGGGTGAAAGTTTGGGTTAGGGTTAGGGTTATTTTTTGGGTTAGGTTTAGTGTTAGAAATAGATTAAAGTTAGTGTTGGGGTTCAGTTTTGGGTTAGAGTTTGTTAGTATTAGGTTTAGGGTTAGGGTTAGAGTTAGGGTTAGTGTTAGGGTTAGGGTTAGGTTTAGTGTTAGTTTTTGTGTTAGGGTTATGGTTATGCTTAGGTATAGTGTTAGGGTTAGTGTTAGGTTTCGGTTTCGGTTTAGAAAAGGTGTTCGCTTTAGGATAAGTTTTACGATTTTGGTAAAGTTTAAGTTTAGGTTTAGTGTTAAGGTTAGGGTTAGGTTTGTTTTTATGGTTAGTGTTAAAGTTAGGGTTTTGTTTATGTTTAGGGTTAGAGTTAGTGTTAGGGTTTTGGTCAGGGTTTATATTAGGGTTAAAACTAGTGTAAGGATTAAGGTTAGATTTAGGATTAGGGTTTGTGTTAGGGTTTTAGATAGGGTTAGGGTTTTGGTTATGGTTAGGATTCGGGTTAGGGTTAGGGTTAGGGTTAGGTTAGGATTATGGTTTGGGTTAGGGTTAGGGTTAATCCTAATTTAAACTCTAAAACTAACCCTAATAATAACCCTAACCATAACCATAACACTAACCCTAACCTTAGCACTAGACCTAGCCCTAACCCTAAACCTATCCCTAAATCTAACACTATCCCTAACCCTAACACTAAACCTAACCCTAACCATAACCCTAAAACGAACCCTAAGCCTCACTCTAAACCTAATGATAACCATAAAACTATCCCTAAACCTAACCCTAACACAAATCCTAAAAACAATCCAAACCCTATCACAAATGATAATACTAACGTTATCACTAATACTAACATTAACCCTAATGCTACAACTAACCCTAAGACTAACTTTAACACGAACTTTAAACCTAATCCTAATTCTAACCATAAATCTAACCCTAAACTTAACCCTTACCTAAACATAACCCTAACTATAAACTTAAACCTAACAATAACCCTATCCCTAACCCTAATCGAATCCTAACCCTAACCCTCATCCTAACCCTAATGTAACCCTAACTCAAACCCTAACCCTAATTCTCACACAAACCCTAACCCAAACTATAACCCTAAATGTAACCTAACGCTAACATTAGCCCTTACCTAACCCTAACCCTAATTATCACCCAAACCAAAACCCTCACCCGCTTCCAAAACCTAATGCTAAACCTAATACTAACCCTAATTCAAACCCTAACACTAACCCTAAACCTAAATATATCCCAAACTCAAACAGTAAGTGTAACCATAACTCTAACCCTAACCTTAACACTAACCCTAACACTAAACATAATCCTAATACTAATCATAAACCTAACCCACATCCTAACACTAACCCTAAAACCAACCCTTATTCTAACCATAACACTAATCCTAAACTTAACCCCAAAACTAACTCTAACCCTAAAACTAACTCTATCCCTAACCCTAACCCTAACCCTAACCCTTACACTAACCCTAACCCTAACTCTAACACGAACTCTAATCTAACCCTAAGAGTAAACCTAAACCTTACCCTAAACCTAACCCTAATCCTATACCTAACCCTAAACATAAACCTAATACTACCCCTAACCCTAACCCTAACCCTAACCCTAACCTGAATCCTAACACTAACCATTATTCTAAACCTAAACCTAACCATAATCCTAACCATAACACTAATCTTAATCCTAACACTTACATTAAAACTAAACCTGACTCTAAACCTGACACTAATCATAATCCTAACCTTAAATCTAACCCAAAACTTAATTATCATGCTAAACCAAACACTAACACTAACCCTAACTGTAACCCTAACACTAATCCTAACCCTAACCCTAAACCTAAGCCTAACCCTAACACGAACCCTAAGCCAAATACTAATGCTAAAGTAAATCTAACCCTAACCCTATCCTTAACACAAACCCTAAACCCAAACCTAACCCCAACTCTAACACTAACCCTAAACTTCTGCCTAACCCTAACCCTAACTTAACCCTAATTCTAACACTAACACTAACTCTAACCCTAACACTTACCCTAACTCTAACCCTAACAATCACCCTAACCCTAAACCTAACACTAACATTAAGTCTAATTATAACCTTAAACCTAAACCTAACCCTTACCCTAACGCTGACCCTTACCCTAACACTACCCCTAACCCCAACACTAACACTATCCCTAACCCTAACACTAACCCTGATCCTAACCACAACTGTAATCCTAATCCTAACCCTAACACTAACTGTAAAATAAACCAAAAACTTAAACATAACCCTAACCCTAACATCACCCTAATCCTAACCCTTCATTTACACTAACCAAAACCCTACTGGAAACCTAACAATAACCCAAAACCTAACCCTAACCCTAAACCTTCCTCTAACTCTAACACAAACACTAACACTAACCCCACCCACTAATACTAACACTAAACCTAACCCTTACCCTAACCTATCACTAATCCTAACCTTAAAACTAAAACTAACCCTAACCCTAAACCTGACCAAAACACTAATACTAACTCTAACACTTACCGTAATGCTAACCCTAAACCTAACACTAACCCTAACCCTAACCCTAAAAGGACCTCTCACCCTAACCCTAACACTAACCCTAACCACAACAGGAACCCTAACCCTAATTCAAACACTAACCCTAACCTTAAACCTAAACAAAGCACTAATACTAACGTTAACACTAAGCTTAACTCAAATTCTAACCCTAACACTAACACTAACTCTAACCCTAACACTAACACTAAACGTAACACTTACCATAACCTAACACTAACCCTAAAACTAACCCTAACACTAAGCCTAACCAAAACACTAATATTAACCCTAAGAAAACCTAAGAAAACCCTAAATTTACCTGTAACTGTAACATTGACCCTAACACTAACCCTAACAGGAACTCTCACCCTAACACTAACACTAAACCTAACCCTAAATCTAAACCTAAACCTAAATTTAAGTCTAAACCTAACACTAACCCTAACACTAAAACTCAACCAAATCCTAACCCTAACCCTAATCTATCACTAATTCTAACCCTAATTCTAAACCTAATCCTAAATGTAAAACTAACATTTACCCTAAATCTAACCCTAACACGCCCCTAACCCTAATCCAAACCATTCCCCTAACCTAACCCTAACCCTAACACTAAAACTAACTTCACACTAATCATAGTCCTAAAACTAACCCTATTTTTAAACTAACCCTAACCCTAACTCTAAACTAAGCCTGAGACTAACATTAACACTAATGCTAAACCTAACAATAAACCAAACCTATCTCTAATCCTAACCCAAACAGTAATCCTAAATCTAAACTTTATTCTAACATGAACCCTAACCCCAACCCTAATCCTAACACTAATCCTAACACTAACTGTAACCTTAATTCTCACCCAATTACTAACATGAACCCAAACCCTAATCCAAATGAAAAACCTAAACCTAATCTAACCCTACCCCTAACCCTTATGTAACACTAACACTAACCATAACATTAATTCTAACCCCAACCCTAACCCTATCATTAACCTAACCATAACACTAACGCTAAACCTAACATTAACCCTAACCGTAACTCTAAACCTAACCCTAACCCTACCTTTAAACCTAATCCTACCATAAGCCTAACCATAACCCTAACACAAACCCTAACCCTAATCCTAATTTGAACCCTTACCCTAACCATAACCCAAATCATAATCCTAACCCTAACACTAACCCTAAACCTATCCCTAAACTTAACCCTTACCCAAACTCTAAGCTTAAAACTAACCATAACACTAACCCTTACCCTAAGACTAACACTAACACTAACCCTAATCCTAACACTAACCCTAACCATAAACCTAACACTAATCCTAAACCTAATCCTAAACCTAACCATAACACTACCCCTAACCCTAACCCTAACTCTAACACTAACACTAAAGTTAACCCTAAACCTAACACTATCCCTAACCCAAACCCTAACCCTAACACTAACACTAACCCTAACACCAACCTAACCCTAACACTAACCATAACCCTAACCCTTACACGAACCCTAACCTAAACCTAACACTATCCCTAAACCTAACCCTAACCACAAAACTAACCATAACCCTAACACTAACTCTAAACTAAACCTAAACCAAACACTAACATTAACACAACCCTAATCCTAACCCTAACATTTATCCTAAACCTAACCCTAACCCTAACACTAAACCTAACCCTAAACCTACAATGATGCCTAACCTTAAAACGAACCCTAAACCTAACACTAACCCTAACCCTAATCTTAACCCTAACCCTAACACTTTTCTAAACCTAACCCTTACCCTAACACTAAACTTAACACTAAACCTAACCCTAACCCTAACATTAACCCTAAACCTAACCCTAACCCTATCATTAACACTAACCCTAAAACAAACAATAAACCTCACCATAAATGTAACCCTAACCCTAACACTTACTCTAAACCTAATCCTATCATTAACCTTAAACCTAACTCTAACACTCACCCAAAGAGTAATCCTAACCCTAAACCTAACCCTAACTGTAACACTAACCCTAACCGTAATCCTACACTTAACCCTAGCACTAACTCTAACACTATCTCTAATATGAAACCTAAACCTAATCCTAATTATAACCCTAACACTAACCCTAACCATAACTCTAACACAAAACCTATGCCTAATCCTAACCTTAACCCTAACACTAACCCACACCCTAACCTTAACCCTAACAGAAACCCTTAAACTAACGGTAACACTAACACAAACCCTAACCAAACTGTAACCCTAATCCTAACCTAACCCAAAACCCTACCTAAAACTAATCTTAAACCTAACCTTAACACTAACCTAAACACTAACCCTAACCCTAACACCAACCCTATAACTAAACCTAACCCTAAAGCTAAACCTAACACTAACCCTAACCCTAAACCAAACCATAATTCTAACTCTAAACTTAACCGTAACCCTAATTATAAACTTAACCCTAACCCTAACACAAACCCTAACCCTAACCGAACACTAACCCTAACACTAACCCTAACACTACTCCTAAAGTCAACCCTAACCCTTACTCTAAAACTAAGCCTAACCCTAACCTGAACCCTAGGTCTAAACCTAACCCTATCACAAACACTAACCCTAACCGAACACTAACCCTAACTCTAACCCTACCCCTAACCCAAATACTAAACCTAAACCTAAGATTTTCCCTAATCTTAACTGTAACCCTAAACATAACCCTAATCCTAACCCTGACACAAATCCTAACAGAAACCTAACACTAACCCTAACACTAACCCTAACCCTCACCTTAACACTAACCCTATCCCTCCCCCTAACACTGTCTCTAACCCTAACATTAACCCTAACACTAACCCTAACCCTAATCCTTACCCTAACCCTAACACTCAACTAATCCTAACCCTAAACCTAACAATAATCATAACGCTAAACCTAACACTAATCCGAAATCTAACTATAACACTAACAAAAACACTAACACTATCCCTAATGGTAAACCTAACTATTACACTAACCCTAACCGTAACACTAACTCAAACTGCAACTCTAACCCTAAACCTAATCCTAACCCTAAACATAACCCTATCCCTAACCCTATTCATAATCCAAAACTTACCCCTAAACCTATCCATTACCCTAAGCCAAACACTCTCCCTAATGCTAACCTAGTCCTAACACTAACCCTTAGCCTATCCCAAACCCTAATTATTTTACTATTCCTAACCCTAGGCCTCATTCTTGCTCTGGCCTTAACCCAAAACCTGACCCTTATTCTGACCTTTACACTAACCTAGATCTAAACCTGACACTAACGCTAAACCGGACCGTAACTCTTCCCCTACCAGTAAACCTATACCTTAACCTAACAGTAACACTAGCACTAGACCAAACCTCATCCTAAATAGAGTCATAAATCTGGCCCTAGCCCTAAACCAAAAAATTGAACTAGCCCTAACAATAACCCTTAACCTAACACAAAAAATAACCCTATGCCTAGACCCAGTGCTATTCCTAATTCTGGCCCTAATCCTAACCCAAACACTGACGCTTATTCTAACACAAACCAATAGCTCTAAAACTTATCCTAACCCAAAATCTAACCCTAATACTAGACTTATCCATAACCCTAACCCTAATACTAGCCATGACCATAACCCATAGCCCTAACGGTAGCCATAAACAGCACACAAACCAAGCCCTTATCCTACCCTTAAACCTAGCCCTAAATGTAACTCTAACCATAACACTAGACCTAACCCTAACCCTAACCCTCGACCTAGTCCTAAACCTAGTTCAAACTCTAACCTTTTCCCTAATCATAACACTAACCCTAACCCTAACCCTAACCCTAGCAATGACTCTAACTCTAACCCTCGCCCTAGACCTAACCCTAGCTCAAACCCTAATACCCTAAATAGAACCCTGACACTAACCCTACGCCTAACCCTAACCCGAGCCATAAACTTAACCTTAACCCTAGCCCTAAACTTAGCTCTAACCCTATCCATTACCCTAAAGGTAAGCCTAAACCAAATGTTAACCCTAGGCCTAACGCTAACCCTATTGCTATCAATAACCATATCCATTACTCTAAAACTAACCTGAATCCTAAACCTAACCCTATCCATTATCCGAATCCTAAACCAAACCCTAATGATAATACAAGCCTTAACCCTAAACCTTAACCTAAACCAAGCCATACCCGGACACTGACCATAATAAAACACCTAGCTCTAAAACTGACCCTTACCCTAAACCTAAACCTTCCACTAGACCTAGCCATAACCTAACCATAAAACTACCACTTACTTTGATCATAGACCTGACATTAGCCCTAGCCCTAATCTTAGCCCTATCCCTAACACATACCCTCATCCTGGCACTAAACCTAGCCTTAATATTAACCCAAACACTAACCCTAGCCCTAAATCAAATTCTAACCTGAACCCTAGCTATAAACCTAGCTATAACACCCTTCCACCAAATCTAACCCTAACCCTAACACTAACACTGAGACCAACCATAACCCTAGCCCTAACCCTAGGCCTAACCCTAACCCTAACCTTAGCACTAATCCTAGCTCTAATTTAGCCCTAACCCTAAACCTACCCCTAACTCTAGCTCAAAGAATTTCTCTAATTGCACCCCAGTCCTATTTCTTGTTCTAACCCTATCCATTACTGTAACCCTAACACTAGCCCTAACCTTACCCTAATGCAGGCCCTAGCCCTACACCTAGATCTAACCATAACAAGAAATCTAAGCCTAAACCTCATCCTACCACTAGCCCTAACACTATCGCTAATCCTAAAACTAGCCCTATTCCTAGCCCTTGCTCTAAAGCAAAACTGAGCCATAGCCCTAACCTAACCCTAGCCTAATGGTAACACTAGACCTGACATTAGCCCTATCCCTCATTCTTACCCTAACCCTAACACAAAACCTAACCCTACTCCTAGCCTTAATCCTAGCCCTGATTCTAGTCCTATCCCTAACCCTGATCAGTAACACTGATCCTGACTCTGACCCTAACACTAACCCTATCTCTAATCATCTCCCTAAACCTAAACCTAATCTAAACACTAGACCTTGACCTAGACCTAATGCTATCTCTAATCATAAACCTAGTTCTTACATTAGCCATAGTCCTTCACTAGCCCTAACCTAACTCAAAACCTAGCCCTAATCTGAGCCCTAATTCTAGTTTTAATCGTAGCCCCAACCCTATCCCTACCCCTAACACTTAACCTAAACCTAACCCAAAACCTAAACCTTGTCCTAAGCCGAAGCCTAAACCGAAACATAGCCCTATTCCTAACGATAACACTAGGCCTCAATCTAGATATAATTTTATCCATTACCCTAACTATAACCCAAAGCAAATTCTAACCCTAGACCTAACCCTAACCATAGCCCTAACATATCCATAACCATAGTCCTAAATGTAGCTCTAATCCTATCCATTACCTGTACCATATCTTTAACCAAATTCTATCCCTAGGCCTAACTCTAATTCTATGCCTTACCCTAACCCTGTCCATTATACTAAACCTAACCTGAACCTGAAACCTAACCATATCCATTACTCTAAACCTAATGCTAATTTCAGCCTTAACCCTAAACCTTAACTTAACCCATACCTTAATCCTGACTCTGACCCTAATAATACCCCTAGCTATAAACCTGACCCTAACCCTCAACATAACCCTTACAATAGACCTGGTCATAAACTTAAACCTAAAATTATCCCTAACCATAAGCCTACAACTGACATTAGCCATAGACCTAATCCTAGCGCTAACACTAGCACAAACACTACCACTAATCCTAGCCCTAAAACTAGCCTTAATCCTAATCCTAACCTTAACAAGAGCCCTAACCCTAATTTTATCCCATGCCTAGCCCAAAATGTCGCTGTAACATCATACCTTACCCTAACCCTAATGCTAACCATAACACTAGTCCTAACTCTAGGCCAAAATCTAACACTAACCTTAGGGCTAATCCTAGCCCTAAATTAACCCTAATCCTAAACCTAATTCTATCCCTAGCCCTAAGACTAACTCTAGCTCTCACCCTAGACCTATCCCTAGTTCAAAACCTATTCCTTACAACAACCCAAAGCCTAACCTTATCCCTAGCCCCAACCCTAACTCTAACCACCATCCAAGCCCTAAACCTGGTTGTAAACCCTAACCTTAATCCCAAACCTCACCCTAACACTAGCCCTAAACTTAATGTAATTGGAAAACTAGCTCTAACCCTACCCAAGCCCTAAAACAACACTGAGCCATAATCCTAACCCTAATTGTTAACCTAAACCGAACATTAACCTTACACCTATCCCTAAACTTAGCCCTAATTTGAGTCCTAACCCTAACCATAGAAATAACCCTGACCCTGACTGGGACCCTAACAGTACCCCTAGCACTAAACATTGCCCAACGCTAACCCTAGAACTAGCCCTAATCAGAAAACTAGTTCTCTCATTAGCCATAGCCCTAATGCTGACACAAATCCTAGCCTAATCCTAGCCCTTACTCTAACCCTAACCCTAACCCTACCTCTAACCCTATCCCTTATACTAAGCCAAACCGTCTCCCTAATGTTACTCTAGTCTTAAACTTAATCCTTAGCCTACCCCAAACCCCAACCCTATTACTAGTACTAAACCTAGCCCTCATTCTTGCTTTAACCCTAATCCTAATGCTGACCCTTATTCTGATCCTAACGATAACCCTAGATCTAAACCTGACCCTAACCCTAAACCGAACTCTAACACTACCCTTACAGGTTAAACTATACTTAAACCTAACAGTACCACTAGCACTAGACCAAACCTAATCCTAAATAGAGTCATAAATCTAGCCTAAGCCCTAAAAACCTAGCACTAGCCATAACAATAATCTTTAACCTAACGTAAAGACTGAACCTCTCACTAGACCAAATGCTAGTCCTGATTGTGGCCTAAACCATAAAACTAATCCTAACCCAACAATGACCCTTAACCTAATGGAAACCCTAGCTCTAAACCCTATCCTAAACCAAAACCTAACACTAACATAGACTTATCCATAACCCTGAACCTAACACTAGCTATAAACATATCCCTAGCTCTTACATTACCCATAGCCCTAACATTAGCCTTAAACATCACACAATACCTAGCCTTTATCCTAGCCCTAAACCTAGCCCTAATCATAACTGCAACCATAACCTTAGACCTAACCCTAAGGCTAACCCTCACCGTAGCCTTAACCCTAGCTCAAACTCTAATCTTTAGCCTAAAGATAACCCTAACCCTAAACCAAACCCTAGCCATGACTCAAAACCTAACCCTTGCCCTAGCCCTAACCCTAGCTCAAATGCCTACACTTACCCTAAACCTAACCCTAACATTAACCCTAGGCCTAACCCTAAACCTAAACCTAAACCTAACCTTAACCCTAGCCCTAACCTTAGCTCTAACCCTATCCATTACCCTAAAGATAAGCCTAATCCAAATGATATCCCTATGCCTAATGATAACCCTATCGCTAACACTAACCCTATCTATTACTCAAAAACTAACCGTAACCATAAAAATAATTCTATCCATTACCCTATTCGTAACCCTAACCCTGAAGCTAATTCAATCCGTCACCCTAAAACTTAACCTAAACCAAACCCTACCCAGAACCTGACCCTAATAATACACCTAGCTTTAAATTGACTCTTACCTAAACCTAATCCTTACACTAGACCTAGCCGTAAACTAAACCTAAAACTAACACTAACCATAAATCTAGAACTGACATTAACCCTATCCCTAATCCTAGCCCTATCTCTAACAGAAACCCTCATCCTAGCACTAAACATAGCCTTAATCCTAACCCTAACTCTAACCCTAATTCTAACCCTTGCCCTAGCCCTAAACCTAGCAATAACTTCATTCCTTCCCCTAACCCTAACCCTAACCCTAGGCCTAACCATAACACTAACCCTAGCCCTAAATCTAGCCCTAATTTAGCCCTAACCCTAAACCTAACCCTAATCCTAGCCCTAAGACTAACTCTAACTCTCGTCCTAGCCCAATTTCTAGTTCTAACTCTATCCGTTAATAACTAGCTCTAACCTTAGTCCTAAACCTAGCCATAGCCCTAAACCTAGATCTAACCATAACAGTAAACCTAAGCCTAAACCTCACAATACCACTAGCGCCAACACTAATCCTAAAAAAAAGCCCTAGCTGTAAAACAAAACTGTGACAAAGCCCTAACTCTAACCCTAACCAAACCATAATCCTAGACTTGACATTAGACCTATCCCTAATTCTTACTCTAATGCTTACACAAATCCTAACCCTACACATAGCCTTAACCCTAGCCCTAAATCGAGTCTATCCCTAACTCTGATCAGTAACACAGATTTTGACTCTGATGGTAACACAAACCCTATCTCTAATCATCACCCTAAACCTAAACCTAATCTACACACTAGATTTAGACATAATGCTAAACTTAACACTAGAATTATCATAACCCTAGTTCTAACAATAGCCCTAGTCCTAAATAGCCCTAACCTAACTCAAAACCTAGACCTAATCAGAGCCCTAACCCTAGCTTTAACCCTAGCCCTAACATTAACCCTAGCCCTAACACTTAACCTAAACCTAACTAACCTGAACCTAAATAAAACCTAAACCTAACTGAACCTAAACCTTGTCCTAACCCGAAATCTAACCCAAATCATAGCCCTAATCCTAACCATAATCCTATCCGTATCCCTAGCTCTAATCTTATCCATTAACCTAACCATAAACCTAACCAAATTCTAACCCTAGGAATAACCCTAACCAAAGCTCTATCCTAACCATAACCCTAGTCCTAACTGTAGCTCTAATCCAAACTATTATCCTAACCATAACCCTAACCGAATTCTATCCCTAGGCCTAAATCTAACCCTATCCCTAATCCTAAACCTGTCCATAACTCTAATTCTAACCTTAACCCTAAAACTATCCCTAATGCTAATTTGAGCCCTAAGCCTAATCCTTAACCTAACACATATCCTAACCCTGGCTCTGACCCTAATAATACCCCTAGCTGTAAACCAGACCCTAAACTTCAACCTAACAATTACAATAGACTTGGCCATAATCTTTAGCCTAAAACTATCGCTAACCAGAATGCTAGACCTTACATTAGCCATATCCCTAATCCTAGCCCTAACCCTAATACAAATCCTAGCCCTAATCCTATCCCTAAGCCTAGCCTTAATCCTAACCCTAACATTAACCCTAGCCCCAACCCTAATTTTATGCTTTGCCCTAGCCCTAAATGTAGATGTAACATCATACCTTACCCTAACCCTAATGCTAACCCTAACCCTAGCCCTAAACCTAGGCCTAAACCTACCACTAACCATAGCTCTAATCTAGCCCTAATTTAGCCCTAACCCTAAACCTAACACTATGCCTAGCCCTAAGAATAACACTAACTCTTGCCCTATCCCTATCCCCAGTTCTAAACATATTCGTTACCATGACCCAAACCCTATCCATATCCCTAGCCCCAAGCCTAGCCCTAACCTTCACCCTAGCCCTAAACCTGGATCTAACCCTAACCTTTAGCCTAAAGCTAAAACTAGCCCTAACCCAAATGATAATTGGAAAACTAGCCCTAACACTACCCTAGCCCTAAAACAAAATTGAGCCATAACTCTAACCCCAAACCTTAACCTAAACCAAACACTAACCCTACACCTAGCCCTAAACGTAGTCCTAATTTGAATCCCAACTCTAACCCTAGAAGTAACCCTGACCCTTACTCAGACCCAAAAGTAACCCTAGCTGTAAACATTGACCTAATGCTAACCCTAGAATTAGCCCTAATCAGAACCTAGTTCTTTCATTAGCTGTAGCCCTAATGCTAACACAAATCCTAGCCTTTTTCCGAGCCCTAAACCTGGGTTTAACCATAACCCTAACCCTAACCCTAACACTAACCCTAACTCTACCTCTAACCCTATGTCTTACCCTAAGCCAAACCCTCACACTAATTCTACCCTAGTCCTAACCATAATCCTTAGCCTACCTCAAACCCTATTTGTTTTACTAGTCCTACCCTAGCCCTCATTCTAGATCTAACCTTAACTCTAACCCTGACCCTTATTCTGACCCTAACACTAACCCTAGGTGTAAACACGACACCCTGAAGTGAACCCTAATCCTACCCCTACTGGTAAACTTATACATAAACCTAACAGTAACACTAGCACTAGAACAAACCTAATCCTAAATAGAGTCATAAATCTAGCCTTAGCCCTAAAGAAAAAACCTAGCACTATTCCTAACAATAACCGTTAACCTAACATAAAGACTAACTCTATCCCTTTACCCAATGCTGGTCCTAAATCTGGCTCTCACCCTAAAGCTAACCCTAACCCGACAATGACAGTTACCCTAAAACAAACCCTAGCTCTAAATCTTATCATAACCGAAAACCTAAATAGAACACTAGACTTATCCATAACCCTAACCCTAAAACTAGCCATAACCATATCCCTAGCTCTTACATTACCCATAGCCCTAATGCTAGCCATAAATCTCACACAAATGTAGCCCTTATCCTAGCCCTAAACCTAGCCCTTATTGTAACCCCAACCAGAAGCCTAGAACTAATACTAACCCTAACCCTTGCCCTAACCCTAATTCTAGCTCAAACTCTAACCTTAATCTAAACATAACCCTAACCCTAACCCTAACATTAGCCCTCACTCTAACCCTAACCCTCATGCTAGCCCCAAACCTAGCTGAAACGCTAACACTTACCCCAAAACTAACCCTGACACTAACCCGAGGCCTAACCCGAACCCTAGTCCTAATTATAACTTTAAAACTAGCCTTAACTTTGCTCTAACCCTATCCATTACCCTAAAGATAAGCATAACCCAAATGCTAACCCTACGCCTAACACTAACACTATTGCTAACACTAACCCTATTCATTACTGTAAGCCCAACCTGAACCCTAAACCTAACCCTATCAATTACCCTAACCATATCCCTAATGCTAATTCAAGCCTTAACCCTGAATCTTAACCTAAACCAAACCCTACTCAAACCCTGACTCTAATAATACACCTAGCTTTAAAACTGACCCTTAACCTAAACCTAAACCTTACACTAGACCTAGCCATAAACTAACCCTAAAATTAATCATAACCATAAATTCAGACTTGACATTAACCCCAGCACTAATCCTAGCCCTCACCCTGACACAAACACTAGTCCTAATCTTAGGCCTATACCTAGACTTAATCCTAATCCAAACCATAACTATAGCCCTATCTCTAATTTTAACCCTCGCACTAGACCTGAACTTAGGTATAACCCCATTCTTTCCCCTAACCCTATCACTAACCCTAACCCTAACAGTAACCATATCTCTAGTGCTAACCATAGGCCTAACCCTAACACTAACCCTAGCACTAATCCTATCCGTAATTTAGCCCTAACCCTAACTCTACCCCTAACCTTGGCCTAAGACTAACTCTATCTATCCCCAGCCCTATTTCTAGTTCTAACCCTATCCACCACAATGAACCTAATACAAGCCCTAAGATTAGCCCTAACCCTAACTCTAGACCCTTCCATAGATCTAACCATAACTCTACATTTGACCACAACCCTAAGCCTAATCCTCAACCTACCACTAGACCTAACACTATCGCTAATCCTAAAATTAGCCGTAACCCTAGCCTTATCCCTTAAACAAAAGCGAGCCTTTGCCCTAACCCTAAATGTTAACCTAAACCAAACCCTATCCCTAAACCTAGCCATAACCTTCTACCTCTAATTCATGTCCTAGTCCTAAAATTAACCCTGACCTTGACTTATATTTTAACACTAATCTTAGTTCTAAATATCACACTAACCCTAAAGATAATGCTAACACTAGATCTAGACCAAATATTAACTCTAATCATAACCTTAGATCTTAAATTAGACATAGCCCTAACCCTAGCCCTAAACCTAACAGAAAAACTAGCACTAATCTGAGCCCTAACACTAGAAATAAACCTAAACCTAAACCTAACTTTAGCCTTAACTGTCGCGACCCCTTGCCCGCAAGGAAGACGCAACTCGAGAATCTTCTTTCAACAGTTTATTCAGGCCCTTGATATTTCTTCTTCTCTCTCTCGGGTGCCCCTCCCAGCCTTAATAAAGCATCCCAAGCCCCAATGCAAAGCTGCCGCGTGGAACTTTCTCACAGGGTGGTGAAAAATCATGTGCCAACTTTCCCAGATAAGAAGTTGTTTGTCACAGACCACAGCGGAGCCAGCGCCATCTTGTAATGGCGACCATAATCTGCAGAAACGGCAGAAGCGGCTCACCACAGTTCCCCCTTTCTGTTTTCTTAAAACAATACAGGCGAGAGTAGAGGTCCTATCCCACTGTGCAGAAGTGGCTGCATAGTATGGCTCAGTCCCAAGGAGGGCCCTTCCCCAGATCTGAGGCCATATAAGCCGACGCCTTTTTTCGTGGGGCGGGGCGTGGACGCGTCTAACCCGCATGCAATAGGACATGCTCTCCTTGAGGTCCACGTCAAGGATCACTCAAGTGCAGTTCCTTGCCTCGCATCCTGTATCGTGATGATGGTGGACGAAGGGGGATAGCTGAGGCTGAACTGTGGCTGTTTATAACGACAAACAAGTTGACAGCACCCTGAAAGAAAGGCACGAACTTCAAGGCGATAGAAAAGCACTAGTGTGGAAACCCATCTGCGTGCAATGGCAGTAAGACCGGCAGAGTGCAAGGGCTTTCCAACACTAAGAGAATAACAAGGAAAGTCATGTCGATCCCAGTGCAATGTTATAATAACTTGGGGTGTAACGACCATGACAAAGGTTTACTGCTTAAGATGCGCAAGCCAGACTTGAGGTGAGTTGCCATTTTCTAAAGCTGCAAGAGCTTGTATGATCATAGCCTTTTCTTGTGTATGGCGAGTTTTAAGGCGACAGAGAAGCCACAAACAGAGCACAACACTGAAGCAACACATTGCACCAAAAATGCCTACTCCCACCCATTCTTTGAAGAAGGAAAAAGCAGAAGATATCCAATCGGTGAATTGACCCAAAGTCACTGGTTCGACACGGGTACTATTCAAAACAGCAATCTGAGTTACTTGAGACTGGATCAAGTTTTCTGCTGCCATGGACCAATTTCCGGCCAAATATTCGCCAATGATGCGGGAGGCATTCCTGGAATCATTAAATCTGACAGAGGTTATGCATAAATGTGCACGTTGGTCAACACAACCCAAAAGCACCAAGTCTGCCAATTCTTCTACCTGAGCTTGGAGTAAATCTATTCTTTGGTTGGCAGCTAAAATCCCTGACAAAATATGTTGATTAATTGAATTTTGGGACTCAAGTATGGTAGAAGTTTGTTGAACAACTTGATTAATGGTGGCAGCAGTTTGTACTTGACTGGCCATGGCCACTCCGGCCATAACTGCTGCAGCAGCAGACACTGCCACAGCTGTCACTATAGCTGCCGTAATTCCAAAATCCCTGCAGACTCTAAGTAGCTGAACAATGGGGAATTTATCTGGGTCCGCAGTGACTGGGATTGGGACAAAGGTTGGAATTTTCATAACCACTGCTACAGTCCAAGAACCATTCCAACACTCAGATAAGAGACAGGTAACACTAGAACAATCCAGCATCCCCGACGAGGTGTCATTAGCCAAAAGGAGCAAGAACGGGGATTGGACGCAGACCATCGCAGGGGGCAATGTGGCATTATA
Source organism: Marmota monax (assembly GCF_021218885.2). Lineage (NCBI taxonomy): Eukaryota > Metazoa > Chordata > Mammalia > Rodentia > Sciuridae > Marmota > Marmota monax. The sequence continues at coordinate 60,888 of NW_026693251.1, forward strand.
TAGCAAAGAGTTGAACGAAACAGATGTAAGTCTATTACCCCGTTCACTCTCCCTAACAGTGCCAGAAACATTAGCCAGCCAACTTCTGACTCCCAGCAATTGAGCCAATGCAGAAATATCAGCTGAAGCCCCCTTCTCATTGGAAATCAGCCATTGAAACCAGGACCAACCTACTCCTGTAGAGGAGTTGGCACTATGGTTAAAGTTATAAACATACCTCTTAAGAGAGGGGGAAAAAGAGAAACCCTTAGCAACTTGAAGTCTCTCCCAAGAATGATCCTGACAAGGCGTAAATGTTGGGGGGAAACCAAGATTAGGGGTACAGTAAGGAGAGGCCTTGAAATGAGTGGCATTGTAAGTACTATTAGAAGAAGGAGGCACTGGGATTAGTACCTTGGAGATCATAGCCAAGGTAGTTATGTTTAAAGCAGAGCTATTTACAGGGGTCCCTGAACCTGATTGCTTCCCTGAAACTACTTGGCTCAGTACGGCATTAATAATACTCCCTGAGACCTGATTGGACCGCAATGGGTCCTCCCAGTTAGTCAAATTTTTGGTCTTAAGGCTGATGCAATTAGCGTTTCCAAGGCTGAAACAAAAAACTCCTGTGAGATTAACCTGAGATTGATTAAAAATGCTCTCCACGTCCCCTCTAGGAGAGGCACAGGGAGCAGACATCTCACATGAGGTAGAGAAAAGAGTGGGGAGGACACTAGAACTACCATGAACCGGCATCGGCATTGGCCAAGCCCGTGCCACTGCCCACCACTGCATTGGTGTCGTCTGTGCCATCGGCACCAGCACCAGAACCAGAGCACGTAGCAGAGTGAAGATCCTCATCACAGGGTTGCTGTGGTATCTCTTGTTGCTGGTCGGTTGATGTCAAGACTCTTCTTGTCAGGCGTTCAGGGACCCACAATGGCTCCGTGCGATCCTGGGGAAAAACACATACAGATCCTCGTGCCCATGTCAGCATGGGGTCGGGGCCGTTCCATTGGCCCGTAAGAACATCCTTCCACTTAACATAGCCAATCACAGAGGGCTGAGGGGACACATGTCTATCGGCCACAGAGTGACCATGAATATCCAAATTCAAAAAATTAATGGTAAAGAGAGCTAAGGACAGGCGTTCTTTAGGAGTGTGTTCAGCTCCTATTCCCCCTTTTTGTTTTTGTAAAGTTTCCTTTAATGTGCGATGAGCACGCTCAACAATGCCTTGTCCTTGAGGATTGTAAGGCAGACCATGAGTAAGTTGCACTCCCATGGTAGAACAAAAGGATGTAAATTGTCTGCCAGTATAAGCAGGTCCATTATCAGTCTTAAGGGATGCAGGAGCACCCCATGCTGCCCATGCTTCTAGGCAATGAGTAATAACATTACGTGCCTTCTCTCCCGACAAAGCAGAGGCATGAATAACTCCAGAGCACGTATCAACAGAAACATGTACATACTTGAGGTTACCAAAGTCAGGTATGTTTGTCACATCCATTTGCCAGACAACCAATGGCTTCAATCCCCGTGGGTTCACTCCATAAGTAGGGGGATGAAGAAATGTGACACAATGGGGACATTGTAATACTATATGAGGAGCATCCGCTCTTGAAATGGAAAAAAGCCTGCGCAGCGTTAAAGCATTAACATGGAAATTCTGGTGAAATAATTTAGCCCCCTCTAAGGAGGAAGCCAAGCATATCAACTGGCCTCTAGTGGCTGAGTCTGCACAGGCATTACCCTGTGATAACGGACCAGGAAGAGAGGTGTGAGCCCGTATGTGCATTGGATAAAAAGGAGCAGTGCGGCTACAGATAAGTTGTTGAAGCTGATTAAAGTAAGCAGATACATTATGGGCATTACTAATAGCTCCCACGGCCTCCAGGACTTTGAGTGCTTGTACCACATAAATGGAGTCCGAGATAAGATTAAAAGGAAAAGAACATTGTTTAAAAACCTCAATAACAATTTGCAGTTCAACCCATTGTGGATTACCAGGAGCAAATTGATGCTGAACAGGGGGAGAATCATTAATTACATAAGCTCCCATTCCAGACTTGGAACCATCAGTGAAAATATTAACAGCCCCCGGAATTGGATTGGGTGAAGTTACCTTAGGGAAAATGATGGGATGTTCTTTAACAAAATGGAGTAATGGATGGGAAGGGTAATGATTATCAATATCCCCTTGAAACGAGCAACATAGAATAGCCCAGTTGTCTAGAGTAGCACACAAAACATTAAGCTGAGCCTTAGTATAGGGTATAATAAGAGAAGAAGGTGATTGTCCGAAAAATTGAATGCTTTGGTGGATCCCTTTAAGTGCTAACGCTGCAACAGCATCAGGATAGTATTCTAAAGATTTTCCTGGGGATATATGTGGGTGGATCCATAGTAAAGGCCCATCTTGCCACAGTACTCCAGTAGGCTGCCGCATAGTGGCAAGCACACATAACTGGAAAGGTTTATCACTGCGGAGCCTGCATAGAGTAGCATGTTGTATAGCTTTTTCTACTGTTATAAGGGCTGCCCTAGCCTCTTTGGTGAGGCTATGAGGAGAAGCAAGATCTGGATCACCCTTAAGGGTAGCATACAAAGGCTGGAGCACACCATTAGGAATATGTAAATATCCCCTTATCCAATTAATATCTCCCAGCAGTTTTTGAAAATCATTCAGAGTTTGGAGATCCTGAGTTCTTATGGTGATTTTTTGTGGTTTCAATTTGTCATGCCCAATGATTGCTCCCAAATACTCAATAGAATTCCCCGTTTGAACCTTTTCAGGTGCGATATGTAGCCCATATTGAGCTAACAGCTTTACTAAGTCTCTATAGGCCTCATTAACTATCTGCTCTAACTTAGCGGCCAATAACACATCATCCATATAATGAATGATCTTGATGGAAGAATACTTATGTCTGAGAGGTGCAAGTGCCTTCCCCACATACATCTGGCACATCGTGGGACTATTAGCCATTCCCTGCGGCAACACTACCCACTCAAACCTAAGATCTGGCTCCTCGTGGTTACACGAGGGAAGGGTGAAAGCAAAACGTTGTGAGTCTTTAGGATGCAAAGGAATAGAAAAGAAACAGTCTTTAATGTCAATAGCAATAATATGCCAGCCCTGAGGAATAGAGGGGAGCAGAGGCAGCCCTCTTTGAATGGGCCCCATAAGTTGCATTTGAGCATTAACTGCTCGTAAATCATGCAGTAGGCGCCACTTTCCTGATTTTTTCCTAATAACAAATATGGGAGTATTCCATGGAGAAGTGGAAGGTTGGATGTGACCCAAGTCTAGTTGTTCTTTGATTAAATTATGGGCTGCTGCCAATTTAACCGAGGGAAGAGGCCACTGAGGCACCCAAACAGGCTCCTCGGTGAGCCATGTTATGGGTATTTGAGCCCCAGTGGCCCCTAGGAAAAACCCAGACCAAATCTGTTAAGCTTTTGATGACCTTGCACAGGATGCCTACGCCCCTGTAGATGTTTTCCTAGTCCTAGACCTGGCCTATACCCCATATTTTGCATAATCTGTTGAGACGCCGGGGAATAGTCATTACTAAGAGTGAACCCCATGTCTTTCATCAGATCACGACCCCATAAAGAGATAGGTAAATCAAGTACATAAGGCTGAAAAGTGCCATTGTGTCCTTCTGGGTCCTTCCAAGATAGATGTCTACAGCTGATTTGAGGGGCTTGGGCATATCCCAAACCTCTCAGTGATTGATCTGAGAGCTGCACCGGCCACCCCTTTGACCAGTCCTTTTGTGCAATTATACTACGATATGCTCCAGTATCGAGCAATCCCAAAATTAATTTGCCTTCTATGGTTAAGTTTAAAGTAGGACGGTCATTCATATCTAAGGACAAATAAACAGAATTCCCTCCAGTAACTCCAATCTCATCACTTGTCCTTGAAAAGGAATCAGCAGGAAAGCGGGTATGCAGACTGGGTAGAAGTAACAATTGGGCAATCCGGTCTCCTGGGGAAATAGATACAATGCCCCTTGGAGCTTCCACCATAACTTTTATTGTCCCTACAGTATCAGGGCTAATAACTCCAGGAAAGACATGAAGACCTTGCAAAGTAGAAGATGCACGTCCAATTAGCAAACCTACAGTGCCAGGCGGTAAAGGCCCTTTGAACTCAGTTTCCACCAATTGGACTCCCATCTTAGGTGTTAATACGAGTCTGGAGGTGGAACAGAGGTCCAATCCCGCGGCACCTGTAGTGGCTCTCCGCATCTCATGGGATGGCGTAGAGATGGCCATGTCTCGGGTTTGGGTGTGACATTCTCCATTGCCCCATATATTTGTGGGCCCTGGGGTCGGGGGCCCCTTCGGCCGTTTTTTGGCCCAGCTGAAATAGGCTGTCCATGGATGTCCCTCACTGATCTACACTCTTTTGCCCAATGCTTCCCTTTTTTACATTTTGGACACAGCCCTGGTTGACGAAAGCCATTGGAAGGGCCACCGTGAGGGGGTCCAGTAAAATTATCTTTTTTAGGACATTCACGTCTGAAATGACCGGGCTGACCACAATGGAAGCATGTTCCGGCACCAGGATTGCCCCCTTTTGCCACCCGAAGGACAGCAGCTGCAAGACCTGCATTAGTTAAAGGTCCTCCAATCTCTCTACACACTTTCATCCATGCTTCTATGCCCTTATTTTTATAAGGAGTGATTGCCACTTTGCATTCCTTGGTGCATTGCTCAAAGACCAATTGCTTGATAAGGGGCATGGCTCTGTCAGGATCCCCAAAAATCTTTCCAGCAGCATCCACCATCCTTGCTACAAAATCTGAAAAAAGGTTCTGTAGGGCCTTGTAGAATCTTGGTCAAATTGCCAGACACCTCTCCTCTATTTGGAAGCGACTTCCATGCCCGAATACAAATATTGTTAATTTGATCATATGCCTCAAGAGGAAATCCTGTCTGTTGATTTGCAAATCTACCCTGTCCCAAGAGCATATCCTTGTCCCAATGGGGGTGTCCCGCTGCATGGTTTTGGGCGGCCTGCTCTATTGCGCCCTCTAGCACGAATGCTCTCCAGTCCAAATATTTACCCGGGGAAACGCAAGCCCGAACAAGGCTAGCCCAATCAGAGGGAGTCATACAGTATCTAGACAGATTTTCCACCTGAGTCAGCGTGAAGGCGGCATCCACCCCATAAGTGCGTACAGACTCCGCCAGGGTCTTCACAATTTTAAAATCTAAGGGTTCATGGACTCTTCCCCTGTTGTCATCCTGAAAAACTGGATAAGCAAGACCCATCTCAGCATGAACAGCCCTCCATGTTTGGGCATGGAAAGCTCTTCCCGAAACGCCCCCGCCATCCGGCGGTGGATCCGGGGGATCGCTTTTCTTGAGCCCTTGCTTATCTGTGGTCCCTTCTCCTATAGCTAAACTCCCTAGCTGACGAGACAGCCTCCCGAGCTCTTCCTCCTCATCCTCCTCCTCCTCTGACCCACTTTCGCATGGGGGTGTACGCAGCGTACTGAGATCTGGATACAACCGTTTCCTCCCCCGTCTCATGCTCCGCACACTCCCATCCTCCCGAGTCACTTCACTTTCTGCCATCTCCGATTTTTCCTCATGCAATCGCTCTAAAACCTCCTGTCCTTTAGTAAGTGCTTCCTGACATCTATCATCTGTAAGGCAACTACGGACCATTTTCCAAAGGGGTATCACCCCACCCTCTAATATGCCCTGCTCAGAAGCAAAGTCAAGATCTTTGCCTAATTTATCCCAACTAGGCACAGTAAGGCTGCCCGAAAATGCAAACCACGGTGCAGCGATATCTATCTTCTGTAAAAATCTCTGTAAAGTACTATGTTTCACTTCCAGTCCCTTGGAACGTAACAGGCCATCTAGGGCCAGGAGAAGTGGACTTGAAGATGCGGCACCCATGACACAACAACAAAGGAAGCACAAAAAAAAGAAAGCGAAAGTAGGAGCGAAAGTACACAGTGCAGCTGCAATAAAATGTAAGGCTGTCTCTTTCATTACAGAGGAGCTGTCCCGCTTTGGTCGCGGATCCCACTTACTAGGGACTAACCCCGCTTTGATCGCGGATCCCACTTACCTGGGACTAACCCCGCTTTGATCGCGGATCCCACTTACCTGGGACTAACCGGTGCACCACCCCTGACTGTTGAAAGTTCTGGTTCCCGGGTTTCGGCACCACTTGTCGCGACCCCTTGCCCGCAAGGAAGACGCAACTCGAGAATCTTCTTTCAACAGTTTATTCAGGCCCTTGATATTTCTTCTTCTCTCTCTCGGGTGCCCCTCCCAGCCTTAATAAAGCATCCCAAGCCCCAATGCAAAGCTGCCGCGTGGAACTTTCTCACAGGGTGGTGAAAAATCATGTGCCAACTTTCCCAGATAAGAAGTTGTTTGTCACAGACCACAGCGGAGCCAGCGCCATCTTGTAATGGCGACCATAATCTGCAGAAACGGCAGAAGCAGCTCACCACACTTAACCCTAAGACTAACCTGAGACCTAAACCTAGCCCTAACTCTATCAATTACCCTAAGCCAAACCCTATCCATAATGCTAACCTTAGTCCAAATCCTAATCCATAGCCTAATCCAAACCCTAACCATATTACTAGTCCTAAATCTAGCCCTCATTCTAGCTCTTACCCTAACTCAAATCCTTACCCTAACACAAACTCTCAGTCTAAATCTGATCCTACCCCTAAACCAAACCCTAAAACTAGCCCTACCAGTAAACTTATACCTAAACCTAACCCTAACACTAACCCTAGACCTAAGCCTAATCTGAAATATAGCCATAACTATAGACCTAGACCTAAAAAAACCCTGAGTCCTAGCCCTAACATAATCCTTAACCTAAAGCAAACACTAACCCAATCCTTAGACCTAACTCTAGTCCTAATTCTGGTTTCACCTTAAACCTAACTCTAACCTGAACACTGACCCTAACACTAACACTAAACCTAGCTCTATACCTGAACCTAACCCAAAACCTAAACATAACATTAGACATAGCCATAATTCTAACCCTAAAACTAGCTCTAATCAAAACATATATCTTACATTACACATAGCCTTAACCCTGGGCCAAAAGCTAGCATAAAACCTAGCCCTAATCTGAGGCTTAAGCCTACCCTAAGCAAAAACATAATCCTAAATGTAGCCCTAACCATAACCCTTGCCTTACACATAACCCTAGCTCAAAGCATAACCCTTAGCCTAAACATAACCCTAGACCTATTCCTAAATCTAAACCTAAACTTAGCCCTAATCCTAACCTTAACCCTAGTACTAACCCTAGCTCTAACCTAACAGTATCCTAACCCTAACCCTAACACTAATAATAACCCTAGCCATAAACCTAAACCTATCTCTAACCCTAATCATAAAGCTAAACCTCGACCTAAACCTAAACCTAAACCTTGCCATAAACTTAACTGTAACCCTTACCATAAATCAAAACTAAACCTATCCCTAAACCTAGATTTAACCAGAACCTAAACTTAACCCTATACCTAATCTTTCATCTAATCCAATACATTACTCTAAAACTAAAGCCTAACCTTAATGAAAACCCTAGCCCTAACCCCAATCATAACCCTAACCATAACTATAACCATAACCCAGACCTAAAAATAAACCTAACACTCCCCCAAGCCCTAACCATATTTTAATCCCTATCCCTTACCCCAAACCTAACACTAGCCATAGCCCTATCAATAACGCTAATTCTAGCCCTAAACCTAACACTAAACCTAGCCGTTATCCTCGCCCTAATTTAGCCCTATTCCTAACCCTAACAATAGAATTAAGAATAACTATAATTCTAACGCAAGAGCTATCCCTACTTCTAACCCTAAACCTAAACCAAGCTCTAAAACTAATCATAACCCTTGCACTATCCTTAGCTCTAGTTCTAACTCTAGATCAAAACCTATCTCTAAAAGTAACCCTAACCTGATGCCTCAGCTTAACCCTGAAACTAGCTCTAACCCTAATGATAATGCTAAAATAAGCTGTAACCCTATCCCTAGTACTAAAACAATACCGAGCCATACCCCTAACACTAACACTTACGCTAGATCAAACCCTAACCCTACACCAGCCCTAACCCTATCCCTAATTTGAAACATAACCCTAACCCTAAACATAACCATGACCCTGACTCATATCCAAACACTAAACCTAGCTCTAAGTATCACCCTAACTTTAAACCTAACCCTAACACTAGACCTAGCCCTAATCGTAACTCTAGTTCTTACAATAGCCATAACCATAACACTAGCCCTAACCATAATACAAAACTAGCCCTAACCAAAGCCCTAACACAAGCTTTAACCCTAAACCTAACCGTAACACTGGTCCTAACCCAAGCTCTACACCTATCCCTTACCCTAAACCAAACCCTCACCCTAATGCTAACCATATTCTTACCACTAATCCTAAACCTAACCAAATCTGTAACTCTATAACTAGTCCTAACTCTAGTCTTCATTCTAGATCTAACCATAACCCAACCCTAACCCTATCCCTGACCATTATTCTGACCCTAACACTAATCTTAGGTCTAAATCTAAACCTAACCCTAAACCGAAACCTAACCCTAGCCCTACTGGTAAACTTATACCTAAACCTAACCCTAATACTAGACCTAGACCTAAACCTAATCCTAAATCTAGTTATAACTATAGCTCTAGACCTAAAGACAAACTAGACCTAGCCTTAACAATAAAATTTAACATAACCCAAACTCTAACCCCACCTCTAGATCTAACCCTAGTCATAATTCTGGCTTTAACCCTAATCATTACCCCACGCGAACACTGTCCCTAACACTAACACTAAATCTAGCTCTAAACTTCACCCTAACCCTAACTAACCCTAAAACTACACCTAGCCCTAGCATTATCTATTAAACTAGTCCTAATTCATTACACTAGTTCTTATATTAGCCATAGCTCTAACCTATTACAAAAGCTAGCCCTAATCTAAGCCCTACCTAAGCTTTAACCCTAAAGATAACTCTAACAATAACCCTAGCCCTAACCATAACCCTAAGCCTAGTCCTAGACCTAATTCTAACCTTAACCCTAGCCCTAACCCTAGCTCTGACCCTATTCATTACCCTAAGATTACTATAATCCTTATGCTAACCCTAGGCGGAACCCTAATCCTAGCACTGGCCTTAACCCTGTCTATTAACCTACAACTAACCTGAACCCTAAACCTAACTGTGTCATTACCAGATCCCTAAACATAAGACTAATTTGAACCCTAAACCTAAACCTTAACTTAACAGAAACCCTAAACTTGACCCTGACTCTAATAATACCCATAGCTCCCAAACTGACCCTAACAAGAAATTTAAACTTTACAACAGACCTAGCCATAAACCTAACCCTAAAACTATCCCGAACCATAACCTATACCTGACATTAGCCCTAGCTCTAATCCTAGCCCTAACCCTAAAACAAAACTTAATCCACATCCTAGCCATGAACCTCGCCTTAATCATAACCCTAACCCTAATGTTAGCCCTAACCTTAAGTCTAAATCTCACCCTAGTCCTAAAATAAGCTATATTCCCATCTCTTACCCTAAACCTAAACCTAACACTAACCCTAGCCTTAACCCTAGGCCTAACCCTAACACTAATCCTAGTCCTAATTTAGCCCTATCCCTAACACTAACCCTAGCCCTAAGACTAACTCTAACTCTCACACTAGCCCTATACCTAGTTCTAACCCTATCCCTTAACATCACTATACACCTAGCCCTAAACGTAGCCCTACCCTAGCCCTATACTTAGCCCTATCTCAAAACCTAGAACTCAACTGAACTCTAAATTTATCCGTAACCCTAACACTAAATCAAACCATAACTCTACTCTTATCACTAATCCTTATCCTAAGCCTAAATCTCACACTTACACTAGCCCTAACTCTAAGACTAATCTTAAAACTAGCCCTAACTCTACCCCTAGCCCTAAAACAAAACCAAGACATAGCCCTAACCTTAACCAATATCCTAAACCAAAACCTAAACCTACACCTAGCCCTAACCCTATCACTAATTATAGTCTAACACTAACCAAAATACTAATCCTGACCCTGACTCTGACCCTAACTCTAACCCTGGCTCTAAACATCATTATCACCATGTACCTAACATTAACACTAGACCAAGACTAGACCTAACTCTAACTCTATAACTAGCTGTAATCATAAATCTACTTCATACATTAGCTGTAGCCTTAACCCTAGCCCTAACCTAACCCAAAACCTAGCCTTAATCCGAGTCCTAAACCTAGCTTTAACCCTAAACTTAAACCTAACACTAACCCAAACACTAGCTTTAATCCTATACATAACCCTACCCCTAACCTTAGGGCTAACCATATCCATAACCCTAATGATAACCTTAACCCTTCTGATAACCCTAGGCCTAACCCTAACCCTATACATTACACTAAACCAAACCTAAACCCTAAACCTAACCCTGTCATTACCCTAACCCTAAATCTAACACTAATTCTAGCCCTGCACCTACACACTAACTTAACCCAAACCCTAGTCCTGACCCCAATTCTAAAAATAACCCTAGATCTAAACCTAACACTAACCAAAAACCTAACCCTTACTCTGGACCAAGCCATAAACTTAACACTAAATCTATTCCTAACTGTAACCCTAGACCTGATATTAGCCATAGCCCTAATACTGTTCCTAAACCTAAAACAAATCCTAGTCCTCATCGTAGCCCTAAACATAGCCTTAATCATAACCCTAACCCTAACCCTAGTTCTAACCCTGACCTAAACCTAGCTATAACCAAATCCTTGGCCTAAACTAATCCCTAACTCTAACCCTAACCCTAAAGGTAACCCTTGCTTTAATCTTAGCCCTAGCACTAACCCTAGATCAAAACTTAACTCTAAATATAACCCTAACTTGACGCCTAATCCTAATCCTAAAATTAGCCCTAACTCTAGCCCTAACGTAACCCTAGACATAATTTAGGCCTATCCCTAAACCTCACCCTAGCCCTAGGCCTAAGACTTACTCTAACTCTCACACTAGCCCTATCACTCGTTTTAACCCTGTCCCTTACCATAAAACTAACCATAGCCCTAACTCTAGTACTAACCCTTGCCCTATCCTTATCCCTAGAATTAACTGTGGCAAAACGTAACTCTAAATCTAGCACTAATCCAAAGCCTAAGCCTACCCCTAACACTAGCCCAAACCATAATACTAATCCTAAAATGAGCCCTAACAATATCCCTATCCCTAACACAAAACCGAGCCATAGCTCTAACCCTAACCATTAACCTAAACCAAACCCTAAATTTACACCTAGACCTAACCCTGGCCCTAAAATGAGTTGGAAGCCAAACCCTAAAACTAACCCTGAACCTGACACTGACCTTAACACTTCTAGCTCTAAAACATCTCCCTAACCCTAAAATTAACAAACACTAAACCTAGCACTAAACCCCTAAAACTAGCCCTAATTGTAAACCTAGTACTTACATTAGCAGGAATTCTAAGCCTTGCCCTAACATAACCCAAAACCTAGCCCTAATCCGATCTCTAACCCTAGCTTTGGACCTAACCTAACCCTATTACTAGCCCTAATTGTGATAATAACTCTTAACTTTAAACTGATCTCTAACTCTATCCATTACCATAACCACAACCCTAACCACAGTGATAACGCTAGGCATAAATCTAACCCTATCCGGAATTCTAACACTTCCAGTACACTAAACCTAACCTGAATCCTAAACCTAACCCTATCATTACACTAACCCTAATCCTAAAACTAATTTAAGCAAAAACTTGAAAACTTAACCTGTCCAAACCCTTACCCAGACCTTGACTCTTATAATACCCCTATCTCTAAACTTGAACATAACCCAACACCTATCCATTAGCCTAGATGTAGCCATAATCCTAATCCTAAAACTATCTTTAACCATAATTCTGTCCCTGAAATTAGCCCTAGCCCTAATGCTAGCCCTAACCCTAAAAACACACCTAGCGCTCATCCTAGCCATAAAACTAGCCTTAATCATAATCTTAACTCTAGCCCTACACCTAACCCTAATTCTAACCCACACCCTATTTCTGAACCTAGCTATAATGACATCCCTTACCCTAAATTTAAACCTAACACTAACCCTAACACTAGGCTTAAGCTAAACACAAAACCTAGCCCTAATCCTAGCCCTAATTTAGCTCTATCTCTAACCCTATCCTAACCCTAGCCCTAAGACTAACTCTAAATCTTGCCCTAGCCCTATCCCTAGTTCTAATCCTATACACTAATGTAAACTTAACACTAGCCATAACACTTGCCCTAAAGTTGGTCCCAACCATAACCCTAACTATAAATCTAACCTTAAACCTAACCTTAAGCCTAACACTAACCCTAGCCCTAACCCTAATGCTAATCATAAGACTAGCACTAACCCTAATCCTAGCAGTGAACCAAAACTGAACAATAGCCCTAAGCCTAAACCTTAACTTTAACCAAACACTAAAACTACACCTAAACATAAACCTATCCCTAATTCGAGTCCTAAGCCTCACCTTAAAACTAATCCTGACCCTGACTCATATCCTAACACTCACCCTAGATCTAAGCACTGCCCTAAACTCAAACTGCACACTAATATTAACAATGGCCCTAATTCGAGTCTTAATGCTAACAATAAAACTAACCCTAACTTTGACTCCTATCCTAACAGGAACCATAGCTATAAATATTACCCTAACCTTAAACCTAACCCTAACCCTAAAACGAACCCTAATGGTAACTCTATTTCTTACATTAGCCTTAGCCCTATCCTAGCCCTAACCCTAACACAAAAAAACTAGTCCTAAACTGAGCCCTCAACCCAGCTTTAACTCTAACTCTAACCCTAAACATAGCCCTAACCCTAGAACTAAATCAATCCCTTACACTAAGCGAAACCCTAAACCTAAGAGTAACCTTAGACCTATCCCTAGTTCTTAGACTAACCAAAACCCTAACCCTATTAATAGTCCTAACTCTAGCCTTCATTTTAACTCTAACACTTTCCCAAAACCCTTACCCTAACCCTGACTCTTATTCTGACGCTAACACTCATCCTAGATCTAACCCTAACCCCCATCCTAACACAAAATTTACCATAATCCTATCCCTACACCTAACTCTGAACCTAACTCTCAGCCTAGCCCTAATCATAGATCAGAATCTAACACTTATGCTAAACATAACCATAAACCTAATCCTAGTTCTAACCCTCGCCTTAACCCTAACACAAGACCTAATCCTAACTATAACCCTAGCCCTAAACGTAACTCTAACTATATACATTACCCTAAAAAATAACCCTTACAATAATGCTAACCCTATGCTTAACCCTAACCCTGTCACTTTCCCCAAACCTATCAATTATCCTAAACTTACCCTGAACCCTAAACCTAACCCAAAGATTATGCTAACCCTAACACTAATGCTAATTCAAGCCTTAACCTAACCTCAAATCTAAACCCTATCACTGACCACGACCCTAATAATTCACCTAGCTATAAACCTGACTCTTACCCTACCTAATTCTTACAATAAACCTAGCCATAAACCTAACCCTAAACTATTCCTAAAGTTAAACCTAGACCTGCTATTTACACTAGCCTTAATCCTAGTCCTAACCCTAACACAAACCCTACCTCTTATCCTAGCCCTAAACATAGCCTTAATTTTATCCCTAACCCAAACCCTAGGCCTAACCCTAACACTAAACCTAGCCTTAATCTTAGCCCTAATTTAGCCTTATCCCTAACCCTATCCCAAAACCTAACTCTACCTCAAAGTCTAACTCTAACTCTCAGTCTAACACTAACCCTAGTTCTAACTCTATCATTTACTAGAACCCTAATCCTAGTCCTAACCCTTGGTGTAACACTAGACCTATTCATAGCCCTGGCCATAATCCTAGATCTAACCCTAACTATAAATCTAACCCTAAACCTAAGCCTAAACCTAAACCTAACACGAGTCCTAATGCTAATCCTAATCCTAAAACTAGACCTAACTCTAGCTCTAGCCCTAAAACAAAACCGAGTCATAGACATAACCCTAACCCTTAAACTAAACCAAACCCTAACTCTACACCTAGCTCTAACATATCCCTAATTCTAGTCCTAATTCTAACCCAAATACTAACCCTGACCCTGACTCTGACCCTAACATTAACCCTGGCTCTAAACATCACCATCACCGTAAACCTCAACCTAACACTATTCCTAGCCCTATCTCTAACCCTATATCTAGCACTAATCATAACCCTACTTCATACATTAGCCATAGCCTTAACCCTAGCCCTAACCTATCCCAAAATCTACCCTTAATCCGAGTCATAAATCTAGCTTTAACCCTAAACTTAAACCTAACCCTAATCCCAAACTAGTGCAAATCCTATACATAACCCTAGCCCTAACCTTAGTTCTAAACCTACCCATTACCCTAACAATAACTGTAACCCTTAAGGTAACCCTAGGCCTAACCCTAACCCTATCTATTACACTAAACCAAACCAAAACCCTAAAACTAACCCTGTCATTACCCTAAACCTAAACCCTACCTAACCCAAACCCTAACCCTGATACTGACCCTAAAAATAACCCCAGATATAATCCTGAATCTTACCGTAAACCTTATACTTACACTGGACCAAGCCATAAATCTAACACTAAATCTAGCCCTAACTGGAACCCTAGACCTGACATTAGCCCTAGCTCTAATACTATCCCTAACCCTAACACAAAACCTAAACCTCATCCTAGCCATAAACCTAGTTTTAATCATAACCCTAAACCTAACTCTAGCCCAAACCCTAATAATAACACTTTCCCTTGCCATAAACCTAGATAAAACCACATCCCTTACCGTAAACTTAACCCTAACCCTTGTCATCACCATTGCCCTATCCTTAGCCCTAGCTTATACACTGGATCGAAACCTAACTTTAAATCAAACCCTAACTCGATGCCTAAGCCTAAAACTGGCCCTATCCCTGATGCTAATTCTAAAACTAGCCCTAACCCTAGCCCTAAGAATAACTCTAACTCTCACACTGGCCCTATCACTCCTTCGAATTCTATCGCTTCCCATAAACCTAACCTTATCACAAATCCTAGTCCTAACCTTTGCCCTATGCTTAGCCCTGGCACTAACCTAAGATAAAAACCTAACTCTAAATTTAAACCTAAACTGAAGCCTAAGCCTAAATCTAAGACTGGCCCTAACCCTAACAGTAATCCTAAAAATTTCCCTAACCCTAACCATAGCCCTAAAAGCAAACAAGCCAAAGCTCTAACCCTAACCCTTAACCTAAACCAAGCCCTAACCCTATACCTAGCCCTAACCTCAGCTCTAATTCGAGTTTTAAGCCAAACCCCAAAACTAACCCTGACCCTTAATCTGACCAAACACTAACCCGAGGTCTAAACATCACCCTAATCCTAAACCTAAACCTAACAGTATACCTAGCCCTAAAACAATAAAATTAGCCATAATCATAACTCTAGTACTTACATTAGCCATAAACCTAACCCTAGCACTAACTTAACCCCAAACCTAGCCCCAATCATAATCATAACCCTAAACCTAAACTGAGTTCTAACTTTATCCGTTACCATAACCATAACCCTAACCCTAATGCTAATTTGAGCCCTAACTTTAAAACTTAACCTATCCCAAACCCTACCCGAAAACTTGACGCTAATAATACCCCTAGCTCTAAACCTGATGTTAACACTAACCTAACCCTTACACTAGACGTACCCATAATCCTAACCCTAAAGTATCTTTAACCATAATTCTCGACCTGAAATTAGTGCTAGCACTAATCCTGCCTGAACCACCCCCCACCAAAAAAAAAAAAAAAAAAAAACCTAGCCCTCATCCTAGGGCTAAACCTAGCCTTAATCATAACCCTAATTCTAACCAGAGCCCTAACCGTAATTCTAACACTTACCCTACCTCTAAACCTAGCTATAAAGCCATCCCTTACCCCAGAATTTGCCCTTACTCTAAACTTAAAATCTAAACTCTAACCTTAACCCTAAACTTAAACCTAATGCTAACCCTAGGCTTAAACTAAACACTAACCCTAGCCCCAAACCTAGCCATAATTTAGCCCTGTCTCTAACCCTAACCCTAACCCTAGCCCTAAAACTACTTTCACCCTAGCCCTAGCAGTAGTTCATACCCTATCCCTTACCCTAACCCTAAACCTAGCCATAACCCTTGCAGTATCCTTACTTCTAGCCCTAACCCTAGATCTAACCCTAATTCCAAATTTAACCCTAACCCTAACACTAAGCCGAAGCCTAACACTAATACTAGCCCTAACCCTATGACTAAAACAAAACCGAGTATGAGCCCTAACCCTAAAACTTAACTTAAACCAATACTAAAACTACAAATACCTAAACCTATCCCTAATTCGAGTCCTAACCCTAACCTTAAAACCAACGTTGATCCTCACTCATATACTAACACTCACTCTAGCTCTAAATACTGCCCTCACCTTAAACTGAGTCCTAACAATAACCCTAGCCCTAATCTGGGTCCTAACTCTAACCCTAAACTAAGCCTGACCTTTACTTCTATCCTAACATTAACCCTAGCTATAACCATCACCCTCACATTAAACCTAACCCTAACACTAAAACTAACCCATACCCTAATCCTAGCCCAAACCATAGGTCTAACACTAGACCTATTCATAGCCCTAGCAGCAACCTTAGATCTAACCCTAAGTCTAAATCTAAACTTAACCCTTAGCCTAAACCTAAATCTAAAACCAACCCTAACCCTAAGGCTAATACTAAAGCTAGCACTATCCCTAGCCCTAAAACAAAACCAAGCCATAGACCTAACCCTAACCCTTAATATAAACTAAGCCCTAACCCTCCACTTAGCTATAACTCTAGCCCTAATTCGAGTTTTAAGCCAAACCCTAAAACAATACAAACCCTAATTCTAGCCCTAGCTTTAATTCTTTCCCTAGTTCTTAGACTAACCAAAACCCTAATCCTATTACACTATAAACCCTGACCCTGACTCTGAACTTAACACTGACCCTAGCTCTAAACATCATCCTAACCCTATACCTAAACCTAACAATAGACCTAGCCCTAACCCTAACCCTAAATTTAGCCCTAATCACAACCCTGGTACTTACATTAGCCATAACCCTGAACCTAGCCTTAACTTAACTCAAAACCTAGCCTTATTCTGAGCACTATCGCTAGATTTACCCCTAACCCTAACTTTATCACTAATCATAACTATAACCCTAGCCGTAACCCTAGATTTAACCCTAATACTAACCCTAACCCTATGCATAACCCTATCAATAATCATAACATTAACCATAGCTGTACACCTATCTCTAACCCTATCCATTACCCTAACCTTAACCTTAACCCAAATGCTAAATCTGGGCATAAACCTAACTGTATCCCTAATCCTAACCCTATCCATTACCGTAAACCTAACCTGATACCTAAACCTAACACTATCTTTACCCTAATCCTAACTCTAATGCTAATTCAAGACCTAACATCAAGCATTAACCTATCCAAAACATTAATCACAACCCTGACCCTAATAGTACCCTTATGTCTAAACCTGAACTTAAGCCTCAACCTAACACTTACACTATTCGTAGCCATAAACCTAACCCTAAAACTATTTTTAACCATAACACAAGACTTGAAATTAGCCCTAGCCGTAATCCTATCCCTTAACCTAGGCTTAATCCTAACCCAAACCATAACCGGAGCCCTAACCCTAATTCTATTTTTCTCCCTTGCCCCAAATCTACCTATAAGCTCATCCTGTATCTAAAATTTAACCATAACCCTAAACCTAACTCTAACCCTCGCCCTAAACCTAGGCCTAACACAAAAACTAGTGCTAATCCTAGCCTTTATTTAATCCTATCCTAACCCTAAACTTAGCCATAAGGCTAACTCTAACTCTTGCCCTAGCCGTAGCCCTGGTTCTATCCTTAGCCTTAATCCTAACCATAGATCTAAGCCCTTATCTAAATCTAAACCTAACTGTTAATATAACTGTAACAATAAGCCTAAACCAAACACTAACACTACCCCTAACCATAACACTAATCCTAAAACTTGCCCTCTCCCTACTCCTAACCATAAACCAAAACCAAGCCATAGCCCTAATCCTAACCCTTAACCTAAATCAAACCTTAACACTACACACCTATCCCTAAAACTACCTCTAAAACTAACCCTGACCCTGACACTCACCCTAACACTAATCCTAGCTCTAAAAATCACCCTAACCTTAAATTAACCCTAACATTATTTTTACCTTTAACCTAACCTAAAACTGGCCTTAATCATAACCCTAGTTCATACATTAGTCATTGTCCTAACCTTAGCCCAAACCCTAACACAAATTCTAACCCTAATCCTAGCCCTAACCTTAGCTTTAACCCTAATGCTAGTCTTAACCCTAACCCATACACTAGCCCTAAGCCTAACACTAACCCTATTTCTTACATTAAGCCAAACCCTAACCCAAACACTAACCGTAGTTCTAATCCTTAGTCTAACTTAAACTATAACCATAATACTAGTCTTAACCCTAGCCCTCTTTATACCTCTAAACATAATTCTGACCCTCAGCTGACCCTAACAGTAACCCTAGTTCTAAACCTGACCCTAACCCTAAACCAAATTCTAATACTATCCCTACTGGTAACACTAAACCTATACCTAAGCTTAACACTAGAACTAGACCCAAAGCTAATCCTAAATATAGCTATAACTCTAGCCCTAGACCTAAACAAAAACCTAGCACTATCCCTAACAATGACCCTTAACATAAACCGTACCCTACCCCGAGAACTAAACCTATTGCTAATTTTGGCTCTAATCCTAACCCTAAACCTATCCCTAAAACTGACCATGATTCTAACACTGAACCAAACTTTAAACCTGACACTAACCCAAAACCTTGACCTAACACTAGACCTTGCCATAACCCTAACCCTAAAACTAGCCCTTAACATAAACCTAGTTCATATATTACACATTTTCCTAAACCTAACACAAAAACTAACACAAAATCTAGCCCTAATCCTAGGCCTAAACTTAGCTGTAAGCATAACCCTTAGCCTAACCCTAGCCCTAAACCTAGCCATAACATATGCCTTGCCTTAGATTTAACCCTAGCTCTATCCTAAACCCTAACACTAACCCTATCCCTAACCCTAATCCTAACATTAAACCTAGCCTGAACTTTATCTCTAAGTATATCCATTACCCTAACCCATACCCTACCCCTACTTAAAACTCTATCCCTAACACTAAACCTAACTCTAACCATAATTGTAAACCTAGACCTAAACCTAAACCTAACCCTCACCCTAGCCCTAACCCTAGCTCAAACACTAACCCTTACCCTAACCTAATAATAACCCTAGCCCTAAACCTAACATTTACCCTAACTCTAAAACTTACCCTAAATCACACCCTATTCCTATCCCTAAACCTAGCCCTAATCCTAGACTTAATCCAAGCCATAACCTAGCCCTTACCCTACCTATAAACCTGTCCATTACACTAAACATAACTCTAACCCTAATGCTAACCCTAACCCGATTGCTAAACCTAACCCATCCATTACTCTAAACCTTAACTGAAATCTAAACTAAACCTTTCCATTATGCTAACCCTAAACCTAACCCTAATTCTAATTTGAGCCCTACACCATAAACCTTTAGCTAAACCAAATGCTAATCCTGACCCTGACCTTGTCCCTGACCATAATAATAAGCCTCGCCCTAAAGCTGACCTTTAACCTAAACCTTTAATCAAAACGTAACTCTTACACTGGACCTAGCTATAACCTAACCCTAAAAATATCCTTAACATTAACCCTAGATCTGATATTAGCCCTATATCTGGTCCTACCTTAATCCTGACAGAAACCCTAGCCCTTAACCTACTTTAATCCTAAACTGAACCATAACCCTATGCCTAATCCTAATTATAACCCTCACCCTAGCCCTAAAGCTAGATATAACCACATCCATTCCCCTAAACTTAACCTTAATACCAATGCTATCTCTAACGCTAGCCCAAACCCTTGGTATAAACCCAACACTCACCCTAGCCTTAATACTAGCCCTAATTTATCCCTAACCTTAACACTAAACCTAGAACTAATCCTAGCCCTAATTTAGCCCTAAACCTAACCCTAACTCCAGCCCTGATCCTAGCCCTAATTCAGCCCTAATCCTATCACTAAACCTAGCCCTAACTTAGCCCTAACCCTAACCCAAACCCTAACCATAACACTACTACTAAGACAAACTCTAATTCTCCCCAGAGCCGTATCCGTATTTCTAATCATATTCGTTACCATAACCTAACCCTCATCCTAACCCTAGCCCTAGCCCTAACCCTAGTCCTAGATCTAACCCTAGCCCTAGCCCTAACTCTAAACCTAAACCTCAACCTAACACTAGCCCTAACCCTGATGCTAATCCATAATCTAGCCATAACCGTAGCCCTAGCCCTAAAACAAAGCGAACCTGTATCCCAAACCCTTAACATTAAGGGTTAGAGTAAGGTTTAGGGTTAGGGTTAGGGTTTGTGTTAGGATTTGGGTTAGGGTTAGGTTTCCAGTTAGGGTTAGGTTTAGGGTCATAGTTAGGGTTAGGGTTAGGTTTAGGGATAGTGTTAGGGTTAGAGCTAGGTTTAGGGTTATGGTTTGTGTTAGGGTTATGGTTATGGTTAGGATTTGTGTTAGCGTTAGGTTTAGGATGATGGTTGGGTTATGGTTAGAGTTAGGGTTATGTTTAGTGTTAGGATTAAGGGTAGGGTTAGTGTTAGGGTTAGAGTTAGGGTTGGTGTTAGGGTTAGGGTTAGGGTTAGTGTTAAATATAGGTTTAGTGTTAGGTTTAGGGTTAGGGTTAGTGATAGGTTTAGGATTATGTTTAGGGTTACCGTTAGGGTTAGGTGTAGGTTTAGTGTTTGGGTTAGTATTAAAATTATGGTTAGGATTGGGTAAATGTTAGGGTTAGGGTTACGTTAGGGTTAGGATTATGGTTTCTGTTAGGTTTTGTGTTAGGATTATGGTTAGAATTAGGGAAAGGGTTGAGGTTAGTGTTAGGGCTACAATTAGGGTTAGGGTAATTCCTCGTTTTAGGTTTAAGGTTAGGGTTAGTGTAAGGGTTAGTGTTCGTGTTAGTGTTAAGGTTAGGGATAGGGTTAGGATTAGTTTTTGGTTTAGGGTTAGATTCAGGATTAGTGTTGGGGTTAGGTTAAGGGTTAGTGTTATGGTTAGAGTCAGGTTAAGATTAGGGTTAGGGTTATGGTTAGGTTACGATTAGGGTTAGGTTTAGATTTAGGTTTTGGGTTCATGTTAGGGTTAATGTTAGGTTTATGCTAGGGTTAGGGTTAGGTTTGGGTTCATATTAGGGTAGGGTTAGGGATAGTGTTAGGTTTAGTTTTAGGGTTATGTTTAGACTTAAGGTTAGGGTTACAGTTAGGGTTAGGTTTAGTGATAAGGTTAGGGTTAGGGTTAGGATAAGAGTTAGGGTTAGGTTTTGCTTTAGCACTAGGTTTGTATTTCCAGCCATATTTGATTATGTATGTTACTTAACATGATTTGTTTTTCCTCTATGCTTAGTGTTTCCTTTACTGTAGTACCTCCCGCTGTTGGTTTTCATTGTTATTTTTCATTTCCTCTTCCTGTAATGTTTTGCCAAGGATGTTTTGAAGAACTGGCTTTCTAGATGCAAATTCTTTTAACTTCTGTTTATCAGGGAAGATTTTTATTTCATCTTCAATCCTGAAGCTTAATTTCGCTGGATACATGATTCTTGGTTGGAACACTTTTTCTTTCAGTGTTTAAAATATGTTTTTCCAGGATCTTCTAGCTTTCAGAGTCTGTGTGGAAAGATCAGCAGTTATCCTGATTGGTTTACCCCTAAATGTAATCTGCTTCCTCTCTCTTGTGGCTTTTAAGATTCTCTCCTTATTCTGTATGTTGGGCATCTTCATTATTATGTGTCTTGGTGTGGATCTCTTATGATTTTGTACATTCGGTGTCCTGTAGGCTTTTAGTATTTGGATTTCTTTTTCATTTTTAAGTCTGGGAAGTTTTCTAGTATTATTTCATTGAATAGATTGCTCATTTCCTTGGTTTGGACCTCTATGCCCTCTTGTATCCCAATAACTCTTAGGTTTGGTTTCTTGATGTTATCCCATAATTCTTGGATGTTCTGCTCATGATTGCTTAACATTCTCGCTGAGCTGTCTATGTTCTTTTCAAGTTGAAAAACTTTGTCTTCGTTGTCTGAAGTTCTATCTTCTAAGTGTTTTACTCTTCTGGTAATACTCTCATTTGAGTTTTTAATTTGGTTTATTGTTTCCTGCATTTCCAGGATTTCTGTGTTTGTTTCTTATATCCTCTATCTCCCTATAGAGTTGATCTTTAACTTCTTGGATTTGTTTATGTAATTCATTGTCAAAGTGATTTTTCATTGTCTGAATTTGCTGTATAATGTCTTCCTTGACCTTTGTAATGTTTTGAACAACGAATAAAAATAAATAAATAAAATTAAATAAAAAATTAATAAAAAAAATTATAAAACAACGAACTCTGACCCTGACTCATATCCTAACACTCACCCTAGCTCTAAACACCCTCCTAAGCATAAACGGAAATCTAACAATCTAACAGCAAATGTTTTTTCACCCAATCTTGAGGCCACTTGCTGGTAATGATCAGGTCACACTTGGCTCCCCAAATTTCGTTCTTCTAGGTTGACGCATTCGTTTCCAGGAACAGTTTGAAATTTTAGGTTGCACTTCGATTTCCCATACAGTGATAGAGGCATTTGGAAGTCTAAATCAAACACGATTTGTGCTAGCTACTTGAAACTTGTAAAACTGAATTAGTTCTCAGTTCGCTCTCTAAGCTTTGTTGCCTCTTGAAGTAGCCAGAAGGAAAGGCTCGGAATAAGCAATTTCATTTGAAAGCGTTTGCCAAGCTTCCACAGAAATCTGAGTTTCCTGAAATAACAGCGAATATTTTTTCACCGAATCTTGATGATACTTGGAAGTATGGATCAATACTCCAGGCGCACTTGGCCCACCAAATTTTGTTCTTCTAGGTTGAAGCGTTCGTTTGCAGGAACACTGAGTTTTTAGGTTTCTCTTTGTTTTCCCTTATAGGGAGAGAAGCAGTTGGAAATCTAAATCAAACTGTGTTTGTGCTACCTGCTTGAATCTTGAAAAACTGTTTTATTTCTCAGTGTACTCTCTATGCTTTGTTGAATCTTGAGGTAGCATGAAGGAAAGGCAGGCAAAAAGCAATTTCATTGGAAAGTGTTTGCCAAGCTTCCACAGAACTCCAAGTTTCCTGAAAACCAAGCAAATATTGTTTCACTTAATGTTGATGATACTTGGCAGTAAGGATCAGGACTCCAGTCGCACTTGGCCACACAAATTTCGTTCTTCTTGGTTGAAGTTTTCGTTTTCAGGAACACTTTGAAATTTTAGGTTTCACTTCATTTTTCCTATAGTGATAGAGGCAGTTGGAACTCTAAATCAAACACGATCTGTGCTAGCTGCTTGAACCTTGACACACTTCATCAGTTCTCAGAGCTCTCTCTATGCATTGTTCCCTCTTAAAGTAGCCCTAAGCAGAGACTGGGGAAAAACGCTTTCACTTGAAACTGTTTGCCAAGCTGCACAGAACTCCGAGTTTCCTGAAATCCCAGCAAATTTATTTTCACCCAATCTTGAGGACACTTGGCGGTAATGATCAGTACTCCAGTCGCACTTGGGAACCAAATTTCGTTTTTCTAGGTTGAAGTGTTCGTTTGCAGGAACTCTTTGAATTTTTAGGTTTCACTTTGTTTTCCCCTATACTAATAGAGGCATTTAGAACTGTAAATCAAACATGATCTGTGGTAGCTGCTTGAACCTTGACACATTTCATAATTTCTCAGAGCTCTCTATGGATTGTTCCCACATTAAGTAGCCCTAAGCAGAGAGTGTGGAAACACACTTTCATTTGAAAGCATTTGCCAAGCTTCCACAGAACTCTGAGATTCCTGAAATCCCAACAAATATTTTTTTCACCCAACGTTGATGATACTTGGTGGTAATGATCAGTACTCCAGTCGAACTTGGATCCCCAAATTTCGTTCTTCTAGGCTGAAGCGTTCATTTGCAGGGACAATTTGAATTTTAGGTTTCACTTCATTTTACTGTATAGTGATAGACGCAGTTGGAACTCTAAATCAAGCATGCTTTGTGCTAGCTGCTTGAGACTTGACACACTAAATCAGTTTTCAGTGCTATCTGGGTGGTTTGTTCCCTCTTGAATTAGCCCTTACCAGAAACTGTGGAAAAACACTTTCATTTGAAAGTGTTTTCCAAGCTTTCACCGAACTCTGAGATTCCTGAAATACAAGCAAATATTTTTTCACCCAATCTTGAGGACACTTGCCGGTAATGATCAGTACTACAGTCGCACTTGGCCCCCCAAATTTCGTTTTTCTAGGTTGAAGCGTTCGTTTGCAGGAACACTTTAAAATTTTAGGTTTCACTTCGTTTTCCCCTATAGTGATAGAGGCATTTGGAACTCTAAAGCAAACACGATTTGTGCTAGCTACTTGAAACTGGAAAAACTGAATTAGGTCTCAGTTTGCGTTCTAAGCTTTGTTACCTCTTGAAGTAGCCAGAAGGAAAGGCTGGGAATAAGCAATTTCATTTGAAAGCTTTTGCCAAGCTTCCACAGAACTCCGAGTTTCCTGAAATCCCAGCAAATATTTTTTCACCCTATCTTGATGATACTTGGCAGTAAAGATCATTACTCCAGTCGCACTTGGCCCACCAAATTTCATTCTTCTAGGTTGAATCATTTGTTAAAACTAACACTGGACTTCTCCATAACCCTAAAACTTCCCATAACCATTTCTCTAGCTCTTACATTTCCCATAGCCCTAATGCTAGCCCTAAACCTCACACAAAACCTAGGCCTTACCCTAGCCCTAAACCTAGCCCTTATTGTAACCCTAACCATAAAGCTAGACATAAACCTAACCCTACCCTTGCCCTGGCCCTAATTGTAGCTCAAGCTCTAACCCTTACCCTAAACATAACCCTAAAACTATCCCGATACTCACCCTAGGCCTGACCCTAACCCTAAACTTAACCTTATCCCTAGCCATTATTTAATTTCTAACCCTATACATAAACCTAAATATAAGGCTAACTGAAATGCTAATCCTAGGCCTAATGCTAAACCTATCGATAACATTAACCCTATCCATTACTCTAAATCTATCCTTAACCCTAAACCTAACCCTATCCATTACCCTAACCCTAACCCTAACGCTAATTCAATTCTTAACAGTAATCCGTAACCTAAACAAAAATCTACTCGGACTCTGACCATAATAATACACATAGCTTTAAACCTGACCCTTACCTAAACCTAACCCTTACACTAGACCTAGCCATAACTTATTCTAAAACTAACACTAACCATAAATCTAGACCTGACATTAGCCATAGTCCTAATCCTAGACCTAGCCCTAACACAAATCCTCACCCTAATCCTAGACCTAGCCCTAACACAAATCCTCATCCCTAAACCTAGCCGTAATCCTAACCCTAGCCCTAACCCTAATTCTAACCATTGCCCTAGCCCTAAACATAGCTATAACCCCATCCCTTCCCCTAACCCTAACTGTAACCCTAAATCTAACACTAACCCTAATCCTAGCCCTAACCCTAGCCCTAACACTAACATTCACCCTAGCCCTTAATCTAGACCTAATTTAGCCCTAACCCTAAACCGAACCCTAACCCTAGCCTTAAGACTAATTCTAACTCTTGCCCTACCCGTATTTCTAGTTCTAACTCTATCCATTACCATAACCCTAACACTAGCCCTAAACTTAGCCCTAAACCTAGATCTAACCATAACAATAAATCTAAGGCTAAACCTCACCATACCACTAGCCCTAACACTATTGCTAATCCTAAAAGTAGCCCTAATCCTAACCATAGCTGTAAAACAAAACTGAGTCAAAACCCTAACCCTAACCCCAACCAAATCATAATCCTAGACATGACATTAGCCCTATCCCAAATTCTTACCCTAAGCCATACACAAACTCTAACCCTATACCTAGCCTTAACCCTAGCCCTAACTGAGTCTATCCCTATCTCTGATCAGTAACACTGATGCTGACTCTGATGGTAACACTAAATCTATCTCTAATCATCACCCTGAACCAAAACCTAATGTAAACACTAGATTTAGACATAATGCTAAACTTAACACTAGCCCTAATCATAACCCTAATCCTGCCATTAGCAGTAGTCCTACATAGCCCTAACATAACCCAAAATCCAGCCCTAATCAGAGCCCGAAACCTAGATGTAATCCTAACCCTAACCCTAACACTTAACCTGAACATAACCATAAACCTAAACCTTGTCCAAACCTCAAATCTAACCCAAACCATTGCCCTAATCCTAACCATAATCCTAGCCCTATCTCTAGCCCTAATCTTATCCATTACCCTAACCATAACCCTAACCAAATTCTAACCCTAGGCCTAACCATAACCATAGCCTTAACCTAACCATAATCCTAGCCTTAACTGTAGCTCTAATCCAATATATTACCATAACCATAACCATAACTGAATTCTATCCCTAGTCCTAAACCTAACCCTATCCCTAACCCTAAACCTGTCCATTACTCTAAATCTAATCTTAACCCTAAACCTAACCATATCCATTATTCTAACCCTAACACTAACCCTAATGCTAATTGGAGCCCTAAGCCTAAACCTTAACCTAACCCATACGCTAACCCTGACTCCGATCCTAATAATACCCCTAGCTGTAAACCAGACCCTAAACCTCAACCTATCACTTACAATAGACCTGGCCATAATCCTTACCCTAAAACTATCCCTAAACATAACACTAGACCTGACATTAGCCCTATCTCTAATCCTAGCCCTAACCCTAACAAACCCCCAGCCCTAATCCCATCCCTAAGCCTAACCTTAATCCTAACCTTAACATTAACACAAGCCCTAACTGTAATTTTATGCCTTGCCCTAGCCCTAAATGTAGCTGTAACATCATACCTTACCCTAACCCTAACACTAAACCTAACCCTAGCCCTAAACCTACGCCTAAAACTACCACTAACCATAGCTCTAATCTAGCTCTAATTTAGCCCTAACCCTAAACCTAACACTATCCCTAGCCCTAAGACTAACTCTTACTCTCGCCCTAGTGCTATCCCTAGTTCTAAAACTATACCTTACCATAATCCAAACCCTATCCCTATCTCTAGCCCCAATCTTAGCCCTAAACCTGGTTCTAACCCTAAAGCTCACTCTTACACTAGCCCTAATCCTAATGATAATTGGAAAACCAGAACTAACACTATCCAAGCCCTAAAACTAAACCAAGCCAGAACCCTAACCCTAAGGCTTAAGCTAAACCAAACCCTAACACTACACCTAGCCCTAAACATAGCCCTAATTTGAGTCCTAAACCTAACCATAGAAATAACCCTGACCCTGACTCAGACCTTACCAGTAACCCTAGCTCTAAACATTGACTAATGCTAAACCTAGAACTAGCCCTAATCGGAATCCTATTCTTTCATTAGCTGTAACCCTAATGCTAACACAAATCCTTGCCTTATTCTGAGCCCTAATCCTAGGTTTAACACTAAACCTAACACTAATCCTAACCCTAACCTTAACCCTAACCCTACCTCTAAACCTATACCTTACCCTAAGCCAAACCCTTACCCTAATGCTACCCTGGTTCTAACCATGATTCTCAGCCTACCCCAAACCCTAACTCTATTCCTAGTCCTAAACCTAGCCCTCATTCTAGCTCTAACCTTAACCTTAACCCTGACCCTTATTCTGACCCTAACACTAACCTTAGATCTAAACCTGACCCTAACCCTAAACTGAACCCTAACACTACCTCTACTGGTACACCTATACCTAAACCTAACAGTAACACTAGCACTAGACCAAACCTAATCCTAAATAGAGTCATAAATCTAGCCCTAGACCTAAACAAAAACCCAGCACTAGCCCTAACAATAACCCTTAACCTAATGTAAAGACTAAAGCTATCACTAGATCCTAATTGTGGCCCTAACCCTAAAACTAACCCTAACTCAACAATGACCCTTAATCTAATAGAAACCCTAGCCCTAAACCTTATCCTAAACCAAAACCTAACCCTAACACTAGTCTTATCCATTACTCGGACCCTAAAACTAGCCACAACCATATCCCTCGTTCTTACATTACCCAAAGCCCTAATGTTAGCCCTAAACATCAGACAAAAACTAGCCCTTATCTTAGCTCTAAACCTAGCCCTAATCATAACCCTAAACATAACCTTAGACCTAACCTTAATGCTAACCCTCACCCTAGCCCTGACCCTAGCTCAAACTCTAATCCCTAGCCTAAACATAACCCTAAACCTATACCTAACCCTAGCCCTGACTCAAACCCTAACCCTCACCCTAGCCCTAACCCTAGCTCAAATGCCTACATTTACCCTAAACCTAACCCAAACATTAATGCTAGGCCTAACTCTAACCCTAACCCTAATCCTAACCTTAACCCTAGCCCTAACCTTAGTGCTAACACTATCCATTACCCTAAAGAAAAGCCTAACTGAAATGCTAACCCTAGGCCTTACGATAACCCTATCATTATCACTAACCCTATCCATTACTCTAAACCTAACACTATCCATTACCATAACCCTAACCCTAACCCACCACTAATTCAAGCATTAAGCCTAAATCTTAACCTAAACCAAACTCTACCCGGACTCTGACCCTAATAATACACCTAGCTCTAAGCTTGACCCTTACCCTATACCTAAACCTTACACTAGACATAGCCATAACCTAACACTAAAACTAATACTAACCATAAACCTAGACCTGACATTAGCCCTAGCCCTAATCCTAGCAGTAGCCCTAACACAAACCCACAGACTTGCCCTAAACCTAGTCTTAATCCTAACCCAAACCCTAACCTTAATCCTAACTCTAATTCTAACCATCATTTTAGCCCTAAACCTAGCTATAACCCCATCCCTTCCCCTAAACCTAATCCTAACCCTAACACTAACACTAACCCTAACCCTAGGCCTAACCCTAACACTAATACTAGCACTAATCCTAGCCCTAATTTAGCCCTATCCCTAAATCTACCCCTAACCTTAGCCCAAAGAATACCTCAAACTCTCACCCTAGCCCTATTTCTAGTTCTAACCCTATCTGTTACCATAACCCAACACTAGGCCTAAACATAGCCCTAACTCTAGCCATAGCCCTAAACCTAGATCTAACCATAACAATAAATCTAAGCCTAATCTTCACTCTACCACTAGCCCTGACACTATCGCTAATCGTAAAATGAGCCCTAACCCTAGGCCTAGTTCTAGAAAAAAACACTGAGCCATAGTCCTATCCCTAACCCTAGTCTAACCTTAACCCTAGATCTGACATTAGCCCTATCCCTAGCCCTAATCCTAGTTCTAAGCCTACCTTTCATCCTAACCCTGATCTTAACCCTAGCTCTAACACTAATTTTATCCCTTGTCCTAGCACAAAACATAGCCATAACATCATACCTTACCCTAACCCTAACGCTATCCTTAACCCTAGCCCTAAACCTAGGCCTAAACCTAACACTAACCCTAGCACTAATCCTAACACCAATGCTAATTTGTAAACTAGCCCTAACCCTACCCTAGCTCTAAAACAAAAACGAACCATAACCCTAACTTTTAACAACCCTACACCTAGCCCTAAACCTAGCCCTAATTTGAGTCCTAACACTAACCCTAGAAATGACCCTGATTCTGACTCGGACCTTAACAGTAACCCTAGCTCTAAACATTCCTTAATGC
Organism: Marmota monax; assembly: GCF_021218885.2. Lineage (NCBI taxonomy): Eukaryota > Metazoa > Chordata > Mammalia > Rodentia > Sciuridae > Marmota > Marmota monax. Next base: position 90,926 of record NW_026693251.1, read on the forward strand.
TAAATCAAGAACTAGCCCTAATCAGAAAACAAGTTCTTTCATTTGCCATAGCCCTAATGCTAACACATATCCTAGCACTGATACGAGCCCTAACCCTAGGTTTAACCCTAAGACTAACCCTAACCCAAACCCTACCCCTAACCCTATCTCTAATCCGAACCCTACCTCTAATCCTACCCCTTACCCAAATCCAAACCCTCACCCTAATTCTACCCTAGTCCCGACACTAATCCTTAGCCTATCCCAAACCCTAACTCTATTACTAGTCCTAAACTTAGGCCTCATACTAATTCTAGCCCTAACCCAAACCCTGACCCTTATTCTGACCCTAACACTAACCCTAGATCTAAACCTGACACTAAACCTAAACCGACCCTAACTATACCCCTACCAGTAAACCTATACCCAAATCTAACAGTAACAATAGCACTAGACCAAACCTAATCCTAAATAGAGTCATAAATCCAGCCCTAGTTCTAAACAAAAACCTTGAACCAGCCCTAACAATAACCCTTAACCTAACACGAAGACTAACCGTATCCCTAGACCCAACGCTAGTCCTAATTCTAGCCTAAACCCTAACCCAAACATTGATGCTTACCCTAACACAAACCCTATCTCTAAACCTTATCCTAACCCAAAACCTAACCCTAACACTAGACTTATCCATAACCCTTACTCTAAAACTAGCCATAACCATAACCCGAGCTCTTACATTACCCATAGCCCTAATGCTAGCCATAAACATCACACAAACCTAGCCTTTATCCCAGCCCTAAACCTAACCCTAATTGTAGCCCTAACCATAACCGTAGCCTAACCCTAAGCCTAACCATCGCCCTAGCCCTAACCCTAGCTCATACCCTAACACTTACCTTAAACCTAACCCTGACACTAACCCTAGATCGAAACCTAACACTAGCCCTAATCCTAACCTTAACACTAGCACTAACCTTAGCTCTAACCTTATCCATTAACCTACAGGTAAGCCTAACTCAAATGCTAACCCTAGGCCTAATGCTAACCCTATTGCTAACACTAACCCTATCCATTACTCTAAAATTAACCTTAACCCTAAACCTAACCTATACATTACCCCAACTCTAACCCTATCCCTAATGCAAATTCAACCCTTAATTCTAAACCTTAAAATAAACCAAACCCTACCAGACCCTGACTCTAACAATACACCTAGCCCTAAACCTGACACTTACCCTAAACGTAATTCTTACACTAGACCTAGCCATAACCTAACCCTAAATCTATCCCTAACCATAACAGTAGACCTGATATTAGCCCTAGCCCTAATCTTAGCCCTAGCCCTAACACATACCCTCATCCTGGCACTAAACCTAGCCTTAATCCTAAACCAAACCCTAAACTTAGCTCTAAATCAAATTCTAACCCGAACCCTAGCTCTAAACCTAGCTATAACCCCATCACTTCCCCTAAATCTAACCCTAACCCTAACACTAACACTAACCATAACCCTGGCCCTAACCCTAGGCCTAACCCTAACAGTAACCCTAGCGCTTATCCTAGCCCCGATTTAGCCCTAACCCTAAACCTACCCATAACCCTAGCCCAAAGAATAATTCTAATAGCACCTCAGTCCTGTTTTTTGTTCTAACCCTATCCGTTACCATAACCCTAACACTCGCCCTAACCTTAATCCTAATGCAGGCCCTAGCCCTAAACCTAGATCTAACCATAACAATAAATCTAAGCCTAAACCTCATCCTACCACTATCCCTAACACTATCACTAATCCTAAAACTAGCCCTAACCCTAGCCCTAGCTCTAAAACAAAACTGAGCCATAGCTCTAACCCTAACCCTAGCCTAACAGTGTCTCTAGACCTGACATTAGTCCTATCCCTAATTCTTATCCTAAACCTAACACAAACACTAACCCTACCCCTAGCCATAATCCTAGCCCTAATTTGAGTCCTATCCCTAACCCTGATCAGTATCACTGATCCTGAATCTGATCCTAACACTAACCCTATCTCTAATCATCTCCCTAAACCTAAACCTAAACACTAGATCTGGAACTAATGCTAACTCTAAAACTAGCCCTAATCTTAACTCTAGTTCTTACAATAAACATAGCCCTACCTTATCCCTAACCTAACCCTAATCTGAGCCCTAATCCTAGCTTTAACTCTATTTCTAACCCTAACCGTTCCTACCCCTAACACGTAACCTAAACCTAACCCCAAAACTAAACCTTGACCTAACCTGAACCATGGCCCTAATCTTAACCATAACCCAGACCTAACCCTAACTCTAATATTATTTATTACCCTATGCATAACCCTAACCGAATTCTAACCCTAGGCATAAAACTAACCATAGCCCTCACCTAACAATAACCCAAGCCCTAACTGTAGCTCTAATCCTATCCATTACCTTAACCATAACCATAACTGAATTCTATCTCTAGGCTTAACCTTAACACTATTCCTAACCCTAAAGCTGTCCATTACCCTAAACTTAAACTGAACCCTAAACCTAACCATATCCATTACCCTAACCCTAACACTAACCCTAATGCTAATTTGAGCCCTAAACCTAAACCTTAACCTAACACATACCCACACCCTGATTCCGACCCTAATAGTACCCGAGCTGTAAGCTGACCCTAACACTCAACCTAACCCTTACAATAGATCTGGCTATAAACCTAACCCTAAAACTATCCCTAGCCATAACCCTAGACCTGACATTAGCCCTATCCGTAATCCTAGCCGTAACCCTAACACAAAACCTAGCGCTAATCCTAGCACTAAGCCTAGCCTAAATCCTAACCATAAACTCAACCCTAGCCCTATCCCTAATTTTATCCCTTGACCTAGCCCAAAACGTAGCTGTAACATTATACCTTACCCTAACCTTAGCACTAAACCTAGGCCTAAACCTAACACTAACTCTAGCACTAATCCTAGCCCTAATTTAGCTCTAACCCTAAACCTAACCCTATCCCTAGCCCTAAGACTAACTCTATCTCTCACCCTAGCCCTATCCCTAGATCTAAACCTATTCCTTATCATAACCCAAACTCTAGCCGTATCCCTAGCCCCAACCTTAGCCCTAAACTTTGATGTAATCCTAAACGTGGACCTAAACCTCACCTTAAGCCTAAAGCTCACCCTAACACTAGCCCTGAACCTAATGCTAATTGGAAAACTAGTCCAAACCCTACAGTAGCCCTAAAACAAAACTGACCCATAACCCTAACCCTAACCCTTAACCTAAATCAAACACTAACCCTAAACTTACCCCTAAACCTTACCATTATTTGAGTGCTAAACCTAACTCTAGAAGTAACCCTGACCCTGAATCGGATCCTAACACTAACCCTAGCTCTATGCATTGCCCTAATGCTAACCCTAGAACTAGCCCTAATCAGAAACCAAGTTTTTTCATTAGCTGTAGCCCTAAAGCCAACACAAATCCTAGCACTAATCCAAGCTCTAAACCAATGTTTAACCCTAAGACTAACCCTAACCGTAACCCTAAACCTATCCCTAACCCTAATCCTACCTAGAGTTAGTGCTAGGACTAAGGATAGTACAAGGGTTATGACTAGGGTTAGGGTTTGGGTTAGGGTTATGGTTAGAGATAGGGTTAGAAGTAGGAATAAGTCTTGTCTGGGAATTATAGTTAGTCTTAAATCTAGGATTAGGGTTAGGGTTAGGAATAGGGCTAGGATTAGGGGTAGGTTTAGTGTTAGGTTTAGGGATAGAGTTAGCGTTATGCTTAGGGCTAGGGCTAGTGTTAGAGTTAGGGAAAGGGTTAGGATTTAAGCTACAGATAGGGCTGGGGGACTGTTAGGTTTAGTGTTAGGTCTGGGTTATGGTTATTGTTATGGTTATGATTAGGATTGGGGTGAGTGCTAGTGTTTCCATTAGGGTTAGGGTTAGATTTAGAGTAATGTGTTGGATTAGATGTAAGATTAGGTTTAGGGTTAAGTTTAGGTTACAGTTGAATTTAGGTTTAGGGATAGGTTTAGTTTTAATTTATGGTAAAGTTTAGGGTTAAGTTTATGGCAAGGGTTAGGTTCAGGGTTTGGTTGAGGGTTAGGTTTATGATTAAGTTTAGGGATAGGGTTTTAGGGGTGGGGTTATTATTAGGGTTAGGGTTAGTGTTAGGATAATGTTAGGGTTAGGGATAGTGTTAGTTCTAGGGTTAAGGTTAGGATTAGGGCTAAGGTTAGGTTTATATTTAGGAATAGGGCTAGGGTTATGTTTAGGCTAAAGGTTACACTTCAAGCTAGGTTTATGTGTAAGGCGATGGTTAGGGTTACTGTTACATTTAGGATTATGGTTATGCTTAGGGTAGGTTTAGGCCTCGGGTTAGGGCTAGGTTTTGTGTTAGGTTTAGGCCCAGGGTTAAGGCTATGTGTAATGTAAGATCTAGGGTTCTGATTAGAGCTCGTTTTAGGGTTAGGGTTATGGGTATGTCTAGTGTTAGGTTTAGGTTTTGGGTTAGGTTCAGGTTTAGAGCTAGGTTTAGTGTTAGTGTTAGGGTCTGTGTTCAGGTTAGAATTAGGTTTAAGGTGAAATCCAGAATTAGGACTAAAGTTAGGTCTAGGGATTGGGTTACTTTTGTTTTAGGTTAAGGATGATGTTAGGGCCAGAGCTCAGGGTGTTTTAGGTCTAGGTCTAGAGTTATGGCTATATTTAGGATTAGGCTTAGGTCTAGGGCTATTTTTAGGGGTAGGTTTAGGTATAAGTTTACCCATAGGGCTAGTTTTAGGGTTTGGCTTAGGGTTAGGGTCAGATGTAGACTGAGGGTTTGTGTTAGGGTAATTTTTTGAGTTAGGGTTAGAGCTAGAATGAGGACTAGGGTTAGGACTAGTAATAGGGTTAGGGTTTGGGTAAGGCTATGGATTAGGATTAGGACTAAGGTTAGCATTATGGATAGGGTTTGGCTTAGGGTAAGTGGAAGAGTTAGTTTTAGGGTTAGTGTTAGGGCTAGGGCTAGGTTTAGGTTTAGGTTTATTTTTACTTAGGGTTAGGGCTCAGATTAGTGCTAGTTTTTCTGTTAGGTTTAGGGCTAGGGTTAGGGCTATGGCCAACATAAGAACTAAGGTTATGATTAGAGTTACTATTCTGTCTAGGTCTAGTGTTAGTGTTATCTTTAAGGTTAGCGTGATATTTAGAACTAAAATTAGTGTTAGATTATAAGTCAGATTCAGGGTTAATTTTAGGATTAGTACCTGAATTAGGGCTAGAAGGTTATGGCTAGGTTTAGGGTTAGGGTTTGGTTTAGGTTAACATTTAGGGTTAGGACAATGGCTCAGTTTTGTTTAAGGGATACAGATAGGGTTACGGCTAGTTTTAGAATTAGCGATAGTGTTAGGTCTAGTGGTAGGTTGAGGGTTAGGCTTAGGGTTAGGGTCAAATGTACAGTTATGGTTAGATCTAGGTTAAGGTCTAGGGCTAGAGTTAAGGCTAAGGTTAGGGCTTGTGTTAGGTTTATTGTAATGGATATGGTTAGAACTAGAAATAGGGCTAGGGGGAAAGTTAGAGTTAATCTTAGGCCAAGGTTAGGGGTAGAGTTAGGGTTAGGGATAAATTAGGGCTAGGATTAGTGCTAGGGTTAGTGTTAGAGTTAGGCCTATGGTTAGGGCTAGAGATATGGTTAGTGTTAGGGTTAGGGTTAGTGATAGGTTAGGGGAAAGAATGGAGTTATACCAAAGTTTAGGTCGAGGGCGAGGGTTAAAATTAGAAATAGGTCTAGAGTTAGGATTTGGGCTATGATTAAAGCTAGGTATAGGCCTAAGTTGAAGACTAGTGTTTGTGTTAGGGTTAGGGCTAGAATTAGGGATGGGTTTAATATCAGGTCTGGGTTTATGGTTATGGTTAGTTTTAGGGTTAGGTTATGGTTAGGTCTAGTGTAAGGGTTAGGTTTAGGTTAAGGGTCAGGGTTAAATCTAGGTGTATTATTAGGATCAGGGTTCGAGTAGGGTTTGGTTTATGTTAAGATTTAGGGTTAATGCTTGAATTAGCGTTAGGGATAGGGTTAGGGTCCAGGTTAGGATAATTGATAGGGTTAAGTTTAGGGTTCAGGTTAGCTTTGCAGTAATGAATAGGGTTATTGTTAGCAATAGTGTTAGCATTAGGCCTAGGGTTAGCATTTGGGTTAGGCTTCTCTTTAGGTTACGGGATAGGGTTAGAGCTAAGGTTAGGGCTAGGGTTAAGGTTAGAATTAGGACTAGGGTTAGGATTCAGCCTAGGGTTAGTGTCAGGGTTAGTTTTGGGGTAGGTGTTAGCGTTTGAGCTAGGATTAGGTCTAGCATGAGGGTTAGGGTTAGAGTCAGGGCTAATGTTAGGGTTAGGATTAGGGTTATGTTTAGATTAAGGTTAGAGTTTGAGCTAGAATTAGGGTTAGGACAAGGGTTAGGGTTAGGGTTAGGTCTAGGCTTATGGTTAGGATTACAATAAGGGCTAGGTTTAGGGATAGGATAAGGGCTTCGTTTGTGTGAGGTTTACGGCTAGCATTATGGCTATGGGTAATGTAAGAGTTAGGGATATGGTTATGGCTAGTTTTAGGGTTAGGATTATGGATAAGTCTAGTATTCTAGTTAGGTTTTGGGTTTGGATAAGATTTAGAGCTAGGGTTTGTTTTAGGGTAACGGTCATTGTTGGGTTAGGGTTAGGTTTAGGGTGAGGGCCAGATTTAGGACTAGTGTTGGGTCTAGGGATAGAGTTAGTCTTTAAATTAAGTTAATGGTTATTGTTAGGGCCTAGTTCTAGGTTTTTGTTTAGGGCTAAGGCTAGATTTATGACTCTATTTAGAATAAGGTTTGGTCTAGCGCTAGTGTTACTGTTAGGTTTAGGTATAGGTTTACTGGTAGGGTAGGATTAGGGTTCGCTTTAGGGTTAGTGTCAGGTTTAGACCTAGGGTTTGTGTTAGGGTCAGAATAAGTGTCAGGATTAGAGTTAAGGTTAGAGCTCGATTGATGGCTAGGGTTAGGACTAATAATAGAGATAGGGTTTGAGGTAGTCTAAGGATTATGGTTAGGACTAGGGTAGCATTAGGGTGAGTGTTTGGCTTAGGGTAAGGGATAGGGTTAGAGGTAGGGTTAGGGTTAGGGTTAGAGGTAGGGTTAGGGTTAGGGTTAAACCTAGGTTTATGGCTTGGTATAGAGCAAGGATTTGTGTTAGCCCTAGGGTTACAGCTAATGAAAGAAGTAGGATTCCGATTAGGGCTAGTTCTAGGGTTAGCATTAGGTCAATATTTAGAGCCAAGTTTACTGTTAGGGTCCGAGTAGGGGACAAGATTACTTCTAGGGTTATTGTTAAGACTCAAATTAGTTCTACATTTAGGGCTAGGTGTAGGGTTAGGGTTTGGTTTAGGTTAAGGGTTAGGATTAGGGTTATGGCTCGATTTTGTTTTGGGGCAAGGGTACTGTTAGGGCTAGATTTCCAATTAACATTAGGGTAAATGTTAGGGTTAGGGCCAGAGTTAGAGTGAGCTTTAGACTTAAGGTTAGTGTTTGATCCAGGTTTAGGGCTAGGGTAAATATTAGGGCTAGGGTTGGGGCTAGGGATAGGGAAAGGTTATGGGTTATGGTACGTAATAGGTTTAGAACTAGGGATAGGGCTAGGGCGAGAGTTAGAGTTAGTTTTAGGGCTAGGGATAGTGTTAGGTTTTGGGTTAGGGCTATATTAGAGCTAAAATAGAGCTACATTTCGGGCTAGAGCAAAGCATAAAATTAGGTTTAAGGCTAGGGTTAATGTTAGGGTTAGGATTAAGGCTAGGCTTAGGGATATGATTATGGCTAGGATTTGTGTTAGGGTTATGGCTAGGATTAGGGATAGGGCTAATGTCAGGTCTAGGGTTATGGTTAGGAATAATTTTAGGGTAAGGATTATGGCCAGGTCTATTGTATGTGTTAGGTTGAAGGTTAGGTTCAGGTTTAGAGCTAGGGGTATTATTAGGGTCAGAGTCAGGGTTAAAAGTATGGGTTAGGTTAAGGATTAGGCTTAGGGCTCAAATTATCATTAGGGTTAATGTTAGGGTTAGGGTAATGGGTGTGGTTAAGTTTAGGGTTAAGGTTAGTTTTAGAGTAATGGACAGGTTAAGGGTAAGGAATAAGGTTAGGTTTAGGCCTAGGGATAGAATTTGGTTAGGGTTATGGTTAGGTTAATAGATTAGATTAGAGCAACAGTTAGGACTAGGGTTATTGTTAGGTTAGATCAATGGTTATGGTTAGGCCTAGGGTCAGAATTTGGTTAGGGTTATGGTTAGGGTAATGGATAAGATTAGAGCTAAGGATAGGGTTAGGATTGCGGTTAGGATTAGGACTATGGTTTGGGTTAGATTTGGGGTTAGGAAAAGTTTATGGTTAGGTTTAGGTTAAGTGTTAGGGCTAGGGTTAGGGTTAGGGCTAGGGTTAAATCTAGGGTTCGAGCTCTGATTAGGTCTAGGTTTTGAGTTAGGTTAGGGCTATTTAGGACTAGGGCTAATGTTAGAACTAGGGTTATGATTAGGGCTAGTGTTAAGTTTAGCATTGTGTCTAAATCTAGTGTGTAGATTTAGGATTGAAGTGATGATTATAGATAGGGTTAGTGTTACTGTCAGAGTCAGGATCAGTTACTGATCAGAGTTAGGGATAGACTCGAATTAGGGCTAGGGTTAAGGCTAGGTGTAGGTTTTGGGTTTGTGTAAGGGTTAGTGTAAGAATTAGGGATAGGTCTAATGTCAAGTCTAGGATTATGGTTTGGTTAGGGTTAGGTTTAGGGCTTTGTCACAGTTTTGTTTAAAGCTACGGCTACTTTTAGGATTAGCAATAGTGTTAGTGCTAGTGGTATGGTGAGGTTTAGGCTTAGATTTATTGTTATGGTTAGATCTAGGTTTAGGGCTATGGCTAGGTTTAGGGCTAAGTTTAGGGCTAGTGTTAGGATTATTAACGGATAGAGTTAGAACTAGAAATAGGGCTAGGGCGAGTGTTAGAGTTAGTCTTAGGGCTAGGGTTAGTGTTAGGGTTAGGCCTAGGGTTAGGGTTAGTGTTAGGGGAAGGGATGGGGTTATAACTAGGTTTAAGGCCAAGGTGAGTGTTAGAATTAGGGTTAGGGCTAGGGTTAGGATTAAGTCTATGTTTAGTGTTAGGATGAAGTTTTGTGTTAGGGCTAGTGCTAGGATTAGGGATAGGGCTAATGTCAGGTCTAGATTTGTGGTTACTGTTAGTTTTATGTTAGGTTATGGCTAGGTCTAGTGTAAGGGTTAGGTTTAGGTAAGGGTCAGGTTTAAAGCTAGGTGTATTATTGGGGTTAGGGGTCTGGGTAGTGTTTGGTTTAGATTAAGTTTTAGGGTTAAGGATTGAATTAGCTTTAGGGTTAGGATTACGGATAGGGTAAAGGATATTTTTTTTTTTTTTTTTTTTTTTTTTTTTTTAGGGTTCAGGTTAGATTTAGAGTAATGGATAGGGTTAGTGTTCGCCATAGGGTTAGCATTACACCTAGGGTTAGAATATGAGTTTGGCTCATCTTTAGGATAATGGATAGTGTTAGAGTTAAGATTAGGGCTAGGGATAAGGTTACAATTAGGGCTAGGGTTAGGGTTAGGCCTAGGGTTAGTGTCAGTGATACTTTTAGTTTAAGTATTAGCATTTGAGCTAGGGTTAGGTCTTGGGTGAGGGTTAGGGTTGGAGTCAGGTCTAGGGTTAGGGTTAGGGTTATGTTTAGGTAAGGGTTAGAGTTTGAGCCAGGTTTAGGGCTTGGGCAAGCGTAGGCTTAGGCTTAGATCTATGGTTATGTTTAGGGTTTTGATTAGGGCTAGGTTTAAGGCTAGGATAAGGACTAGATTTTGTATGAGGTTTAGGGCTAACATTAGGGCTATGAGAAATATAAGAGATAGGAATATGTTTATGGCTAGTTTTAGGCTAAGGGTTATGGATATGTCTAGTGTTAGGGTTTGGTTTGGGGTTAGGGATAGGTTTAGAGCTAGAGTTTGTTCAGGCTTAAGGGTCATTGTTCAGGATAGTGTTAGATTTAGGGTGAGTGCCAGAATTATGTCTAGCTTTGGGTCTAGGGATAGGGCTAGTCTTTACGTTTGGTTAACGGTTATTGTTAGGGCTAGTGCTCAGTTTTTGTTTAAGGTTAGGGATAGATTTATGACTATATTTAGGATTAGGTTTCATCTCGTGCTAGTGTTTCTGTTAGGTTTAAGTATAGGTTTACCGGTATGGGAAGCGTTAGGGTTCGGTTTAGTGTTAGGGTCAGGTTTAGACTTAGGGTTAGTGTTAGGGTCAGGATAAGGCTTAGGGTTAGGGTTAGGTTTAGAGCTAGAATGATGGCTAGAATAGGACTAGTAATAGAGTTATTTTTGGGGGCTAGGCTAAGGATTAAGTTTCGGACTAGGGTAGCATTAGGGTGAGGGTTTGGCTTAAGAAAAGAGATAGGGTTTATGGTAGGGTTAGGGTTAGGGTTAGGTTTAGGGCTAGGGTTAGGGTTAGGGTTACAGTTAAAAAATAGAGTTAGGTCTCGGATTTGGGCTAGGATTTGTGTTATCATTAGTGCTACGGCTAATGAAAGAGCTAGGTTTCTTTTTACGGTTAGTTCTAGGGTTAGCATTAGGGCAATGTTTAGAGTTAGGGTTAGTGTTATGGGCCGAGTCGGGGTCAGGGTTACTTCTAGGTTTAGGGTTAGGACTCAAATGAGGGCTAGGTTTAGAGCTAGGTGTAGCTTTAAGGTTTGGTTTAGGTTAAGGGTTAGGGTTATGGCTCGGTTTTGTTTTAGGGTTAGGGTAACTTTAGGGGTAGTTTTCCAATTAGTATTAGGGTTAAAGCTAGTGTTAGGGTGAGGTTTATACTTAATTTTAGGTTTAGATCCAGGTTTACGCTTTGGGCAAAGTTAGGGCTAAGTTTGGGGCTAGGGATAGGGCTAGCATATGGATTATGTTTAGGAATAGGTATAGAACTAGGGATAGAGCTAGGGCGAAAGTTAGAGTTACTCTTAGGGATAGAGATTGGGTTAGGTTTAGTGATAGGGCTAAATTAGGGCTAGGATTAGTGCTAGATTTAGGCCTAGGTTTAGGGCTAGGGTTAATTAAGATATTAGAGTTAGGGTAAGGTAAGGTATTACATCTAAGTTTAGTGTTAGGACAAGGGATAAAATTATGGTTGGCTAGGGTAAAAACTAGGGTTAGGATTAAGTCTAGGCTAACAACTAGGATTAGACCTAGGGATGGGGCTAATATCAGGTCTAGGTTACGTTTAGGCTAGGGTTAGGTATAGGGCTATGGCTCAGTTTTGTTTTAGATCTTGCCCTAGGGTTAGGGCTAGTTTTATCATTAGTGATAGTGTAAGGGCTACTGGTAGAGTGAAGTTTAGGCTTAGATTTATTGTTATGGTTCAACCTAGGTTTAGGTCTATTTCTAGGTGTAGGGCTAATGTTATGGCTAGTGTTAGGGTTATTGTAATGGATAGGGTTAGAACTAGAAATAGGGCAAGTGCGAGAGTTCAAGTTAATCTTTGGGCTAGTGTTAGGGGTAGGTTTAGATTTAAGGCTAAATTAGGGCTAGGAGTAGCAGAAGGGTTAGAGTTAGAATTAGGCATAGGGTTAGGGTTAGAGTTAGTGTTAGGGTTAGGAAGCTGTCCATTACCCTAAACCTAAACTGAACCCTAAACCTAACCATATCCATTACCCTAACCCTAACACTAACCCTAATGCTAATTTGAGCCCAAAACCTAAATCTTAACCTAACACATACCCACACCCTGATTCCGACCCTAATAGTACCCGAGCTGTAAAGCTGACCCTAACACTCAACCTAACTCTTACAATAGATCAGCTGTAATACTAACCCTAAAACTATCCCTAATCATAATCCTAGACCTGACATTAGCCCTATCCGTAATCCTAGCCGTAACCCTAACACAAAACCTAGTGCTAATCCTAGCACTAAGCCTACCCTTAATCCTAACCATAACCTCAACCCTAGACCTATCCCTAATTTTATCCCTTGACCTAGCCCAAAACGTAGCTGTAACATTATACCTTACCCTAACCTTAGCACTAAACCTAGGCCTAAACCTAACACTAACCCTAGCACTAATCCTATCCCTAATTTAGCTCTAACCCTAAACCTAACCCTATCCCTAGCCCTAAGACTAACTCTAACTCTCACCGTAGCCCTATCCCTAGATCTAAACCTATTCCTTATTATAACCCAAACTCTAGCCCTATCCCTAGCCCCAACCTTAGCCCTAAACTTTGCTGTAGTCCTAAACGTGGATCTAAACCTCACCTTAAGCCTAAAGCTCACCCTAACACTAGCCCTGAACATTAATGCTAATTGGAAAACTAGCCCAAACCCTACAGTAGCCCTAAATCATAACTGAGCCATAACCCTAACCCTAACCCTTAACCTAAATCAAACACTAACCCTAAACTTACCCCTAAACCTTACCATTATTTGAGTGCTAAACCTAATTCTAGAAGTAACCCTGACCCTGAATCGGATCCTAACACTAACCCTAGCTCTATGCATTGCCCTAATGCTAACCCTAGAACTAGCCCTAATCAGAAACCAAGTTTTTTCATTAGCTGTAGCCCTAAAGCCAACACAAATCCTAGCACTAATCCAAGCTCTAAACCAATGTTTAACCCTAAGACTAACCCTAACCGTAACCCTAAACCTATCCCTAACCCTAATCCTACCTCTAAACACATCCCTTTCCCTAAGAAAACCCTCACCATAATATTACCTAGTCCTAACCCTAATCATTAGCTTAACCCAATCCCCAACTCTATTACTAGCCCTAACCCTAGCCTTCATTCCAGCTATACCTCTAACCCAAACCCTGACCTTTATTCTGACTCTAACCCTAACCCTAGAACTAAACCTCACACTAACCCTAAACTGGACCCTACCCCTACCCCTACCAGTAAACCTGTACCTAAACCTAACAGTAACACTAGCACTGGACCAAAACTTATCCTAAATAGAGTCATAAATCCAGAACTAGCCCTAAACAAAAACCTTGCAATAGCCCAAACAATAACCCTTAACCTAACCCAAAGACTAACCCTATCCCTAGATCCAACACTAGTCCTAATTCTGGCCCTAACTCTAACCCTAACACTGATAGCCCTAATGCTAGTCATAAACACCATACAAACCTAGCCTTATCCTATCCCTAAAACTAGCACTAATTGCAATCCTAACCGTAACCCTAGCACTGACTCTAACCCTAAACATTGCCCTAGCCATAACCCCAGCTCATACACTAACACCCTAAACCTAACCGTGACACTAAACCTAGGCCTAAACATAACCCTACACCTAATCCTAAACCTAACCCTAACACTAACCTTAGCTCTAACCTTATCCATTAACCTACAGATAAGCCTAACTCAAATGCTAACCCTAGGCCTAATGCTAACCCTATTGCTAACATTAACCCTATCCATTACTCTAAAATTCACCTGAACCCTAAACCTAACCCTATCCATTATCCTAACTCTAACCCTAACCCTAACACAAATTCAACCCTTAACTTTAACCTTAAACTAAACCAAACCCTACCTGGACCCTGACCCTAATAATACACCTAGCTCTAAACCTGACTCTTACCCTAAACATAATCCTTACACTAGACTGGCCATAACCTAACCCTATATCTATCCCTAACTATAACCCTTGACCTGACATTAGTTCTAGCCCTATTCCCAGCCCTAGCCCTAACACAAACCCTCAAACCTAGCTCTAAAGCTAGCCTTAATCATAACCCAAAACCTAACCTAGCTCTAACCCTAACACTAACCCTAGTGCTAATCCTAGCCCTAATTTAGCCCTGACCTTAAACCCACCCTAACCCTAGCCCTAAGACTAACTCTAATACTCACCCTAGCCCTATTTCTAGTTCTAACCCTATCTGTTATCATAACAGTAACACTAGCCATATCATTATCCCTAACCATAGCCCTAGCCCTAAACCTAGATCTAACCACAACAATTAATATAAGCTTAAACCTCACTTTACTACTAGCCCTAACACTATCGCTAATCCCCAAACTATCCCTAACCCTAGCCCTAGCACTAAAACAAAACTGAGCCACTGTCCCAACCCTAACCCTAACCTAAACGTAACCCTAGACCTGACATTAGTGCTATTCCTAATTCTTACCCTAACCCAAATACAAATCCTAACCATACACCTAGCCTTAACCCTCACCCTAATTTGAGTCCTATCCATAATCCTAAAAGTAACACTAATCCTGACTCTGACCCTAATACTAACCCTATCTCTAATCATCCCCCTAAAACTAAACCTAATATAAACACTATACCTAGTCCTAATGCTAACTTGAATACTAGCCCTAATTTTAACTCTACTTCTTACATTAGCCATAGTCCTACACTAGCCCTAACCTAACCCAAAACCTGGCTCTAATCCGAGCTCTAAACCTATTTTTAATTGTAGCCCTAACCCTATCCCTATCCCTAACACTTAACCTAAACCTAACCCTAAACCTAAACATGTCCTAAACCAAAACTTAAACCGAACCATAGCTCTATTTCTAACCATAAACACTAGACCTAAACCTAGATATAATTTTATCCATTACCCTAACCATAACCCTAAGTAAATTCTAACCCTAGGCCTAACCCTAACCATAGTCCTAAACTAACCATAACCCTAGTTCTAACAGTAACTCTAATCCTATCCATTACCTGAACCATATCTTTAACTAAATTCTATCCCTAGGCCTACCTCTAACCCTATGCCGTACCCTAACCCTGTCCATTATTCTAAACCTAACCTGTACCTAAAACATAACCATATCCATTATCCTAATCCTAATATTAATTTTAGCCCTAACCCTAACCTTAACCTAACCATGACTCTGACTAGTAATACCCCTAGCTGTAAACCTGACCCTAACCCTCAAGGTAACACTTACAATATACCTGGCAATAAACTTAAACCTAAAACTATCCCTAACCATAACCCTAGAACTGACATTAGCCCTAGACCTAATCCTAGACATAACCCTAGCCTTAATCTTAATCCTAACCTTAACCGGAGCCCTAACCCTAATTTTATCCCATGCCCTAGCCCAAAATGTAGCTGTAACATCATACCTTACCCTAACTCTAACATTAACCCTAACCCTAACCCTAGTCCTAACTCTAGGCCAAAACCTAACACTAACCCTAGGGCTAATCCTAGCCCTAAATTAACCCTAATCCTAAATCTAATCCTATCCCTAGCCCTAAGACTAACTCTAACTCTTGCCCTAGCCCTATCCCTAGTTCAAAACATATCACTTACCATTACCCAAAACCTAGCCCTATCCCTAGCCCCAACCCTAACTCTAAACATCACCCTAGCCCTAAACCTGGTTGTAAACCCTAACCGTAAGCCCAAACCTCACTCTAACACTAGCCCTAAACCTAATGCTAATTGGAAAATTAGCCCTAACCCTACCCTAGCCCTAAAACAAAATAGAGCCATAATCCTAACTTTAACCCTTAACCTAAACCAAACAGTAACTCTACACCTATTCCTAATCTTAGCCCTAATTTGAGTCCTAACCCTAACCATAGAAATAACCCTGACCCTGACTGGGACCCTAACAGTACCCCTAGCTCTAAACATTGCCCTAATTCTAACCCTAGAACTATCCCTAATTGGAATCCTAGTTCTTTCATTAGCCATAGCCTTAATGCTAACACAAATCCTAGCCTAATCCAAGCACTGACTCTAACCCTAACCCTAACCATACCTCTAACCCTATCCCTTACCCTAAACCAAACTCTTTCCCTAATGCTACTATAGTCCTAATCTTAATCCTTAGCCTACTCCAAACCCTACCATTATTACTAGTCCTAAACCTACCCCTCATTCTAGCTTTAATCCTAATCCTAACCCTGACCCTTATTCTGACCCTAACACTAACCCTAGATCTAAACCTGACCCTAACCCTAAATCGAACCCTAACACTACCCATACCGGTACACGTATACCTAAACCTAACAGTAACACTAGCACTAGACCAAACCTAATCCTAAATAGAGTCATAAATCTAGCCCTAGCCCTAGACAAAAACCTAGCACTAACCCTAACAATAACCCTTAACCTAACGTAAAGACTAAACCGATCACTAGACCAAACGCTAGTCCTAATTGTGGCCCTAACCATAAAACTAACCTTAACCCAAAAATGACCCTTAACCTAATAGAAATCCTAGCTCTAAAACTTATTCTAAACCAAAACCTAATCCTAACATTAGACTTATCCATAACCCTGACACTAACAGTATCCATAACGATATCCCTAGCTCTTACATTACCCATAGCCCTAACGTTATACCTAAACATCACACAAAACCTAGCCCTTATCCTAGCCCTAAACCTAGCCCTAACCTTAATCCTAAACATAAACTTAGATCTAACCCTAATGCAAACCCTAGTCCTACTCCTAACCCTACATCAAAGTCTAATTCGTAGTCTAAACATAACCCTAAACCTAAACCTATCCCTAGCCCTGACTCAATCCCTAACCCTCGCCCTAGCCCTAACCCTAGTTCAAATGCCTACACTTACCCTAAACCTAATCCTAACATTAACCCTATGCCTAACCCTAACTGTAACCCTAATTCTAACCATAACCTTAGCCCTAAACTTAGCTCTAACCCTAACCATTACCCTAAAGATAAGCCTAACCCAAATGCTATCCCTTGGCCTAAGGATAACCCTATCGCTAACAATAACCCTATACATTACTCTTAACTTAACCGGAACCATAAACCTAATTCTATCCATTACCCTAACCCTATGGCTATGGCTAGGTTTAGGGCTAAATTTAGGGCTAGTGTTACGATTATTAACTGATAGAGTTAGAACTAGAAATAGGGCTGGGGCAAGTGTTAGAGTTAGTCTTCGGGCTATAATTAGGGCTTGGTTTAATGTTAGGGTTAGGCCTAGGGTTAGGGTTAGTGTTAGGGGAAGGGATGGGTTTATAACTAGGTTTAAGGCTAGGGTGAGTGTTAGAATTAGGGTTAGGGCTAGGGTTAGGATTAAAGCTATATTTAGTGTTAGGATGAAGGTTTGTGTTAGGGCTAGTGCTAGGATTAAGGAATAGGTTTAGATCTAGGGATAGGGCTACGGTGAGAGTTAGAGTTAGTCTTAGGGATAGGGATAGGGTTAGGTTTAGGGTTAGAGCTAAATTAGGGCTAGGATTAGTGCTAGGTTTAGTGTTAGGTTTAGGCCTAGGTTTAGTGCTAAGGTTAGGGTAAGGTATAATGTTACAGCTACGTTTTGGGCTAGGTCAAGGGATAAAATTAGGGATAGGGCTAGGGTTGAGGTTATGGTTAGGATTAAGGCTAGGCTTAGTGCTAGGATTAGCGCTAGGTTTTGTGTTAGGGTTACGGCTAGGATTAGGGATAGGGCTAATGTCAGGTCTAGGGTTATGGTTAGGGATAGTTTTAGGGTTAGGTTTATAGCCAGATCTATTGTAAGGGTTAGGTTGAGTGTTAAGGTCAGCTTTATAGCCCGGGTATTATTAGGGTTGGAATCAGGGTGTGGGTATGTGTTAGCTTAAGGTTTAGGTTTAGGGCTCAAATTAGCATTAGGGTTAGTGTTAGGGTTAGGGTAATGGATATGGTTAGGTTTAGGGTTCAGTTTAGGTTTAGGGTAATGGACAGCCTTAGGGTTAGGAATAGTGTTAAGGTTAAGCCTAGAGATAGAATTCAGTTATGGTTATGGTTAAGGTAATGGATAGGATTAGAGCTACAGTTAGGGCTTGGGTTATTGTTAGGTTAGGGCTATGGTTAGTTTTAGGCCTAGGGTTAGAATTCGGTTAGGGTTATGGTTAGGGTAATAAATAATATTAGAGCTAGGGTTAGGTCTAGGGTTATGGTTAGGATTAGGGCCATGGTTCAGGTTAGGTCAAGGTTTAGCTTTTGGATTAGGTTTAGGTTACGTGTTAGGGCTAGGGTTAGGGTTAGGAATAGAGTTAAAGCTAGGATTAGGGCTCAGATTAGGGTTAGGTTAGGGATAAGGTAGGACTATGGCTATTGTAAGAACTAGAGTTAAGATTAGGGCTAGTTTTAGAGTTAGCATTAGTTCTAGATCTAGTGTTTAGGTTTAGGTTTAGGGAGATGATTAGAGATAGGGTTAGTGTTAGGGTCAGATTCAGGATCAGTGATACTGATCAGGGTTAGGGATAGGACTCAAATTAGGGCTAGGATTATGGCTAGGGGTAGGGTTAGGGTTTGTGTTAGGTTTAGGATAAGAATTAGGGATAGGACTAATGTCAGGTCTAGAGTCACCGTTAGGCTAGGGTTAGGGTTAGAGCTATGGCTCAGTTTTGTTTTAGAGCTAGGGCTAGGGTTAGGGCTAGTTTTAGGATTAGTGATAGTGTTAGGGCTAGTGGTAGGATGAGGTTTAGGCTTAGATTTATTGTTATGGTTAGATCTAGGTTTAGGGCTAGGGCCTGCATTAGGGTTAAGGTTAGGGTGAGTGTTAGGGTTACGGTAATGGATAGGGTTAGAACAAGAAATAGGACTGAGGTGCTATTAGAATTATTCTTTGGGCTAGGGTTATGGGTAGGTTTAGGGTTAGGGCTAAATTAGGGCTAGGATAAGCGCTAGGGTTAGTGTTAGGGTTAGGCCTAGGGTTAGGGCTAGGGTTATGGTTAGTGTTAGTGTTAGGGTTAGGGTTAGATTTAGGGGAAGGGATGGGGTTATAGCTAGGTTTAGAGCTAGGGTTCGGGTTAGAATTTGATTTAGAGCTAAGTTTAGGGTTTGGTTTAGGATTAAGGCTAGGTTTAGTGCCAGGATGAGGGTATGTGTTAGGGCTAGGGCTAAGATTAGGGCTAGGGCTAATATCAGGTCTACTGTTATGGTTAGGGATAGTTTTAGGGTTAGGTTATGGCTAGGTCTAGTGTAAGAATTACGTTTAGGGTAAGTGTCAGGTTTAGAGCTAGGTGTATTGTTAGAGTCAGGGTCTGGTAGGGTTTGGTTTAGTTTAAGGTTTAGAGTTAAGGGTTGAATTTGCATTAGGGTTAGGGTTAGAGTTGGGGTAATGTATAGGGTTAGGTTTAGGGTTAAGGTTAATTTTAGAGTAATGGATAGGGTTAGTGTTAGCAATAGGGTTAGCATTAGGCCTAGGGTTAGCATTTGAGTTAGGCTTATCTGTAGGTTAATGGATAAGTTTGAGCTAAGGTTAGTGCTAGTGTTAAGGTTAGGATTAGGGCTAGGGTTAGGTTTAGATCTAGGGTTAGTGTCAGGGTTAGGTTTAAGGTAAGTGTTAGGGTATGAGCTAGGGTTAGGGCTAGGGCAATGGTTAGGCTTAGGGTTAGGCTAGGGTTATGGTTAGGGCTACAATTAGGGTTAGGTTTAGGGCTGGGATAAAGGCTAGGTTTGTGTGATGTTTATGGCTAGCATTAGGGCTATGGGTAATGTAAGAGCTCGGGTTATGGTTATGGCTAGTTTTAGAGTAAGGGTTATGGATAAGTCTAGTGTTAGGGTTAGGTTTTGGGTTAGGATAAGGTTTAGAGCTAGGGTTTGTGTTAGGGTAAGCATCAATGTTTGGGTTAGGGTTTGGGCTAGAATTAGGACTAGCGTTGGGTCTAGGGATACGGTTAGTCTTCGTGCTAGGTTAAGGGTTATTGTTAGGGCTAGTTCAAGGTTTTTGTTTAGAACTAGGGCTAGATTTATGACTCTATTTAGGATTAGGTTTGGTCTAGTGCTAGTGTTACTGTTAGATTTGGGTATAGGTTTACTGGTAGGGGTATAGTTAGGGTCGGTTTAGGGTTAGTGTCAGGTTTAGATCTAGGGTTAGTGTTAGGGTCAGAATAAGGGTCAGGGTTTGGGTTAGGGCTAGAATTAGTATGAGGCCTAAGGTTAGGACTAGTAATAGAGTTAGGGTTTGGGATAGGCTAAGGATTAGTGTTGGGACTAGGGTAGCATTAGGGTGAGGGTTTGGATTTGGGTAAGGGGTAGGATTAGAGGTAGGGTTCGGATTAGGGATAGGGTTAGGGGTAGGGTTTGGGTTAGGGTTAGTCTTAGAGTTAAACCTAGGGTTAGGGCTCGTATCAGTGCTAGGATATGTGTTAGCATTAGGGCTATGGCAAATGAAAGAACTTGTTTTCTGATTAGGGCTAGTTCTTGATTTAGCATTAAGGAATGTTTAGAGCTAGGGTTAGTGTTAAGGTCCGAGTCAGAATCAGGGTCATTTCTAGGGTTAGTGTTAGGACTCAAATTAGGGCTAGGTTTAGGGCTAGGTGTAGGGTTGTTAAAAGTTAGGGTTATGGTTCAGTTTTGTTTTAGAGCTAGGGTAGGGTTAGGGCTAGTTTACAAATTAGCATTGGTGTTAGGATTAGTGCTAGGGTTAGTGTTAGGTTTAGGCCTAGGTTTAGGGCTAGGGTTAAGGATAGTGTTAGGGTTAGGGTAAGGTATGATGTTATGGCTATGTTTTGTGCTAGGACAAGTGATAAAATTAGTGTTAGAGCTAGGGTTAAGATCAGGGTTAGGATGAAAGCTAGGCTTAGAACTAGGATTAGGGCTAGGGATAGGGCTAATGTCAGATCTAGGGTTAAGGTTAGGCTAGGGTTAGGGATAGGACTATGGCTCAGTGTTTTTTTCTAGAACTAGGCCTAGGGTTAGGGCTCGTTTTACGATTAGCGATAGTGTCAGGGCTAGTGGTAGAGTGAAGATTAGGCTTAGATTTATTGTTATGGTTAGATCTAGGTTTAGGTCTATGGCTAAAGATAGGGCTATGTTTAGGCCTAGTGTTGGGTTATGGTAACAGATAGGGTTAGAACTAGAAATAGGGCTAGGGTGAGAGTTTGAGGTAGTCTTTGGGCTAAGGTTAGGGGTAGATTTAGGGATAGGGCTAAATTAGGGCTAGGATTAGTGCTAGTGTTAGTGTTAGGGTTAGGCCTAGGGTTAGGGTTAGTGTTAGTGTTAGGGTTAGGATTAGGTTTAGGGGAAGGGATGGGCTTATAGCTAGGTTTAGGGCTAAAATGATGGTTAGAATTAGAGTTAGGATTAAGGTTAGGGTTTGGGTTAGGATTAAGACTAGGTTTAGGGCTAGTCTGTGGGTTTGTGTTAGGGCTACTGCTAGGATTAGGGCTAGGGCTAATGTCAGGTCTAGGTTTATGGTTAGTATTAGTTTTAGTGTTAGGTTATGGCTATGTCTAGTGTAAGGTTTAGGTATAGGGTAAGGGTCAAGTTTAGAGCTAGGTGTATTATTAGGGTCAGAGTCCGGGTAGAGTTTGGTTTAGGTTAAGATTTAGGGTTAATGCTTGAATTAGTGGTGGGTTAGGGTTAGGGTTATGGTAATGGATAGTGTTAGGTTTAGAGTAATGGATAGGGTTAGTGTTAACGATAGGGTTATCTTAAGGCCTAGGGTTAGCATTTCAGTTAGGCTTTTCTTTAGGGTAATGGATAGGGTTAGCACTAAGGTTAGGGCTAGGGTTAAGGTTAGGATTAGGGTTAGGGTTAGAGTTAGGCCTAGCATTAATGTTTGGGTTAGGTTTAGGGTAAGTGTAGGCATTTGAGCTAGGGTTAGGGCTAGGGTGAGGGTTAGGGTTTGAGTCAGGGCTAGGGTTAGGTATAGGTTTAGGGTTATGTTTAGGCTAGGGATTAGAGTTTGAGCTAGGGTCAGGGCTAGGGTGAGGGTTAGCATTAAGGTTAGGTCTAAGGTTATGTTTAGGGTTATGATTAGGGCTAGGTTTAGAGCTAAGATAAGGGCTAGATTTTGTGTGATGTTTAGGGCTAACGTTAGGGCTTTGGGTAATGTAAGAACGAGGGATATGGTTGTGGCTAGTTTTAGGGTCCGAGTTATGGATAAGACTAGTGTTAGGGTTAGGTTTTGGTTTAGGATAAGGTTTAGAGCTAGGGTTTCTATTAGATTAAGGGTCATTGTTGAGTTAGGGTTAGTTTTAGGGTTAGGGCCACAATTAGGATCTAGTGATAGCTTTAGTCTTTACGTTAGGTTAAGGGTTATTGTTAGGGCTAGTGCTAGGTTTTTGTTTAGGTCTAGGGCTAGATTTATGACTCTATTTAGGATTAGGTTTGGTCTAGTGCTAGTGTTACTGTTAGGTTTAGGTATAGGTTTACCAGTAGAGGTAGTGTTAGGGTTCAGTTTAGGGTTAGGGTCAGGTTTAGATCTAAGGTTAGTGTTAGGGTCAGAATAAGGGTCAGGGTTAAGGTTAAGGTTAGAGCTAGAATGAGGGCTAGGTTTAGGACTAGGAATAGAGTTAGGGTTTGGGGTAGGCTGAGAATCATGGTTAGGACTAGGGTAGCATTAGGGTGAGGGTTTGGCTTAGGGTAAGGGATAGGGTTAGAGGTAGGGTTAGGGTTAAGGTTAGGGTTAGGATTAGTGTTAGGTTTAGGGTTAAACCTAGGATTAGGGCTCAGAATAAGGCTAGGATTTGTGTTAGCATTAGGGTTACAGCTAATGAAAGAATAGGATTCTGATTAGGGCTAGTTCTAGGTTTAGCATTAGTCAATGTTTAGAGCTAGGGTCACTGTTAGGGTCTGAGTCAGGGTCAGAGTTATTTCTAGGGTTAGGTTTAGGACTCAAATTAGGGCTATGTTTAGGGCTAGGTGTAGTGTTAGGGTTTGGTTTAGCTTAAGAGTTAGGGTTAGGGTTCTGGCTTGGTTTGGTTTTAGGGCTTGGATAGTGTTAGTTCTAGTTTTCCAATTATCATTAGGATTAGGGCTAGTGTAAGAGTGAGCTTTAGGGTTAGAACCAGGTTTAGGGCTAAGATTGGGGCTAGAGATAGGGATAGGGTTTGGATTATGGTAAGGTATAGTTTTAGAACTAGGGATAGCACTAGGGCGAGAGTAAGAGTTAGTCTTAGGGCTAAGGATAGTGTTAGGTTTAGGGTTAGGGCTAAATTAGAGCTAGATTAGAGCTATGGTTAGTGGTAGTTTTAGGCCTAGGATTAGGGCTAGGGTTAGGTTTAGTGTTAGGGTTAGGGTAAGGTATGATGTTACAGCTACATTTAGGGCTAGGGCAAGGCATAAAATTACAGTTAGGGCTCATGTTAATGTTAAGGTTAGGATTAAGGTTAGGTTTAGGGATAGGATTAGGGCTAGGAGTTTGTTAGGGTTAGGGCTAGGATTAGGGATAGGGCTAATGTCAGGTCTAGTGTTATGTTTAGGGATAGTTTTAGGGTAAGGATTATGGCCAGGTCTATTGTAAGTGATAGGTTGAGGTTTAGGGTCTGGTTTACAGCTAGGGGTATTATTAGGATCAGAGTCAGGGTTAGGGCATGGGTTAGGTTAAGGTTTAGGCTTAGGGCTCAAATTAGCATTAGGGTTAGTGTTAGGGTTAGAATAATGGATATGGTTAGGTTTAGGGTTAAGATTAGATTTAGAGTAATGGACAGGTTTAGGGTTAGGGATAGGGTTAGGTTTAGGACTAGGGATAGAATTCAGTTAGGGTTATGGTTAGGGTAATATATTGGATTAGAGCTACAGTTAAGGCTAGGATTATGGTTAGGTTAAGGCTATGGTTATGGTTAGGCCTAGGGTTAGAATTCGGTTAGGGTTATGGTTAGGGTAATGGATAAGATTAGAGCTAGAGATAGGGCTAGGATTATGGTTAGGATTAGGGCGATGGTTTGGGTTAGATTTCAGGTTAGGACAAGGTTTAGGTTTATGGTTAGGTTTAGGTTAAGTGTTAGGTCTAGAGTTAGGGTTAGGGCTAGGATTAAATCTAGAATTAGGACTCTGATTAGGGCTAGGTTTTAGGTTAGGTTAGGGCTATGTAGGACTACTGCTAATGGTAGAATTAGGGTTATGATTAGGGCTAGTGTTAAGTTTAGCATTATGTCTAAATCTAGTGTTTACATTAGGTTTTGGTTTAGGGTGATGATTAGAGATAGATTTAGTGTTACCATCAGAGTCAGGATCAGTGTTACTGATCAGAGTTAGGGATAGACTCAATTAGGGCTAGGGTTAAGGCTAGGTATAGGGTTAGAGTTTGTGTATGGCTTAGGGTAAGAATTTGGGATAGGGCTAATGTCATGTCTAGGATTATGGTTTGGTTGGGGTTAGGGTTAGGGTTTTGACTCAGTTTTGTTTTACAGCTATGGCTAGGATTAGGGCTACTTTTAGGATTAGCGATAGTGTTAGGGCTAGTGGTATGGTGAGGTTTAGGCTTAGATTTATTATTATGGTTAGATTTAGGTTTAGGGCTAAGGTTAGGGCTAGTGTTAGGGTTATGGTAACAGATAGAGTTACAACTAGAAATACGGCTAGGGTGAGAGTTAGAATTAGTTTTAGAGCTAGGGTTAGTGTTCGGTTTAGGGTTAGGGCTAAATTAGGTCTAGATTAAGGGCTATGGTGAATGTTAGTGTTAGGGCTAGGGTTAGGGCTAGGGTTAGGGTTAGTGTTAGATTTAGGGTTACAGTTAGCATTAGGGGAAGGGGTTGGGTTATAGCTAGGTTTAGGGCTAGGGTAATGTTTAGAATTAGGGTTAGGGCTAGGGTTAGGATTAAGGCTAGGTTTAGGGATGAGGATTTGTGTTAGGGCTAGGTCTAGGATTAGGACTAGGGCTAATGTCAGGTGTAGATTTATGGTTAGTGTTAGTTTAACAATTAAGTTATGGCTAGGTCTAGTGTAAGGGTTAGGTTTAGGTAAGGGTCAGGTTTAAAGCTAGGTGTATTATTAGGGTCAGGGTCCGGGTAGAGTTTGGTTTAGGTTAAGGATTACGGTTAAGAATTGAATTAGCGTTAGGTTTATGGTTAGGGTAATGGATAGGGTTAGGTTTAGGGTTAAGGATAGATTTAGAGTAATGGATAGGGTTAATGTTAGTGATAAGTTTAGCATTAGGCCTAGGATTAGCATTTCAGTTAGCCTTATATTTAGGTTTATGGATAGGGTTAGAAATTAAATAAGGGCTAGGGATAAGGTTAAGTTTAGGGTTAGGGTTAGGCCTAGGGTGAGTATCAGGGATAGTTTTAGGGTTATGTTTAGGGTAAGGGTTAGAGCTTGAGCTACAATTAGGGCCAGGGCAAGTGTAGGGTTAGATTTAGGTCTAGGTTTATGGTTAGGGTTACAATAAGGGCTAGGTTTAGGGCTAGGATAAGGCCTAGGGTTTGTGTGAGGTTTAGGGCTACCATTAGGGCTATGGGAAATGTAAGATCTGGAGAAATGTTTATGGAAAATTTTAGGGTTATGGAGAAGTCCAGTGTTAGGGTTAATGAATGATTCAACCTAGAAGAATGAAATTTGGTTTGCCAAGTGCGACTGGAGTATTGATCCTTACTGCCAAGTATCATCAATATTGGGTGAAAAAATATTTGCTGGGATTTCAGGAAACTCGGAGTTCTGTGGGAGGTTGGCAAAAGCTTTCAAATGAATTTGCTTATTCCCAGCCTTTCCTTCTGGCTTCTTCAAGCGGCAACAAAGCTTAGAGAGCGAACTGAGACCTAATTCAGTTTTTCCAGTTTCAAGTAGCTAGCACAAATTGTGTTTGCTTTAGAGTTCCAAATGCCTCTATCACTATAGGGGAAAACGAAGTGAAACCTAAAATTTCAAAGTGTTCCTGCAAATGAACGCTTCAACCTAGAAAATTTGGGGGGCCAAGTGCGACTGTAGTACTGATCATTACTGGCAAGTGTCCTCAAGATTGGGTGAAAAAATATTTTCTGGTATTTCAGGAAACTCAGAGTTCAGTGCAAGCTTGGAAAATGCTTTCAAATGAAAGTGTTTTTCCACAGTCTCTGCTTAGGGCTACTTTAAGAGGGAACAATCCATAGAGAGAGCTCTGAGAACTGATGAAGTGTGTCAAGGTTCAAGCAGCTAGCACAGATCGTGTTTGATTTAGAGTTCCAAATGCCTCTATCACTATAGGGAAAATGAAGTGACAATTAAAATTCCAAAGTGTTCCTGCAAAGGAACACTTCAACCTAGAAGAATGAAATTTGTGGGGCCAAGTGTGACTGAAGTCCTGATCATTACCCCCAAGTGTCATCAACATTGGGTGAAACAATATTTGCTTGGTTTTCAGGAAACTTGGAGTTCTGTGGAAGCTTGGCAAACGCTTTCCAATGAAATTGCTTATTCCTTGCCTTTTCTTTGTGCTACTTCAAGATTCAACAAAGCTTAGAGAGTGCACTGAGAAATAAATCAGTTTTTCAAGATTCAACCAGGTAGCACAGACACGGTTTGATTTAGATTTCCAACTGCTTCTCTCCCTATAAGGGGAAAACGAAGAGAAACCTAAAAATTCAGTGTTCCTGCAAATGAACGCTTAAACCTAAAAGAACGAAATTTGGGTGGCCAAGTGCGACTGGAGTTTAGTACTCCAGTATCATCCAGATAATGCCAAGTATGATCCAGATTGGGTGAAAAAATATTTCCTTGGATTTCAGGAACTTGGATTTCTGTGGAAGCTTGGCAAACGCTTTCAAATGAAAGTGTTTTTCCCCAGTACCTGCTTAGGGCTGCTTCCAGAGGGAACAAAGAATAGAGAGTGCACTGAGAATTAATAAAGTATTTCAATTTCAAGCAGATAGCACAAACCCTGTTTGATTTAGAGTTCCAACTGCTTCTCTCCCTATAGGGTAAAATAAAGAGAAATGGAAGAATTCAAATTGTTCCTGCAAACGAACGCTTCAAACAAGAAGAAAGAAATTTGGGGGACCAAGTGTGACTGGAGCCCTGATCATTACCACCAACTATCATCAAGTTTCGGTGAAAAAATATTTGCTGGTATTTCTGGAAACTAAGAGTTCTGTGTAAGCTTGGCAAATGTTTTCAAATGAACGTGTTTTTCCCCAGTCTCTGCTTAGGTCTACTACAAGAGGGAACAAACCAAAGAGATATGACTGAGAACTGATTCAGTGTGTCAAGTTTCAAGCAGCTAGAATACACAGTGTTTGATTTAAAATTCCAACTGCATCTATCAATATAGGGGATAACAAAGAGAAATCTAAAAATTCAAACTCTTCCCTCAAACGAACGCTTCAACCTACAAGAATGAAATTTGGGGGCCCAAGTGCGACTGGAGCCCTGATCATTACCACCAAGTATCATCAAGTTTGGGTGAAAAAATATTTGCTGGGATTTCTGGAAATTCACAGTTCTGTGGAAGCTTGGCAAACGTTTTCAAATGAAAGTGTTTTTCTTTCCCCAGTCTCTACATAGGTCTACTTCCAGAGGGAACGAACCATAGAGAGAGCACTGAGAACTAATTCAGTTTTTCAAGTCTCAAGCAGGTAGCACAAACCCTGTTTGATTTAGAGATGTAACTGCTTCTCTCCCTATAGGGGAAAACGAAGAGAAACCTAAAAATTCAAACTGTTCCTGCAAACTCTTCAACCTAGAAGAACGAAATTTGTGGGGCCAAGTGCAACTGGAGTCCTGATCATTACTGCCAAGTATCATCAACATTGGGTTAAACAATATTTGCTTGTTTTTCAGGAAAATTGGAGTTCTGTAGAAGCTTGGTAAATGCTTTCCAATGAAATTGCTTATTCCCTGTATCTTCTTCGTGATGCTTCAAGATTCAACAAACCTTAGAGAGTGCAATGAGAAATAAATCAATTTTTCAAGATTCAAGCAGGTAGCACAAACACGGTTTGATTTAGATTTCCTACTGCTTTTCTCCCTATAGGGGAAAATGAAGAGAAACCTAAAAATTCAGTGTTCCTGCAAACAAACGCTTCAACCTAGAAGAATGAAATTTAGTAGGCCAAGTGTGACTGGAGTATTGATCCTTACTGTCAAATATCATCAAGACTGGGTGAAAAAATATTTGCTGGGATTTCAAAAAATTCGGAGTTCTGTGGAAGCTTGGCAAACACTTTCAAATGAAATTGCTTATTGCCAGCCTTTCCTTCTGGCTACATCAGGAGGCAATAAAGCGTGGAGAGTGCACTGAGAACTAATTCAGTTGTTCATGTTTCAAGCAGGTAGATAACCCTGTTCGATTTAGACTTTCAACTGCTTCTCTCCCTATAGGGGAAAACGAAGATAAACAAAAAAAATCAAACTATTGTTGCAAACAAATGCTTCAACTTAAAAGAACGAAATGTGGGGTACTATGTGAGATCTGAGTACTGATCATTACTGGCAATTGCCTCAAGAATGGGTGAAAAAATATTTGCTGGTATTTCAGGAAACTCAGAGTCCTTTGCAAGCTTGGCAAATGCTTTCAAATGAAATTGTTTATTCCCAGCCTTTCCTTCTGGGAACTTTCAGAGGGAAGAAAGCATAGAGAGCACACTGCGAACGAATTCAGTGTGTCAAGTTTCAAGCAGCTAGCACAAACCATGTTTGATTTAGAATTCCAACTGGATCTATCATTATAGGAGAAAACAAAGTGTAACATAAAATTTCAAAGTGTACCCGCAAACGAATGCTTCAACCTAGAAGCATGAAATTTTGGGTGCCAAGTGCGACTGAAGGAAAGATCATATCCACAAAGTATGATCAAGATTGGGTGAAAAAGTATTTGCTGAGATTTCAGAAATCACTGAATTCTGTGCAATCTTGGCAAACAGTTTCAAATGAGATTATTCACTGCCTTCCCTTTGGGGTACTTCAAGAGGGAACAAAACATACAATGCACGCTGAGAATGAATTCAGTGTGTCAAGTTTCAAGCAGCTAACACAAAATGTGTTTGATTTAGAGTTCCAACAGCATCTATCATTATAGGAGAAAAGAAAGTGAAACTGAAAAATTCAAAGTGCTCTTGCAAACAAACGCTTCAACCTAAAAGAAGGAAATTTGGATGGGTCAAGTGGGACTGGTGTTCTGATCATTACAGCCAAGTATCATCAAGATTGGTTGAGAAAACATTTGCTGAGATTTCAGGAAACTTGGAGTTCTGTGGAAACTTGGCAAACACTTTCAATTGAAACTGTTCTTCCTGAGTCTCTTCTTAAGGACACAAACAAGAGAGATATAACTGAGAACTAATTTAGCATACCAAGCTTCAAGCAGCTAGAACAAACCCTGTTTGATTGAGAGATCCAACTATACCTATCACTATAGTAGAAAACAGAGTGTAACCTAAAATTACAAAGTGTTCCTGCAAACGAACGCTTCAACCTAGAAGAACGAAATTTGGGGGCCAAGTGTGACTGAAATAAAGATCATATCCATAAAGTTTCATTGAGATTCTGTGAAAAAGTATTGGCTGGGATTTCAGGAAACTCATAGTTCTGTGCAATCTTGGCAAACCCTTCCAAATGAAATTATTCCCTGCCTTTCCTTTGGGGTACTTCAAGAGGGAACCAAGCATAGAATGCGCACTGAGAACAAATTCAGTGTGTCAAGTTTCAAGCAGCTAACACAAAATGTGATGGATTTAGAGTTAAAAGGGCATCTTTCATGATAGGGGAAAACAGAGTATAACCTAACATTTCAAAGTGTTCCTTCAAACAAACGCTTCAACTTAGAAGAAAAAAATTGGGGTGGTAAAGTGGGATTGGTGTTATGATCATTACCTCCATGTATCATCAATATTGGTTGAAAAAATATTTGTTGAGATTTCAGGAAATTTGGAGTTCTCTGGATGCTTGGCCAATGCTTTCAATTGAAAGTGTTTTCCTGAATCTCTTCTAGAACTATTCAAGAGGGCACAAACGAGACAGATAGCACTGAGAACTAATTTAGTGTATCAGGTTTCAGGCACCTAGCACAAACCGTGTTTGATTTAGAGTTCCAACTGCATCTATCACTATAGTAGAAAACAGAGTGAAACCTAAAATTTCAAAGTGTTCCTGCAAATGAACGCTTCCCCCTAGAAGAACGAAATTTGGGGGTCATGTGGGACTGAAGTAAAGATCATTACCGCGAATTATCATCAAGATTGGGTGAAAAAATATTTGCTGAGATTTCTGGAAACTCGGAGTTCTGAGGAATCTTAGCAAAGGCTTTCAAATGATATTGTTTATTCCCTGCCTTTCCTTCTGGGTACTTTGAGAGGGAACAAAGCATAGAGAGCACACTGAGAATGAATTCAGTGTGTCAAGTTTCAAGCAGCTAGCACAAACCATGTTTGATTTGTTGTTCCAACTGCTTCTCTCCCTAAAGGGGAAAACCGAAGTGAAACCTAAAAATACAAACTCTTTTTTCTAACCAAAGTTTGAACCCAGATGAACGAAATTTGGTGTGCCAAGTGTGCTTGGTGTACTGATCATTACCGCCAAGTATCGTCAAGATTGGTTGAGAAAATATTTGCTGAGATTTCAGGCAACTCGGAGTTCTGTGGAAGCTTGGAAAACACTTTCTATTGAAATTTTTTATTCCATGCCTTTCCTTTGGGCTACTTCAAGAGGGAAAAAACCATACAATGTGCACCGAGAACTAATTTAATGTGTCAAGTTTCAAGCACCTAGCACAAACCGTGTTTGATTGAGAGTTCCAATTGCGTCTCTCATTATAGGAGAAAAGAAAGTGAAACCTAAAAATTCAAACTGTTACTGCAAATGAACGCTTCAAGATAGAAAAACAAAATTTGAAGGTCCAAGTAGGACTGAAGTAAAGATCATTACCGCCAAATATCATGAAGATAGGGTGAGAAAATATTTGCTGAGATTTCAGGAAACTAGGAGTTCTGTGCAATCTTGGCAAATGCTGTCAAATGCAATTATTCCCTGATTTTACTTCGGGGTACTTCAAGAGGGAACAACACATAGAATGTGCACTGAGAACAAATTCAGTGCATCAAGTTTCAAGCAGGTAGCACAAACCATGTTTCATTTAGAGTTCCAACTTCATCGATCACAATAGGAGAAATCAGAGTGAAACCTAAAAATTCAAACTGTTACTGTAAACGAATGCTTAAACCTAGAAGAAGGAAATTTGGGGGGGTCAACTGGGATTGGTGTTACGATCATTACAACCAAGTATCATCAAGATTGGTTGAAAAAATATTTGCTGAGATTTCAGGAAACTCGGAGTTCTGTGGAAGTTGTCAGAAGCTTTTAATTGAAAGGGTTTCTCCTGAGTCACTTCTTTGAACTATTCCAGAGGTCACAAACGAGAGAGATAGCACATAGAACTAATTTAGTGAGTCAAGTTTCATGCAGCTAGCACAAAAGGTGTTTGATTTAGAGTTTCAACTGCACCTATGATTGTAGGAGAAAACAAGAGTGTAACCTAAAATTTGAAAGTGTTCCTGCAAACGAACTCTTCCACCTAGAAGAACGAATTTTGGGGGTCAAGTGCGACTGAAGTAAAGATCATTACCGCCAAGTATCATCAAGATTGGGTGCAAAAGGATTTGCTGAGATTTCAGGAAACTAGGAGTTCTATAGAAGCTTGGCAAACGCTTTCATTGAAAGTGTTTTTCCTTAGTCTCTTTCTAGAGCTATTCAAGAGGGAACAAAGCAGGAGAAAGCCCTGAGAACTAATTTAGTGTCTTAAGTTTCAAGAAGGTAGCACAAACCTTTTTAATTTAGAGTTCCAACTGCAAACATCACTATAGGAGAAAACGAAGTGAAACCTAAAATTTCAAAGTATTCCTGCAAACGAACGCTTCAACCTAGAAGAAGGAAATTTGCAGGCCCATGTGCAACTGAAGTAAACGATCATTACTGCCAAGTATCATCAAGATTGGGTGAAAAAATATTTGCTGATATTTCTGGAAACTCAGAGTTTTGAGGAATCTTAGCAAACGCTTTCAAATGAAATTGTTTATTCACTGAATTTCTTCTGGGTAATTTGAGAGGGAACAAAACATAGAGAGCACAACGAGAATGAATTCAGTGTGTCAAGTTTCAAGCAGGTAGCACAAACCGTGTTTGATTTAGAGTTCCAACTTCATAGATCACTATAGGAGCAGAGTGAAACCTGAAAATTCAAACTGATACTGCAAACGAACGCTTCAACCTAGAAGAATGAAATTCGGGGGTCCAAGTGCGACTGAAATAAAGATCGTTTCTGCAAAGTATCATCAAGATTGGGTGAAAAAGTATTTGCTGAGATTTCAGGAATCTCGGAGTTTTGTGCAATCTTGGCAAAAGCTGTCATATGCAATTATTCCCTGATTTTCTTTCGGGGTACTTCAAGAGGGAACAAAGCATAGAATGCACACTGAGAGTGATTTCAGTGCGTCAAGATTCAAGCAGCTAGCACAAACCGTGTTTGATTGGGAGTTCCAACTGCATCTCTCATTATAGGAGAAAAGAAAGTGAAACCTAAAAATTCAAACTGTTACTGCAACTGAATGCTTCAACCTAGAAGAACGAAATTTTAGGGGCCAAGTGCGACTGCAAAACCTATCATTCGTGCCTAGTATCAACAAAATGAGGTGAAAAAATATTTGCTGAGATTTCACTAAATTCGGAGTTCTGTGGAAGCTTGGCAAACTTTATCAAATGAAAGTGTTTTCTGTTGCCTCTGCTTAGGGCTACTTCAAAATGCAACATTGAATGGAGAGCATGGAGAGCACACTGAGAACTGATTGAGTGTGTTAAGTTTCAAGCAGCTAACACAAAGCATGTATGATATACGGTTTCAAGTGTATCTATCCCTAGAGGGGAAAACAAATTGAAATCTAAAAATTCAAACTGATCCTGCAATCGAATGCTTCAATCTTGAAGAACAAAATTTGTGGGGGCAAGTGTGGCTGGAGTGTTGATGATTCCTGACAAGTATCAACAAGATCAAGTGAAAAAAATATTTGCCAAGATATCAGTGAACTGGGAGTTTTGTGGAATCTTCTCAAACGCTTTCAAATAAAAGTTAATTTTCCTTGTCTGAGAAGTGCCTCTGCTTAGGGCTATTGCAAGAGGGAACAAAGCATAGAGACTGCTATGAGAAATAATTGAGTGTGTCAAGTTTCAAGCTGCTAGCACAAACCGTGTTTGATTGAGAGTTCCACCTGCATTTATCACTATAGGGGAAAACG
This sequence comes from Marmota monax, assembly GCF_021218885.2. Taxonomy (NCBI): domain Eukaryota; kingdom Metazoa; phylum Chordata; class Mammalia; order Rodentia; family Sciuridae; genus Marmota; species Marmota monax. Next base: position 123,773 of record NW_026693251.1, read on the forward strand.
AAGTGAAACCTAAAAATTAAACTGTTTCTGCAAATGAAGGCTTCAACGTAAAAGAATGAAATTGGGGGTGGGGCTTGTGCAACTGGAGTATCAATCATTACCACCAAATATCATCAAGTTCGGGTGAAAAAAAATATTTGCTGGGATTTCAGGAAACTCAGAATTCTGTGGAAGCTTAGCAAACACTTTCAAATGAAAGTGATTTTTCCTTGACTGACCAGTGCCTCTCCTTAGGGCTTCTGCAAGAGGGAAAAAAGCATAGAGAAAGCACTGAGCTCTCATTGAGTGTGTCAAGTTTCAAGCAGCTAGCACAAACCGTGTTTTATTTAGAGTTACAACTGGGAGTACACCTATAGAGGAAAATGAAGTGAAACCTAAAAATTCCAACTGTTCCTGCAAAGGAACACTTCAACCTAAAAGAACGACATTTGGGGAGCCAGTTGCTACTTGAGTACCGATGATTACCACCAAGTATTATCAAGTTCGGGTGAAAAAATATTTGCTGGGATTTCAGGAAACTTGGAGTTCTGTGGAAGCCTGGCAAACAGTTTCAAATGAAAGTGATTTTCCTTGACTGACAAGTGCCTCTGCTTAGGGGTACTTCAAGAGGGAACAAAGCATGGAGAATGCAGTGAGAACTAATTGAGTGAGTCAAGTTTGAAGCAGGTAGCAAAAACCGTGTTTGATTTAGAGTTCCAAATGCATGTATCCCTATAGGGGAAAATGAAGTGAAACCCAAAATTTCAAATTTTTCCTGCAATCGAACACTTCAATCTAGAAAAACGAAATTTGTGGGCACCAAGTGCAACTGGAGTAGAGATGATTTGTGCCAAGTATCAACAAGATCAGGTGAAAAAATATTTGTTGAGATTTCAGTCAACTCGGAGTTCTGTGGAAGCTTTGCAAATGCTTTCAAATGAACGTGTTTTTTCCTTGCCTCTGCTAATGGCTACTTCAAGAGGGAAGAAAGCATAAACAGTGATTTGAGAACTAATTCAGTATGTCATGTCTCAAGCAGCTAGCACAAACCATGTTGGATGTAGAGTTCCAACTGCTTGTAACCTTAAAGGGGAAAATGAAGTGAAACCTAATATTTCAAAGTGTTCCTGTAAACAAACACTTCACACTAGAAGAACAAACTTTGGGGGGCTATGTGCAACTGGACAAGTGCAACTTTCTTCAGCCGATCTTTTTGGTACATGGCAGGAATGATTGGTACCCAGGATGCACTTGCCCCTTCAAATTGTGTTCTTCTATGTTGAAACGTTCATTTGCAGGAACACTTTGAATTTTTAAATTACCTTTTGTTCTCTTTATAGGGACACATGCAGTTGCAATTCTAAATCAAACACGGTTTTTAATAAATGGTTGAAACTTGACACACTGAATCAGTTCTCAGTGCGCTCTGCATCCTTTGATCCCTCTTGAAATAGCCCTACGCAGAAGCAAGAAAAAAAATCCCTAACCCTAACCTTAACTCTAAACCGAACCATATTACAAAACTTAACCCTAAGACTAACCCTAACACTAACCCTAAACCTAACCCTAACTCCTCACCGTAACCCTAACACTAACCATTACTATAGCAGTAACCCTAACACTAACCCTAACTGTAACTTAAACCTTACACTAACCTTAACCTAACACTAAATCTAACTCTAAAACTAACGCAAACCCTAACCCTAACCCTAAATGCAACACTAACCATAACCCTAACAATAACACTAATCCTAATATTAACACTAACCCTTTCCTAAGCTAACCGTAACCATAACACCAACACTAACTCTAACGCTAACCCTAAACCTATCCCTAATCCTAACACTAAACTTAACCTTAAGCCTAATGCTATCGCTAACACTAACCCTAACCCTAAACCCAACCATAATTTTAACCCAAACCCTAACCCTAACACTAACCTTAATCCAAATTGTAACCCTAACTCTAACACAAATCCGAAGGCTAACCATAACTCTAACACTAACACTAACACTAACCCTAACACTAAACCTAACACTAAGACTAACCATAACATTAACCCTAACCCTAATGCTAACAATAAACCTAAACCCAAACCTAATCATATCACTAATTATAACCCTAACCATAACCCCCAAACTAACACTAACCCTAACCCTAAAAATAACCCCAAACCAAACACTAACCCTAACCCTAACCATAGCTCTAACCCTAATATTAACACTAACCCTAACTATACCCATAACCCTAACACATTAACTCTATCTCTAAACCTAATCATAATCCTATCACTAAACCTAACATTAATTCTAACCCTAAATATAACCAAAATTTTATCCATAACTCTAACATAAACCTAACCCTAACCCTAACCCTAAAAAACCCTAACCCTAAGACTAACCTAATCCTAACCCTAAAACTAACACTAAAACTAACCCTTACCCTAACACTAACCCTAACCATAACCCTAAACCTAATCCTAATACTAACTCTAAAACATAACACTAACATTAACCATAAACCTAACCCTAAACATAACCATAACCCTAACACTAACACTAACTCTAAACCTATCCCAAAACCTAACAGTATAATTAACCCCAACCCTAACACAAACCTAACCAAAACCCTAACCCTAACATTAACACTCACCCTAACCCAAATCCTAACACAAAATTTAATTCTAACACTAACACTAACCCTAATCCTAAACCTTATATTAACCCTAACACTACCTCTAAACTTTACATTAACCTTAACCCTAAAACTAACCCAAACCCCAATCCTAACCCTAAACTTAAACCTAACCATAAACCTAATCCTAACACTAACCCTAACACAAAACACGAACATTAACTCTAACCCTATCCTAATCCTAACTGTAACCCTAACCTTAAAAATAACCCTAACCCTAACCCTAATACTAACTCAAACCCTAAACCTAACCCTAAAACTAACCCTAAATCTAACCCTCTTACCCTAAAACTAACCTTAACCCTAAACCTAACCCTATCACTAATCTTAAACCATAACCTATCACTAATCTTAACCCTAACATTAATCATAACACTAACTCTAAACGTAACCCTAACCCTAAAACTAACTCTAAACCTATTCTTAACCCTAACAGTGTAATAAACCCTAACCCTAACACAAACACAAACACTAACACTAAACCTAACCATAAACCTATATTTCACCCTAACCCTGACCCTAACAATCACTGTAAACTTAACCCTAACATGAACACTAATTCTAACCCTAAGCCTAAGCCTAACCCTAACCCTAACCCTAACCTTAAACTTATCCCTAACCCTAACCTTAAAAATAACCCTAACACTAACCCTAAACCTAACCCTAAACCCAAAAGCAAACCTAACGATAACCCTAATTCTAACACTAAACCTAACACTAACCCTAACCCTAACACTAACACCAACTGTAACACTAACATTACCCCTAAAGCTAACCCTAACAATAAACCCAACACCAATCCTAATCCTATCAGTAATTCTAACCCTAAACATAACTCCAAACCTAACAATATCCCTAACCCTAACCCTAAACCTAACCTAAACACTAACCCTAACTCTATCCCTAACCCTAACACTAACATTAAATGTAACTCAAAACCTAATTATAATCCTAAAACTAAACCTAACCCTAATTCTAACCCTAAATATAACCCTAATCTTATCCGTAAAACAAATACTAAGCCTAACCCTAACCCTTACACAAACCCTAACCCTAACTCTAACTAACCCTAACCCTAACACTAACCCTAACACTACCCTAAACCTAACCCTAAATCTAACACTGACCCTAACTCTAAGCCTAACACTAAACCTAAACCTAACCCTTATCATAACACTAACCCTAACCATAACCATAAAACTAAAACTAACCATAAACCTAAACATAACCTTAATCATAACCATAACCCTAACAATAACACTAACACTAAACATAACTCTAACAATTACACTAACTCTAATGTATACCTAAACCTAACACTATAATTAACCCTAATCTTAACCCTAACACAAACCTAACCCTAAGCCTAATCCTAACACTAACACTCACACAAACCCAAACCCTAACATAATCCCTAATTTGAACACTAACACTAACCCCTACCCTAATCTCAACCCTTACCTTAACCCTAAGCATAACCCTAAACTTAACCCTAATCCTAAACCTAAAACTAACCCTAACTCTAACCCTAACCCTAATACTAACACTAACCCTCACTCTAAACCTAATCCTAACACTAACACTAATGCTAATACAAAATTTAACACTAACTTTAACACTTATCCTAACCTAATCCTAAACCTAATCCTAACCCTAACTCTAACCCTAATCCTAACCCTAACCCTAACCCAAGCCCTAACCCTAACACTAAACTTAACCCTAACCCTAACCGTATCACGGAATTTAGCCCTAACCCTAACCAAACACTAACCCCAAACCTAACTGTAACTGTAACACTAATTCTTAACCTATCCGTAAACCTAACACTATAATTAACACTATCCGTAACCCTAAAACAAACCCTAACACTAAACTTAACCTTAACCGTAACTCTCACCCTAACCCTAAACTTAACATGAACCCTAACTCTAAACCTAACACTAACCTAATGCTAATCCTAACCCTTAACTTAACCCTAACTCTAACCCTAAACTTAACCCTAACCATAATCCTATAACTAAACGTAACCATAACTCTAATCCAACCATTAATCCAAACCATAAACCTAATGCAAAATTTAACACAAACACTAAGCCTAATTTTAACGTAATCCTAACCATGAAGCTAACGCTAACACAAACCCTAACCCTAATGCTAACACAAATTCTAAACCTAACCATAAAACTAACCTAACCCTAAGCCTAACCCTAATCCTAACCCATACCCTAACACTAACCTCAACCGTTACCCTAACACTAACACTAACCTTAACATTAACCATAACCCTAAACCTAACACTAACCCATACCTATTCCTAAAACTAATGTGATCCCTAAACTTAACCGTTACCCTAACCCTAACACTAACACTAATTCTAACATTAACCCTAAACCTAGTCATTATATTAACCCTAACCATAACCCTAAGATGAACCATAACCCTAAGCCTAACTCTAACCCTAACCCTACCCTAACCCTAACCCTAACACTAACCCTAAACCTAAAACTTAACCTAACCCTAACCTTAACACTAACCCTAAAGCAATCCTTAACACTAACACTAATCCTAACACTAAAACTAAACCAGCTCTAACCTTAACCTAAAACCTGACCCTAACACTAACCCTAAACCTAACCCTAAACCTAACACTAAACTTAAACCTAAACCTTACCCAAAACCTAAACCTTACCCTAACCCGAACACTATACCTAACCCTAACCATAACCATAACACTAACCCTAAAGGTAACCATAAAAATTTCACTAAGTCTGAGCCTAACCCAAACCCTAACTCTATCCCTAACACTAACCCTAAACCTAATCCTAACCTTAACTCTAACTCTAATCCTAACACAAACTCTAACCTAACCATAATCCTGAACCTAATCTATTCCTAACCCTCACCCTTACCTAAACCCTAACCCTAACCCTAACACAAACACTAACCCTAACACTAAATCAAACACTAACCCTAATTCTAAACCTAACCCTAAATGTAACCTTAAACCTAACCATAACCATAACACTAACTCTAACCGTAACCTTAACCCTAACCCTCAAACTTGCCCTAACCCTAAACCTGACTATAACATGAAGCTTAACCCTAACCCTATCCCTAACACTAACACTAACCCTAATGCTAACCCAAATCCTAAACATAAACTTAAAAATAACCCTTACCCTAACCCTAACCCTCACCCTAACCCTAACCCTAATCCTAAACCTAACACTAACTGTAACCCTAACCCTAACATTAAACCTAAACCTAAATGTAACCCTAACCCCAAAACTAAAAGTAACCCTAATCTTGATCCTAAATCTAACCCTAAACTTAACCCTAATCCTAAACCTAAACTTAACACTACTATAATCCTAACCATAACCCTAACGTGAAACCTAACCCTAACAATAATTATAACCTAACCCTAACCCAAACCCTAACTCTAAAATAATCCTATCCCTAACACTAATCCGAACCCTAACACTGACTGTAACCATAACCGTAACCATAAAACTAACCGTAACCCTAACACAAAACCTAACTTTAACCCTAACCCTAAAACAAAACCTAACCCTAATCCTATTCCTAACAACAACCCTAACCCAAACCATAACCCTAACTTTTACCTAACCGTAACACTAACCATAACCATAACTCTAACACAGACCCTAAACCTACAATAACACTAAGCCTAACCCTCACCCAAACAATAACCCCAACCCTAACACTAACCCTAACACTAAACATATCCCTAAACCTAAATGAAACTCTAACCCTAAGTCTAAACCTAACAGTAACTTTAATCCTAACCCTAACCCTAACCCTAACCCTAACACTAACACTAAAAATAACCCTAACCTGAAACCTAACCCTCACCATGAGCCTATCCCTAAACCTAACACTAACCTTAACCCTAACACTAACAATAACCCTAAACCTCATTATAACCATAAACCAAACACTAATGTGAACCCTTACCATAACCCCAAACCTAACCCTAAACATAACCCCAACCCTAACCGTATCACTTACCCTAACCCTAGCCTTACACTTAACACTAACCCTAATCATAAGCCAAACACAAAACCTAACCCTAACCTTAACACTAACCCTAACCCTAATCCTAACACTATCATAAACCTATCCCCAAACCTAACACTAACCCTAACCCTAGACCTAATGCAAAAACTAACCCTAACACTAACCCTAACACTAAATCTCACCCTAACCCTAACACTAACCCTAACCCTAAACCTAAACCTGTCAGTTATCATAACCCTAACCCTTAACCTAAATCTAACCCTCAACCTAAACTTAAATCTAACACTAATGCTAACCTAAAACTAACACTAACCCTAACCCTTACCCTAATGTAACACTAACCCTAACCATAAACTAACTCTAAACCTAACCCTAACCCTAACCATAAACTTAAATCTAACGTAACCCTAACCTTAACCCAAACCCTTACATAAACCCTAACCCAAACCATAACGCTAACAACTACCTAACCCTAACCCTAAACCTTACCTAACCCTAACCCTAAACCTAACACTAAACCTAACCCTAACCTTTACCCTAACTCTAACACTAACCCTAACCCTAAACCTAAACCTAACACTAACAATAACCTTAACCTTTAAACTAACACGAACCCTCACCCTATCTCTAAACTTAACCTAAACCTAACATAAACATAAAGGTAACTTTAACCCTAACACCAAACCTAATCCAAACCCTAACCCTAACCTTAACATTAACCATAACCCTAACCATAAAACTAACCTAACACCAACAATAACCCTAACCCTAACTCTAACCCTGAACCTAAACCTAAATGTAAACCTATCACTAACCCTAATCGTAACCCTAAAACAAACCCAAACCCTAACCCTAACCCAAACCTAACCCTAGCAATAATCTTCACCATAACCCTAACCCTAACACTAACACAAAACCTAAACCAAACACTAACCTTAACCTAACCCTATCACTAATTCTAACTCTAAACCTAACTCTAAACCTAACTCTAATGTTAATCCAAAACACAAACCTAACCCTAAACCTAATCCTAAACCTTAACCTAACCCTAACCGTAACCCTAACCCCAAACCTAACCTTAAACCTAAAGCTCACCCTAACCCTAACATTAACCCTAAACCTCACCCTAACCCTAAATCTTTACCTAACACTAACCCTAAACCTAACATAACAGTAATTTTAACCCCAATTCTAACCCTAACCCTAACACTAACACTAACTCTAAACCTAACATGAACTCTAACCTTAACCCTAACCCTAATACTTACGCTAACCTTAACGCTAACATAAACCCCAATTCTATCTCAAACCCTAATCCTAACATAACAATAATTCTAACACTAATCCTAAACCAAACCCTAACTCTAACACTAAATCTAATGCTAACCTTAACCCTAATCGAAACCCTATGCCTAACTATAACTGTAACACTAACCCTAACCCTAACCCTCACCCTAACCCTAACCGTCACCCTAGCCCTAACCCTAAACCTATAACTAACCCTAACCCTAATAACTGTAAACCTATATGAATATGTATATGTATAAGTAAAACTAACTATAATCCTATCCCAAACACTAATGCTAACCATAAACCTACCAGTAACCCTATCACTAATCCTAACTTTAACCCTAACCCTAAACCTAAACCTAACCCAAACTCTAACCCTAACACGACCCTAACCCTAACCCTAACCCTAATTTAACCCTAACACTAACCCTAATGAAAACACTCCTCCTAAACCTAACCCTAACTCTAATTCTTACCCTAACACTAACCTAACTCTAACCCTAATTTTAATCCTTATTGTAACCCAAACTATAACACTAACCATAACCCCAACACTAACCCTAACCCTATCCATAATAATAACCATACCCTAATCCTTACCCTAACGGTACGAAAAATCTTAACCCTAAACCTAATGATAACACTAACCCTAAAACTATCCTTAACCCAAACACTAAACCTAACCCTGACCTTAACCTAAACACTAACAATAACCCTAAACCTAACCGTTAACCTAACCCAACAGAAATCCTAACCCTAAACTTAACCCTAACCCTAACACTAACTCTAATCCCAACCCTAACCCTACCCTAACACTAACCTTAACCCTAATTCTAAAACTATCCATAAACCTAACTCTAACACTAACCCAAACACTATTCCTAACCCTAACTCTAAACCTAATGTAACCCTAAACCTAACTCTAACCCTAATGCTAACCCTTATCGTAAACCAAACTATAACAATAACCATAACCCCAACACAAACCCTAATCCTAAACGTAACACTAAACCTAACACTAAGCCTAACCCTAACCCTAACATTAAAACTAACACTAATTGTAACCATAACCCTAACCCTAACCCTAAACCTGATGCTAATCCTAATTCTAACCCTAACCCTAACATTAAACCTAATCCTAATTCTAAAACTAACTCTAACCCTAAACCCTAATTGAAATTCTAACCCCAACACTAACCCTAATCCTAACCGTAGCACAAACCCTAACACTGACCCTAAAAGAAACTTAACACTAGCAAAAACTTAACATTAACCCAAACCCTTCCCCTATCCCTAAAACTAACCCTAACCCTAAACCTATCCCTAATACTAACCTTACTTAAATTTTAACCATAATGGTAAGAAATACATTAACCCTAACCTAACAATCATACTAATCTTAAAATTCTCCCTAACCCTAACACTAAATCTAACCCTAAAGTTAATCTAAACACTAACAATAACCCTAACATTAACCCTAAACCTAACCCAAACACAAACCCTAAACCTAACCCTAACCCTAACACTAACTCTAACCCCAACACTAACCCAACCCTAACACTAAACCTAAGCCTCACCATTACCCTAACCCTAACACTAACACTAACCCTAACCCTAATTCTAACACTATCCCTAAACCTAACTCTAACCATAAGTGGAAAACTAATCCTAACCCTAACCATAACCCTAAACATAACAGTAACCCTAACCACAAAACTTACCTTAAACCTAACACTAACACTAACCCTAACCTTAACACGAACCCTAACCCTAACCCTAACCTTACCACTAAACTTAACCCTAACACTAAACCTAAACCTAACCCTAACCCTAACACTAATCCTAAAACTAACCATAACCCTAAAACTAAATGTATTCTTAACCCGAACCCTAACCCTAACATTAAACCTAACACTAACCCTAAACATAACCCTAACCCTAAGGCTATAGTAACCCTAACCCTAAACCTAACCCTAACTGTAACCATAACACAAACCCTAACCGAAAACATAACCCTCACCCTAACATAACACTAACCCTAATGGATTCCCAACTTTAACCCTAACCCTAATACTAACACTATCCCTAATACTAACCCCAACCCTAACCCTAACCTTAACCCTAACACTAACACTAACACTAACCCTAACCCTAACCCTAACATTAACCCTAAACTCAATCCTATCCCTATCACTAACGCTAACCATAAACCTAACCCTAAACCTAACCCTAACCATACCCCTAACCCTAACCCTAACCCTAACCTACTAAGAACCATAAACTAACCCTAAAGCTAACCCTATGCCTCACATTAACCCTCTTACTAACCATAACCGAAAACCTAAATCTAAATTTAACCCTAACACAAACCCTAACCATAACACTTACCATAACACAAATTATAACTCTTACCCCAATACTAACCCTAACACTAACCCTAAATCTAATTCTAACCCTTATCATTACCCTAACTCTAAAACTAACCCTAAACATAACCCGAACTCTGACTCTAACTCTAATTCTAACCCCAAAACTATCCCTAACCATAACTCTAAATGTAATCCTAAAACTAACCGTAAACTTAACCCTAACCCTAACTATAACACTAACCCTAAACCTAATCCTAATCCAAAAAGTAACCTTAACCTACCCTGAAGCCTAGCCCTAACCCTCACCCTAAGCCTAACTCTAACCAGAACGCTAATGCTAACATTTAAACTGACACTTACCCTAACCGTAACAATAACCCTAATCCTAATCACAACATAACATTAAACATAAACCTAATCCTAACACTAACCCTACCACTAATCCAACCATAAACCTAACTCTAACCCTACCCCTAATGTAACTTTAATCCTAACACTAACAAAACCCCTAACTTAAACCCTAACCCTAACCCTAATGCTAAACCTTACATAACCCTAACCCTAACCCTAACTCTAACCCTAACAGTAATTCAAACCCCAATATTAACACTAACACTTACCCCAACCCTAACACTATACTAACCCTAACCCTAACCCTAAACCTAACACTAACCTTAACCCTAAATAAACCCTAACCCTAACATTAACCCTAACACTAGGCCTAACCCTAACACTAACCCTAAACCTATCCCTAACCCTAACACTATCCCTAACTCTAATCTTAACAAAAACATTAACCCTAGAACTAAACCTAAACCTAATATTAACCCTATACCTAATGCTAACATGAACCCTAACAATAATGCTAACCCTAACATTAACCCTTACACTAAACCTAACCCTAATATTAACCCCAAATTTAACCCTAAAACTAACACTAACCATAACCATAACACACAAAACCTAAACCTAAACCTAACACTAAACTAAACAGTTACCGTAACCCTACCCCTAACACTAACCCTAAACCTAAACCTAATCCTAACACTAACATTAACACTATCCTTAAACCTAACCCTAACACTAACCATAAACCTAAACCTGAACTAACCCTATCACTAAATCTAACCCTAACCCTAAACCTAAAATTAACCCTAACTCTAACCCTAAACTTAATCCTAAACGCAAACACAACCCTAACCCTATACCTAACCCTTACATAAGCCTAACATTAACCCTAAAGCTAACAATAAACCTTACCTTAACCCGAATCCTAACCCTAACTCTCATCCAAATCCTAACTCTAAAACTAACAGTAACCCTAACCCTAACACTTACCCTAACTTTAACCTAACATTATCCCTAACCTTAAGCCTAACATGAACCCTAACCCTAACCGTAATGTAACCCTAACCCTAATCCTATCTCTAACACTAAATCTAACCTTAATATTAACCTTACCCTAACACTAATCCTAACCGTAACTTTAAGACTAACCTAACAATAATCCTAACCCTAACCTAACCCAAAACCAGATCCTTACCATAACCATATCACTAACCGTAACCCTAACACTAACCATAACCTTAAAACTCACCCAACCCTAACCCTAAACCTAAAACATACCCTAACACTAAACCTAACTGTAGCCCCAACACTAACCCTAAACCTAACACTAAACCTTATCCAAACAATAATCTTAAACTTAACCCTAACCCTAACTGTAACACTAACACTAAGCCTAACGCTAACCTCAATATAACCCTAACACAAAGCCTAATCTTAAACCTATAATGAACCCTAACACTAACCCTAACCCTAACCTGAACCCTAACCCTAAACCTAACACTAACCATAACCCTAACCCTAAAACTAGCAATAACCCTAAACTAACCATAACACTAAACCTAAACCTAACACTAATTCTAACACTAACCCTGACACTAACATGAACCCTAACCCTAATCCTGACCTAACCCTAACCCTTACCCTTACCTAACCATAACGTTACCCTTACCCTAACCCTTCCATAACCCTAACCCTAACCCTAAACCTATCACTAACCCTAACGTTAAGACTAACCTTAACCCTAACCCTATCACTAACCATAAGCTTAAACCTAGCCCTAAATCTAACACTAACCTTAACACTATGCCTCACACTAACACTAAACCTAAACCTAACCCCAACACTAACACTAACCCTAACCCTAAAATTAAACCTAACACTAACCCTAACCCTAACACTTATTCTAACCCTAACACCAATGGTAATGCTAACCCCAACCCTAACCCTAAACATAACACTAAACCTAACTTTAACACTAATCAAAACACTAACCCTAAACCTATCTCTAACCCTAACACTATTCCTAATCCTAAACACTAACATTAAGCCTAACCCTAAATTTAACCATAACACTAACCCTAACACTGATTCTAACCCTAATACTAACCCTAAGTCTTTTTCTAAACCTAAGCTTAAACCTAACCCTAACCCTAACACTAAACCTAACAATAAAACTAACCCAAAAACTAAACCTAACCCTAACACTAACCTCAACCCTATCAAAAACCCTATACCTAACACTAACTCTAATCCTAATACTAACATTAAGCTAACCCTAACATGAAGCCTGAACCTAACCATAAACCTAACCCTAATCTTAACCTAACCCTAACCCTAACAGTAACACTAATCCTAAATCTAATTCTAAGCCAAACACTAATACTAAACCTAACCCTAACCATTATACTAACACTAACCATAAACCTAACATGAGCCCTAACCCTAACTGTAACCCTAACCTTAACCTTAGCCCTGTCCCTAATCCTAACCATAACCCTAACAGAAACCCTAACCAAAACCATAATCCTAACACTAAAATAACCCTAACCCTAACCCTTTCATAATTTTTACCCTAACTTTAAAACTAACCCAAACACTAAACCTTAACCTAACCCTAATGAAAGCCCTAACCATAATCCTAACACTATCACTAACCCTAACCCTAAATCTAACAATAACCCTAATTTTAACACTAATCCTAACCCTAAAACTAACACTAACCCTAACCCTAACCCTAACACTAAACCTAACTCTAAACATAACCCTAAATGTAACCCTAATACAACCGTAACCCTAACTCTAACTCTAACCCATACCTTAAACCTAAACCTAACACAAACCATAACCCTTACCCTAACACTACCCCTAACACTATCCCTAAACCTAACCCTAAACCTAACCCTAACTCTGACACTAACCTTAACCCTAATTGGAAACCCTAACCCTAATTCAAAACCTTAACCTAACCCAAACCCTCACATTAACACTAACCCTTACCCTAAACCTTACTCAAAACCTAACCCAAACCCTAACACTAACCCTAACCATAGCAATAACCCTTACTCTAACCCTATACTTAATACTAATTCTAAACCTAAACCTAACCCAACCATAACCCTAACCCTAACTCTAACCCTAACACTAACACTAACTCCAAACCTATACCTAATCCTAAACCTAACCCTAACTCTAACCCTAACCCTAACCCTAACTCTAACCCTAATCCAACCCTAAACCTAACCCTAACACTAACCCTAATTCTAACCCTAATCTTAACTCTTTAACTAACCTTAACCCTAACTGAATCCCTAACCCTGATCCTCACCCTAATTCTAAAACTAACCCTGAACCTATCCTTAACCAGTACCCTAACAATAACCATAACCTTTACCTAATACTAACCCTAAGCCTAACCCTAAGCCTATCACTAACCCCAACTGCAAACCTAACCCTCAACCGAATACTATTCCTAACTTTAACACTAATCCTAAGCATAACCCGAACACTAACCGTGACACTAACCTTAATCCTAAATCTAACCCTAACACTATCCCTAACCCTACCCTTATATCTAACACTAAACTAACCCTGAACCTAACCCTAACTCAAATCATAATTCAACCATAACCCTAAACCTATTCCTAACCCAAATCCCTATTCCTAACCCTAACCCCAACATATACCTTAACCCGAACCCTAACCCTAACCCAATTTCTAACAATAACCCTAACCCTTAACCTTACCCTTACTCTAACACTAAACCTAACCCTAACCCTAAGCCTAACACTAACTCTAACACTAACCCTAACATTAACCCTAACACAAACCATAACCTCATTCCTAATTTTAAACCTAATCCTAACCCTAAGCCTAACTGTTACACTAAACCTATCCCTAAGACTAACCCTAACACTAATTCCAACCAGAAATCTAACCCTAACCCTAACATCCTAACACCAACCCTAATCATAAAACTTACACTAACCTTAACCCTAACCCTAACTGTAACCCTAACACTAAACCTAATCCTAACCACAATTCTAACAATTAATCCTAACATAAAACCTAACCCTAAGCTTAAACCTAACAAAAACACTAATCCTAACACTACCACTAACCCAAAAGTTACCCTAACCCTATACATAACTCTAAAACTCAACCTAAACCTAACCCTAAACAAAATTCTAACATTTACCCTAACCCTAATTCTTACGCTAATCCTAACACTTAATGTAAAACTAACCCTAAACCTAACACTCACCCTGAAACTAACCATAACCCTAACACTAACACTAACCCTAAAACTATCCCTAACCCAATCGTTAACCCTAACTGTAACCCTAACAATAGCACTAATCCTAACCCTAACCCTAACATTACCACTAACCCTAAACCTAAACCTAACCATAACCCTCATCCTATATGTAACCGTAAACCTAACACTAATCATAATCCTAACACAAACTCTAACACTAAACCTAACACTAGCCTCTACCCAAAACCTAACCTTAATGCTAATTTTAACCATAAACTTATCCTTAACCCTCACACTAACAATAACGCTAATCCTAACCCAAACCTTAACACTAACCCTAACTCTATATCTAACCCTAAATCTAACCCTAAAAATATCCCTAACCCTAAACTTAACCCTAACATTCACCCAAAACTTAACTCTAAATCTAACACAAACCCTAACCCTAACACTAACACTAACACTAACCCTAACCCTAAAACTAAGTATAACCCAAAGCATAACCCTTACCCTAAATCTAAACTTAAAATAAACCCTAACCCTAACAATAACCATAACCCTAACCTAACCCTAACCCGAATTTCAACGATAACAGTAACCCTAACCCTATTCAAAACCCTAACACAAACCCTAATACTAAATGTAACCTTAATCCTAACACTAATTCTAAACCTAATAGAAACACTAACACTAACCCTAACACTAACTCTAATCCTAAACATAAACCAAACACTAACCTTAACCCTAACCATAGCAATAAACATATCCCTAACCCTAACACTAACTCTAACCCTAACCCTTACCAAAACCGTAAACCTTACTCTAACGTGAATATTTATCCTAACCCTAACCCGAAACCTAACACTAACCCTAACACTAACCCTAACACTAAACCTAACGATAACCATAAACCTAACACAGTCACTAACCCTAACCCTAAACCTTACCCTAACACTAACCCTATCTCTAAACCTAACCCTAACCATAATCTGAACACTAAACCTAACTCTAACCCAAATCATAACACTAACCCTAAACCTATCTCTAACACTAAACCTAAACCTAAAAATAACCCTAACCCTAACCCTAACGCTTACCCTAAACCTAACTCTAAATCTAACACAAAACCTAATCCTAACAATCACCCTAACCCTAACCCTAAATTTAACCCGACCTCCAAAACTAACCCTAACAATAACCCTAACCCTAAACCTCACACAATCACTCACCTAAACTCTAACCCCAAAATTAACACTAACCCTAACCGTAACCCTAACACTAATAGTAACCCTAACCATAAAACTAACTCTAATCCTAATAGTAACCATAAACTTAAATCTAGCCCAAACACAAATGAAAACACAGACCCTAATCTAATTCTAACTCTAACCCTAACACTAACTGAACACTAACCCTAATCCTAACACTAAACTTAACCCTATCCATAACCCTAACCCAAACACTAACCCTAACCTAACCCTAACGCTAACACTAACCCTACACCTAACACTAACCCTACACCTAAACCTAATGTTAATCTTAACACTACCCTAACCCTAACCTGAACCTGAAACCTAAGCCTAACAATTAACCTAACCCTAACTCTAACACTAATCTTCACCCTAATTTAACCCTAACCATAACCCTAACCCTAATTCTAAACCTAACCCTAAAACTTACCTTAACCCTAAATCTAACCTAAACCCTAACAGTAACACTTAACCTAACCCTAAATCTAACTCTAACACAAACACTTACCCTAACCCTATCTCTAACCTAACCCTAACCCTAAGCCTAACCCTAACCCTAACAAGAACCCGAACTCTAACTCAAATTCTAACATTAACCCTATCACTTTAACCGTTATGGTAATCCTAACCCTAACCCTAAAACTAACCTTAGCCATAACCCTAACTCTAACACTAACACTAAACCTAACACTAAACTTAGTGCTAATCCTAAACCTCACCCTAACCCTAACACTAACACTAACCCTAACTTTAACACTAAGCATAAAACTAACCCTAACACTAAGCCTAATGCTAACCCCAACTCGAACCCTAAACCTAAACCTAATGCTAACCCTAACACTAAACCTATCCTTAACCCTAACACTAAACATATCCTTAACCCTAACCCTAAATATAACAGTAACCATAACCCTAATTTTAAACCTAAACATAACCCTAACACTAACCCTTACATAAACCCTAACCCTAATCCAAACACTAACCTTAACCCAAACCTAACCCTTAACATAAAACTTACCCTAACACTAATCCTAATGCAAACACTAACACTAAAACTAACCCCAACCCTAACACTAATCCTACCCTTAAACCTAATCTAGCACTAACCCTAACCCTAACACTAACCCTAATGTTAACACTAACACTAAACCTAATCCTAACCAAAACCCTAAATCTAACCCTAATCCTCTCTATAACCATAACAATAACCTAACCCTAACCTTAACTTAAATCCAACTCTAACACTAAAAACCCTAACCCTAACCCTAACACTAAACCTAACACTAAATCCAACCAGACTTAAAAGTAATCCTAATCCTAACCCTAACCCCAACACTAATCCTAACCCTAACCCTAATCCTAACCCTTAGGCTAACACTAACCATAACAATAAACCTAACAATAACACTAAAACTAAACCAAAACCTAACCCTATATATAACACTAACCATAACCCTAACCCTAACTTAAACCTATCTCTAACCCTAACAGTATCCTTATACCTAACCCTAACCCTAACCCAAACTTTAACTGCAAACTTAAACCTAACCCTAACCCTAACCCTCACGCTAAACCTAAACCTAACATGAACCCTAAGCCTAACCCTAACACGTACCCTAACCATAGTCATAACCCTAACCCCAACCCTAACACTAACTGTAAACTTATTTCTAACCCTAACCCTAACACTAACCATAACCATAAACTTAATCTTAACACTACCCCTAACAATAACTCTAACGCAAAGTTTAACAATAACACTAACCTTAACACAAAACCTAATCCTAACCGTAACCCTAGCCCTAACCCTAACTCAAACCTAAACCCTAACTCAAACCCTAACCCTAACTCTAACCCTAACCCTAACTCTAACCCTAATCCTTACCCTAACACTAACAATAACCCTAACACATACTCTAACATTAAACCTAACCCAAAACCTAACACTAACCCTAACCATAACCATAACCATAACACTAACCCTAAACCTAACGCTAACCCTAAAACTAAACCTGAAACTATACCTAAACCTAACTGTAACCCTAACCCTAAAACTAACACTAACCTTAAACCTAACATTAATCCTAACTCTAACTCTAACCCTAATACTATGCCAAAACTTAACCCTAACCCTAACACTATCACTAACCCTAAACGTAAACCTAACAGTAACTCTAAACCTAAAACTAACCCTAAACCTAACATTAAATCTAACACTAACCCTCACATTACCCTAGCAGAAAAACCTAACACTAACCCTAACCCTGACCTTAACACTAACCCTAATGTAAACACTAACACTAACACTAATCCTAACATTAACTCTAATTCTAAAGTAATCCTAAAAGTAAAACTAACCCTAACCCTAACCCTAATACAAACTTTAATCCAAACCAAAACAATAAACCTAACCCTAAACCTAACCCCAAAACTAAACATAAATCTATCCCTAATCCTAAATGTAACCCTAAACCTAAAAATAACCCTAACCCTAACACAAACCCTAACACCAATCCTAATCCTAACACTAAACTTAACCCAACACCTAACAGTATCTCTAACCCTAACCCTAAACCTAACATTAAAACTAACCCTAATTTTTAACCTAACCCTAAATCTTAAACTAAACCAAACACTAACAATAACTTTAACCATAACACTAACCCTAACACTGAACCTAAACTTAACCCTAACCCTAACCCTAATACTACACATAATCCTAACACTATCACTAAATCTAACTCTAAACCTAACCAAAATGCTAACCCTAACATTAAACCTAATCCTAAGACTAACCCTAACACTAACCCTATCCTTGAGCCTAACCCTAAACATAACACTAACCCTCACCTAACCCTAACCCTAACACTAAACATAAACCTATCCCTAACCCTAACATTATTGCTAAAACTAACCCTAAACCTAACACTAACACTAACCCTAACCCTAACATGAACCCTAACTCTAACCCTAACACTAAACCTAACCTTAACCCTAACCCTAACACTGACTCCAGATGTAATTCTAACACTAACACTAACCCTAAGACAAACCCTAACCCTAACCCTAACACTAACCCTAACAAAACCCTAACCCTAACCCTAACAATAAACATAACACTAACCCTAACCCTAACACTAACCCTAACAAAACCCTAACCCTAACCCTAACAATAAACATAACACTAACCCTAACACAAACCTAACTCTAATGCTAACCCTAACCCTAACCCTAATCCTACCTGTAAATCTAACCTAACACTTACTGTAATATTAAACTTAACCATAAACCTAACCCTAACACTAAACCTAAACCTAACCATAACCAGACCCCTAACCCTAACCCTAAACTTAACACTAACCCTAACACTAATCCTAAACCTAAGACTAACACTAGCCCTAACCCTAAGCCTAACCCTAATGCTAACCCTAACACTAATCCTAAACCGAACCCAACCTTAACACTAACCCTAACCTTTACCCTAATGCTAATCATAACCGTAAACCCAATCCTATCCTAGCACTAACCCTAACACAAACCCTAAACCTAACCATAACACTAAACCTAACCCTAACCCTAACCTAACACTAAATGGAAGACAAACACCAACCAAAACCATAATTCTAAACTTAACCTAATCGTAACCAAGCTGTTAACTCACCCTAACACTAACACTAACCCTAACCCTAACACTAACCCTAACTCCAAACTTAAGCCTATCACTGACCCTAAACTTAAAGGTAACCATAATCCTAACCTAAACTGAAACCTAACCCTAACACTAACCCTAAACCTAAACCTAACACTAACAGTAACCCTAACAGTAACACTTACACTTACCCTAACCATAGCCTAACCCTAAATCTAACACTAATCCTTTCCATACCCCTAAATCTAACCCTAAATTAACCCTAACCATTTTCCTAAAACTAACCATAACCCTCACCATAAACCTAACACTTAAACTAACCCTAACACTTACCATAATCCTAATTCTAAAGCTTACCCTAACACTAACCCTAACCCTAAACCTAAATCTAACCCTAACCCTAACACTAACACTTAACCTAACTCTTAAACTAACCCTAACACTTAACATAACCCAAATCCTAAAATTAATCCTAACTCTAAACCTAAACCTAACCCTAACCCTACCCAATTTGTTACACTAAACCTAAACCTAACCCTAACACTACCTCTTACCCCAAACTCTTTCCTGAGCCTAACACTAATCCTAACCCTAACCCTAATTATAATCATAACACTAACCCTAATGCTAAAACTAACCCTAACACAAATCCTAATTCTAACACTAACATTAATCCTAACCCTAAGATGCACTGGAAACCTAAACCTAACCCTAACTCTAACTGAATCAATAACACTAATCCTAACCCTAACACTAATCCTAACACTGAAACTAACCCGAACATTAACTCTAACCTTAACACTAACCCTAATGCAAACCCTAACACTAACACTAATCCTAACACTAAACCTAATCCTAACCATAACCCTAACACTAACACATATCCTAACTTTAACCCTAACACAAAACCTAACTCTAAACCTAACACTAAACCTAACACTAACCCTAACACTAACACTAACCCTAACACTAATCCTAACCATAACTAGAGTCTTAAATGTAACCCTAACCCTAACACTAACACTAAACCTAACACAAACCCTGACACTAACCCAATAGCTAACCCTAACCCTATCGTTAACCAAAAGCCTAATCCAAACACTAACCATAACCTCATACCTAGTGTTAAACCTAACCCTAAACCTTACCTCACCCTAAACATTATTCTAACTCGAACAATAAACTTCACACTAAATGCAACAATAACCCTAATGCTTACAGCAAACCAAACATTATAATCATAAATCTAACATTAACACTAACCCTAACCTTAACACTAAACGTAAAACTAACCCTAACCTTAAGCCTAATGCTAACCTTAACTCTAACCCTAATCCTGACCCTAACACTAACCCTAACACTAACCCTTTCCTTAAACCTAACCCTAAATATAACACTAACTCTAAACCTAAACGTAATTTAAAACCTAACCATAACCCTAACACTAAACCCAACACAAACCCTAACCCTAACCCTAAAACTAACCCTAACTCAACCCTAACATAACTCTAAAACTAATCCTAATATTAAACACAACCCTAACACTAACCCTAACCCTAACCCTAACACTAACACTAAACCTAACACTAAAACAAACCTAACCCTAACCCTAACCCTATCACTAATCCTAAACCTAATGCTAACCCTAACACTAACCCTAACACAAACCCTAACCCTAATAGTAATCCTAATACTAACCCTATCCCTGTCCTTAACCCTAACACTAACCCTATCCTTAACCCTAATCCTACCCATAAACCTAATCTAAAACTTACCATAAACCTAAACCTAACATAAACACTAACCCTAACTTTTACCCGAACCCTAACCCTAACTGTAGCCAAAACAGGAACACTAAATCTAACCCTTACCCTCACACTAACCCTAAACCTATTCCTAAACCTTATATTATACCTAACCCTAACCCTAACCATATCCCTAACGCTAACACTAACACTAATCCTCTCCATAAAACTAAACCTAACAAAAACCTAACACTAAACCTAACCCTACCATTAACCCTAAAACTAACCTTAATCTTAACCCTAATGCTAAACCTAACTCTAACCATAATCCTAACTCTAATGCTAACCCTAAATTTAATATAACACTTAACCCTAAACCTAAACCTCACAGAAACCCTATCACTAACCTTAACACAAACCCTATCACTAACCATAACTCTAATATAAAACCTAATCCTAACCCTAACACTAAAACTAACACTAACCCTAACCTTATCACTAATCCTAAACCTAATGCTAACTCTAACACTAATCCTAACACAAACCCTAATCTTAATACTAACTCTAACCTTAACCCTAACCCTAATGCAAACCCTAACTAAGCCTAACATGAACCCTAGCTCTAAACATAACACTAAATCATAAGACTAACCCAAACATAACCCTAACCCTAACACTAACACTAAAACTCTCCTTTACCCTAACCCTATTGCTAAACAAAACATAACCCTAAATCTAGCACTAAAACTAACTTTAATCATAACCCTAACATGAACCCTAACCCTAACCCTAACCCTACCATTAATCCTAAACCTAATGCTAACCCTAACCCAAACCCTAGCCCTAATACTAACCCTAACTCTTACCCTAACCCTAACCGAATGCTTACAGCAAACCTAAAAAACCCTAACACTAACACTAATCCTAACCTTAAGCCTAACCCTACCAAAAAACCTTACCTAACACTTACCCTAAACCTAAACATAACACAAACCCTACCCTAACCATAATACTAACCCTAACCCTAAACCTAACCCTAACACTAACCGTTACCCTAACCGAACCCTAATTCTTAACCTAACCCTAAAATTTACCCTAACCCAAACACTAACCCTAACTCTAACCTTAACCATAACACTAATACTAAGAGAAAACTTAACCTTAACCTTAACACTAAATGTAACACTAACCCTAACTCTATCACTAACCCTAAAAATAACCCCAATCCTAAACATATTGCTTATGCTAACTCTAACTCTAAACCTAACACAAACACTGTCTTACCCTAACCTTAACCCTAACACAAAAAATAATCCTAAACCTAACACTAAACCTAACTCTTACCCTAACCTTAACTCTGATCCTAAACCTAACCCTATCCCTTATCTAATACTAAATCTAACACTAAACCTAACCCTAACCATAATCCTAACCCTATCCCTAACCCTTACCCTTGCAAAAACGCTAACCTTAACCATAACACTAACCCTAACACTAAACCTATCCCTAATGCTAACCCTAACACTAAAACTTACCCTAACACAACCCTAACACTAACCCTAACTCTAACTCAAACCCTAACACTAGCCATAACCGTAACCTTTATTCTAACACTAACCCTAACCCTAACCCTAATGCTAATCCTAACCATAATTCCAACCCTATCCCTAACTCTAAATCTAACACAAACCCTAACACAAACACTAACCATAACCATAACACTAAACTTAACCCTAACCCTAACCCTTACATTAACACTAACTCAAACCCTAACACAAAGAGTAAACCTAACAATCACCCTAACTCTAACACTCAACCTAACCCTAACCTTAACATAAACACTAACACTAACCATAATCCTATCCCTAACAATAATTTTAACTGTAAACCGAGCTCTAACCCTAATTCTAACACAAAACCTAACCCTAACACTAACCCTATCCCTAATATTAACACTAACGTTATCCGGAACCCTAACGCTAACCATTACCCT
This sequence comes from Marmota monax, assembly GCF_021218885.2. Classification (NCBI taxonomy): domain Eukaryota; kingdom Metazoa; phylum Chordata; class Mammalia; order Rodentia; family Sciuridae; genus Marmota; species Marmota monax. The sequence continues at coordinate 147,386 of NW_026693251.1, forward strand.
AACAATAACCCTAACCCTAACACCAAACCTAAACCTAACCCTAATGCTAACCCCAACCCTAATAAAATGCTAACCCTAACCCTAACCCTAACCCCAAACCTAACCCTAATCCTAACACGAATTCTAACCCTAAGCCTAAGCATAACCCTAACACTAACCCTAACACTAACCATCAACCTAAACCTAACTCTAACAATAACCTTAACACTAACCCTCATCCTCAACCTAACTCTAAAACTTACCCCAACCCTAATTCTATCACGAATTCTAACCATAACCATAACTCTAAATGTAATACAAACCCGAACTCAAAACATAACACTCAACTTATACTAACCCTAAACCTAACTCAAACCCCAAATCTAAAATTAACCATAAACTTAACCATAACTGTAAAACTAACCTAACCCTAACTCTAATTCTTAGCCTTAAACTAACTCTAACCTTAACACTAAAACTAACACTAATCCTAAAACTAACCTTAACCCTAACCATAAAACTAACTCTAACCCTAGCACTACCTCTAAACCTATCCATAACCCTAACACTATACTTAAACCAAAATCTAACTTTTACCCAAACACTAACACTAAACCTAACCCTATTCCTAGCCCTAACACTCACACAAAACTTATCCCTATCCCTAACCCTAACACTAAACCTAACTCTAAACCTAACCCTTTGCTTAACACTAATCATAACACTAACTCTAATGAGAGTTAGTGTTATGATTAGTGTTAATCCTAAGCATAAACCTAGCCCTAACAATAACCATAACCCTAATCCTAACCCAAATATTAACCCTAACCCTAACACTAACCCTATCATTAATCCTAACCCTAACCCTTACCTTAAGACTACCCTAACCCTAATTCTAACACTTACCTTAACCCTAACTATAACCATAACACTAACCTAAACCTAAAACTAACCCTAACCCTAACCCTAACACAAACTGTAACCCAAACCCTATCACTAAACCTAATCCTAAACCTAACCATAACACTCACCCAAACACTAACCCTAAAGCTAACTCTAACTCTAACCCTAACACTAACCATATTTCTAACCCTAATGCTAACTATAACACTAACTCTAACCCTAACCTTAACCCTAACACTAACCCTAAACCTATCTCTAAATCTAACACTATTGCTAACCCTAACTCTAACCCTAACACTAACCCTATACGAATTCTAATCCTAACCCTAATTCTAACCTTAACCCTAACCCTAATGCAAACCCTAACACGAACATTAACCATAACCCTAATACTAATCCTTCCTGTATCCCTAACCTAACACTAAACCTAACCCTAACCCTAACACTAACCCTAACAATAAACCAACCCTAAACCCAACCATAATAATAAACCAACCCTAAACCTAACTGTAACAATAACTATAACTCTAACACTAACACTATCCCTAACCCAAAAACAAATTCTAAGACTATCCCTTAACCTAACCCTAACACATATACTAACACTAACCCTAACATTAACAATAACCCTAAGCCTAACACAAATCCTAATCTTAATCCTAACACTAACACTAACACTAAACCTAACCCTAAGCATATCCCTAACCCAAACGCTAACCCTAACCCTAACTCTAACACTATCACTAATTCTAAACCTAATGCTAACCCTAAAACTAACCCTAACCCAAATCCTGTCCCTAACACTAACTGTAACCCTTCACCTAAGCATAACTCTAATTCTAACCCTAACCCTAACCCTAACACAAATCCTAACCCAAACCATAACCCTAAACCTAACCAAAACCTAACATTAACCATTAACTAAACATAACTGTCACCATAACACTAACCCTAACACTAACCCTAATATTAATCCTAATCCGAACCCTTACCTATAACTAACCCTAACCCTAAACATAACCCTAACACTAACTCTAACTCTAACCCTAAGCTTTAATCAATTGTAAACCTATCTGTAATTCTAAACCTAACCCTAACCTTAAAAAATCATAACCCTAACCCTAACCCTAATCCTAACTTTAAAACAAACCCTAACACTGAACTTAAACCTATCCATAACCCTAACACTAAACTTAACCCTATCCATAACCCTAACACTAAAGCTAACCCGAACTCTAACCCTACCCATTACCCTTTACCTAACACTAACCCTAACCCTAACTATAACCCTAATCCTAAACATCACCCTAACCCTAATAGTAACCTTATTACTTACCTTAAACCTAACCCTAATCCTAATAATAATCCTTTCCCAAACCCTAAAACTAACACTAACCCTAAAACAACCATAACCCTATCAATAACCCTAAACCTAACCTTAAACCTAAACCTAATACTAACCCTGAAACAAACCCTAACAATAAACCTAAATCAGTTCCTAAACCTGATACCATTTCTAACCCTATCTGTAACCCTAACACTAACACTAATCCTAAATCTAAGCCTAAAACTAACACTAACCCCAACCTTAACACAAACCCCAACACTAACCCCAAAACTAACCTTAAAACTAACCCTAATGGTTATTGTAAACCTAACCCTAAAACTTACCCTAACCCTAACACAAACCATAACACTAACCCTAAACTTAATCCAAAACCTATCCCTAATAATAACACTAACCCTAACCATAATGCTAACCCTAACACTAACCCTTAATGTAACTCTAATGGTAACCCTACCCCTAAAACTAATCTTAACCGTAACACTAACCATAACCCTAACACTAACACAAAAACCTCAAGTTATCCCTAATTAAACTATTGCTAACCCTAACCCTAACCCTAACTCGAACCCTAATCCTGACACTAACACTAACCTAAACCTAACCCTAACCCTTACCCTAACCATAACACTAACCCTAACCCTAACTCTAACTCTAACAAAACCCTAACACTAACCCTATCGCTAACCCTAACCCTAACCCTTACCTTAACACCACCCTAACCCTAACTCTAACACTCACCTTAACCCTAACTCTAACCATAACACTAACCTAAACCTAACCCTAACTCTAATGCTAACCCTAAACCTATTTTTAAAACTAACACTATCCCTAACTATAACCGTAACAGTCACACTAACCCTAAATTTAACCCTAAGGCTAATTTTAACACTAACCCTAACCCTAACACTAGGACAAACCTTAACTCTAAACCTAACCTAATCATAACCTTATCTCTAACCTAACACTAACTCTAACCATAACTCTAACCCTAACAGAAACCCTAACATTAACCCTAACCCTAACACTAACACTAACAACAACCCTAATTGAATCCCTAACACTAACACTATTCCTAACACTAAACCTAAATCTAATGGTAAACGTAAAACTAAACCTAACCCTAACTAAAACTGTAACCCAAACCCTAACACTAAACCTAATCCTAAACCGAACCATAACACTCACACAAACCCTAACCCTAAAGTTAACTCTAACGCTAACCCTAACACTAACCCTATTTCTAACCCTAATGCTAACTATAACACTAAATCTAACCATAAACTTAACCTAACACTAACCCTAAACCTATCTCTAAATCTAACACTATTGCTAACCCTAACTCTAACCCTAAACCTAACCCTATACGAATTCTAATCCTAACCCTAACTCTAACCCTAACCCTAACCCTAATGCAAACTAAACCTAACCCTATCACTAACCCTATTGCAAACCCAAACAATAACACTAACCGTAACCCTAACCCTAATGCTACATGTAACTCTATTCTTTTACAAAAATGCTTTATTTTTCTTTATTAGTTCTTTTTTAAGAGAGAGAGAGGGGGGGAGAGAGAGAGAGAGAGAGAGAGAGAGAGAGAGAGAGAGAGAGAGAATTTTAATATTTATTTTTTTTTAGTTCTCGGCGGACACAACGTCTTTGTATGTGGTGCTGAGGATCAAACCCGTGCTGGATGCATGCCAGGCGAGTGCGCTACTGCTTGAGCCACATCCCCAGCCTTAACTAACTCTATTCTAACACTAAACCTAACCCTAACACACACCCTAACCTTAATCCTAACACTAACTCTAAAACTAACCGTAACCATAACCCTAACCCTAACCCTAACCCTAACCCTAACTTTAAACCTAACCCTAACTCAAACCCTAAACCTAACTCAATTCGAAGTCTAAATCTAAACCTAACACTAACACAAACACTAACCCTAAAACTAACACCAAACCTAACCCTAAACCTAACACTAAATCTAACCTTAACCATAAATTTAACCATAACCCTAACCCTAAATTTAGGTATAACCCTAACCCTAAAACTCAACATCAACCTATCACTAACTCTAGCCCTAACCCTAACCCTAATGCTGACACTAAATCTACAGTAACACTAACCCTAACACAAACTCTAACACTAACCCTAACAAAACTCTAACACTAATCCTAAAACTAACCCTATAACTAACCCTAGTGCAAACCCAAACACTCACACTAACCATAACCCTAACCCTCATCCTATATTTAACTCTATTCTAAAACTAACCCTAACCCTAACACACACCCTAACCCTGACCCTAAAACTAACTCTAAAACTAATCATAAACCTAACCCTAACCCTAAACTTATCCCTTATCCTAACACTAACCCTAAACCTAACACTAACTCTAAACCTATCCCTAACCCAAACAGTATAATTAAACCTAAACCTAACCATAACACAAACACTAACACAAATATAATTCTAACCTTAAACCAAACATTAATAATCAAATTAAACCTAACCTTTACAATAACACTAACTGTAACACTAACCCTAACATGAACACTAACTGTAACCCTAATACTAACTATTATCTTAACCCTAACACTAACTCTAAACTTAACCCTAACGCTAACACTAAATCTAACCCTAAACTTAAACCTACCCCTAATTCTAACACTCACCCTTTCCCTAAACTTAATCCTAACACTAACCCTAACACAAAATTTAACACTAACATTAACCATAACACTATCATAATCTTAACTGTAATCCTAACTTTAATAATAACCCTAACCCTAATCCTAACACAAACCCTAAACCTAAACCAAACACTAAACCTAACTCTAAAATGAACCCTAATCGTAACCCTTATCCTAACACTAACCTTAACCTAACCCTTACACTAATCATAACACTAACTCTAAACGGATCAATAACCCTAACACTACAATAAACCCTAATCCAAAACTAACAAAAACACTGACACTAAACCTAACCCTAACCCTATTTCTCACCCTAACTCTAATCCTAATGCTAACACTCACGGTAACCATAACGCTAACCCGAAGAATAATTCTAAATCTAACACTAATCCTGACCCTAATTTAAACCCTTAACTTAACCCTGACATGAACCTTAAACTTAACCCTAACCCTAAACACAAAACTAATTTTAACACTAAATATAACATAAACACTAAATATAACACTAAATATAACATTAACCCTAACTCTAAGCCTAAACCCAAGCCTAAACCTAACCCTAACCCTAACACTAATCCTAATCCATTCCTTAACACTAACTCTAACACAAACCTGAAGTCTCAACCTAACCTTCACACTAACACTAACCTTAACCCTAACCCTAACTTTAACAGTAACACTAACCCTAATCGTAACTCAAACCCTAACAATAAACCTAAACCCAAACTTAATCCTATCACTAATTCTAACACTAACCATGACACTAACCCAAAATAACACTAAACCTAAACCTAACACTAACACTAACCCTAACACTAACCCTAACACTAACCCTAACACTATCCCTAACATTAACTCTAACTCTTAACCTAATCTTAATCCTAACACTAAACCTAACCATAATTCTAACCCTCAATATAACCCTAATGTTAGCCATAAACCTAACACTTACCCTAACCTTAAGCCTAACACAAACCCTAACCATAACCCTAATCCTAACCCTAACTACCCCTAAACCTAACACCAACATAATACTAAACCTAACACTAACCCTAAACCTAACCCTTAACCTAAAACTAACCCTAACCGTAACCCTACCATTAACACTAACCATAAAACTAACCCTAAACCTAACCATAACCCTAACCCTAAACCTAACATTAACTCTAATCCTATCCCTAACCCTAACAGTATAATTAAACCTAACCCTAACACAAACCTAACCCTACCCTAACCCTAACCCTAACCCTAACACTAACACCTGAACCTGAACCCTAACTCTAAAGCTAACACTAACACTAACCATAATCCTAACCCTTATCTTAACCCTGACACTAACCCTAAACTTAATATTAACCCTAACCCTAAAAGTAACCCTAACCCTAACCCTAAACTTAAACCTAACCATAAACATAATCCTAATACTAACCGTAACACTAACACTAACACAAAACTTAACACTAACATTAACTCTAAACCTATCATAACCCTAACTGTAACCCTAAGCCTAACAATAACCCTAACACTAATCCTAACTCAAACCCTAAAACTAACCCTAACCCTAACCCTTATCCTAAAAGTAACCTTAGCCCTAAACCTAACCTATCACTAATCTTAACCCAAAACCTAACAGTAATCTTAACCATAACACTAATCTTTACCCTAACATTAATCATAACACTCACCATAAACCTAACCCTAACACTAAAACTAACTCTAAACCTAACCCTAACCCTAAGAGTATAATAAAACCTAACTGTAACCCTAACACAAACACTAACACTAAATCTAACCATAACCCTATATTTCACCCTAACTCTAACCCTAACCCTAACACGAACATGAATTCTAACCCTAACACTCACCCTAATCCTAAACTTAACCCTAAAAGGAACCTTAAACTTAACCCTAAACTTAACGTTAAAACTAACCATAACACTAACCAAAAACCCAACCCTAAACCTAACCCTAAACCTAACCCAAACACTAACCCTAATGCAAACCATAACCGTAACTCTAACCTGAACCCAAAGTCTAACCCTAACTCCTACACTAAACCTAACACTAACCCTAACACTAACTCTAACCCTAACACCAACCATAACACTAACCATAACCCTAAACCTAACCCTAACAATAAACCTAACCCAAATTCAAATCCTATCACTAATTCTAAACCTAAACATAACCCCAAACCTAACAATCACACTAACACTAACCATAACCCTAACCCTAACACTAACCCTAACTCTACCCCTAAACCTAACACAAACATTAACTGTAATTCTAAAACTAATCATAATCCTAACACTAAACCTAACCCTAATTCTAACCCTAAATTTAACCTTAATCTTAAGCATAACCCTAACACTAACCCTAATCCTTACAAAAACCCTAATTGTAACCCTAACAAACCCTAAACCTAACACTAACCCTAACACTAAACCTAACACTAAACCTAATTCTAATCCTAAACCTAACACTAACACTAACCCTAACACTAACCCTAAACCTAAACCTTACCATAACACTAATCCTAAGCATAACCCTAACACTAACACTAATCATAAACCTAACCATAACCCTAACATTAACTCTAACCTCTTCCTAACCCTAAAACTATAATTACCCCAACGCTAACCATAAAAAAAACCTAACCCTAACCCTAATACTAACAGACAACCGAACCTAAACCCTAACACAATCCCTAATTCGAACACTAACACTATCCCTAAGCCTAATCCTAAGCCTTACCTTAACCCTAACAGTAACCCTAAACTTAACCCTAACCCTAACCTGAAACTAACACTAACCCTCATCATAAGCCTAATCCTAACACTAAACTTAACACAAAATTTAACACTAACATTAACCCTAACCCTAACATAATTCTAATTCTAACCATAAACCTAATAAGTTTAACCCTAATCCTAACTCAAACCCTAATCCTAAACCTAACACTAATTGTAACCATAACCCTAACCCTTAAACTATCTAGAACCTTAACCCTAAACCTAACCCTATTACTAACCCTAACCCTTACCCTAACCAAACACTAAACCTAAACCTAACTGTAATCATAACAATAACTCTAAACCTATCCCTAACCCTAACACCAGAATTAACACTGTCCCTAACCCTAAAACAAACACTAACACTAAACCTAACCCTAACCTTAACCCTAACACTCACCCTAACCCTAACCTTAACATGAACCCTAATTCTAAATGTAACACTAACCCTAATGCTAATCCTAACCCTTACCTTAACCCTAAGTCTAACCCTAAACTTAAACACTAACCCTAACCCTAAAACTAACCCTAACACTAACTCTAACCCTACCATTAACCCTAACCCTAAACCTAATGCAAAATTTAACACAAACAACTAAGCCTAATCCAAAAGTAATCCTAACCATATACTTAATGCTACCACTAACCCTAACCCTAATCCTAACTCAAATTCTAAACCTAAACCTAAAAATTACCTAACCCTAAGCCTAACCCAAACCCTAACCCATACCCTAACACTAACCTCAACCGTAACCCTAACACTAACCTTAACCCTAACCATAACCCTAATGTAACACTAACCCATACCTATTCCCAAACCTAATGCTATCCCTAACCCTAAACGTTACCATAACCCTAACACTAACACTAGTTCTAACGTTAACCCTAACCCTAGCCATTACACTAACCCTAAAGCTAACCCTATGACGAACCATAATCCTAAGCCTAACTCTAACCCTAACTCTACCCTAACCCTAACCCTAACCATAACACTAACCGTAACCCTAAATCTAATCCTAAACCTAACACTAACACTAAACCTAACCCTAATCTTTACACTAACCCTAATGCAAACCCTAAAACTAACACTAATCCTAACACTAAAAATAAACCTAACCCTAATATTAACCTAAAACCTAACCCTAACACTATCCCTAAACCTAACCATTACCCTAAACCTAACACTAAACTTAACCCCAACCCTTACCCTAAACCTAAACCTTACCCTAACCCGAACACTAACCCTAACCCTAACCAAAACATTCACCCTAACACTAACCCTATCCATTCTATTAAGCCCGGTCATAACCCAAACCTAATCCTAACCATAACCCTAACACTAACCCTAAACCTAATTTTAACCTTAACACTAACACTAATCCTAACCCTAACCCTAACACTAACACTAACATTAACGCAAACTCTAACCCTAACACAAACCCTAACCCAACCATTATCCAGACCCTAATCTATCCCTAACCCTCAACTTTACCTAATGCTTATGCTAACCCTAACACAAACACTAACCCTGATCCTAACCCTAACCCTAAACCTAACCCTAACCTTAACCCTAATCATAACACTAACTCTAACTGTAAACCTAACCCTAACCCTCACACTTACCCCAACCCTAAACCTAACCATAACATGAAGCTTAACCCTAAACCTAACCCTGAACCTAACACTAATCATAACATTAACCCTAACCCTATCCCTAACCCTAACCCTAACACTAACCCTAATGCTAAACTTAATCCTAAATATAAACTTTAAAATAACCATAACTCTAACCATAACTCTCACAATAACCCTAACCCTAACCCTAGCAATAAACCTAAACCTACCTGTAACCTTAACCCCAAAACTAAAAGTAACCCTAATCTTAACCCTAACCCTAACACTACCATAACCCTAACCCTCAACTTAACACTAACTCTAACACTAACTCAAACCTAACCCTAACACAAACCCTAACCCTCACATAATCCTATCCCGAACCCTAATTCGAACCCAGCACTAAATATAACTGTAACCCTAACCATAAAACTAACCAAAACCCTAACACAAAACATAACCCTAAGCCTAACACAAACCTTAAACCTAATCCTATACCTAACAACAACACTAACCCAAACCATAACCCTAACTTTTACCAAACCCTAACACTAACACTTACCTAACAAAACCCAAATCATAACACTAACACAAACCCTAAGACTAACCCTAACCCTAACCCTAAAAACAACCTTAAACCTAAGCATACCACTAAGCCTAACCCTCTCCTAAACCATAACCCCAACCCTAACACTAACCCTAAAACTAACCGTATCCCTAACCCTATCAGATACCTTAAAACTAAATCTAACCCTAACCCTAACACTAATCCTAACCCTAAAAATAACCCTAACCCTAAACCTAAACCTAACCCTCACCATAACCTTATCCCTAAACCTAACAATAACCCTAACCCTAATAGTAACACTAACTCTAACCACAAAACTAACCGTCACCCTAACACAAAACCTAACCCTAAACCTAATCCTAACGCAAACACTAACCCTAAACCAATACTTAACAACAACCCTAACCCAAACCATAACCCTAACTTTTACCTAACCCTAACACTAATACTTATCTAACCAAACCCAAATCCTAAAACTAACACTAACCCTAAATCTAACCCTAACACATACCCTAAACCTAACCATAGCACTGAGCCTAACACTCATCCAAAACATAACCCCAACCCTAACACTAACCCTAATCCTAACACTATCCCTAACCCTAACAAAAACCCAAACCCTAAGTCTAACCATAACCCTAATACTAACTTTAATGCTAACCTTAACCCTTACCCTAATCCTAACTCTAACAGTAACCCTAAACCTAAACCTAAACCTAACTCTCACCATAAACCTATCCCTAAACCTAACACTAACCATAACACTAACACTAACCCTACACCTAATTAAAACCCGAAACCAAACACTAATGCTAACCCTTACCCTAACCCTAACCATAACCCAAACCCTAAACCTAAACCTAACACTAACCCTAAGCCTAAACCTAACACGAACCCTAACCCTAACAATAACCTAACCCTAGCTGTAACCATAACCCTAACACTAAACCTAACCCTAACCCTTACCCTATCAATAACAATAACTTTAACATTAACCCTAAAGTTAACCTACCCTAATCTTATCCCTAACCCTAACCCTAATCATAAAAGTTACTGTAAAACTATATGTAATCCTATCAGTAACCCTAACAGAAATCCTAATTCTAACCCTAACCCTAAAAATAACAATAACTTTAACACTAACCCTAACCTACCTTAAACCTGTCTCTAACCCTAACCCTAATCATAAACATTACTGTAAAACTATATGTAACAGTATCAGTAACCCTAACACAAACCCTAACTCTAACCCTAACCCTAATCCTAACAATAAAAATAACCCTAAGTTTACACTAACACTATTTATAAACATAACACTAAACCTAACCATAAACCTTATTCTAATCCTAATACTAGCCCTAACATTAACATTAACCCTAACACTAAAACTATTCCCAACTCCAATCCTAACCATAACACAAACCCCAAATTCAACCATAACCTGAACCTTAACAAAACCCTAACCCTAAGCCTAACCTAACACTAACCCTATCTCTAAAACAAAACTTATCACTAACGTTAACCCTAACCCTAACCCCAACAATAACCCTACCCTAACCCTAACCAGAAACTAACCCTAACCCTAAACGTAACCCTATCATGAATTTTAAACCTTATCCTAACCCTAACAATAACCATAAACTGAACCCTAACACGAACCTTAAACCTAAGCCTAAAACTAACCCCAACAATAAACCTAACCCTAACCCAACACTAACCATACAATTAACCCTAACCTTAATACTAAACCTAACACTAACCTTAACCCTAAATCCATGTCTAGAACGAATTCTAATCCTAAACCTAAACCTAACTATAATACTAAAGCTAACACTAACCCCAACCCTATCCCAAAGGATAACCCTAACCCTAACACTAACAACAACCCTCACACTAACCCTAACACTAATACTAATCCTAAACCTATCTATAACCATAACCCAAATACTAATGCTAAACCTAACCCTAACCCTAACCTAACACTAAACTTAAATCTAAACCTAACACTAATTCTAAACTTAACCCTAACATGAACCCTAATCATAAACCTAATCCTAACCCTCACCCTAAACCTAATGCTAACCCTAACCCTAACACTAATCCTAACCCTAACCTTCACCGTAACATGAACCCTAACTATAATCCTAATCTTAACCTAACCCTTATCCTAACCTAAACCTAATCCTAAACCTAAAACTAACCTTAAAACTAACTGTAAGCATAACCCTAATCATAACTTTAACCCTATCACAAACCTAACCCTAACACTAAACTTAACCCTAACCCTAACATTAACACTAACCCTAACCCCAAACCCAACAAAAACCCTAACCCAAACCTTAAACCTTTTCCTAACACTAACCCTAAGCCTAAACCCTAACCCTAACCCTAACCTAACCCTAAAGCTAATGCTTACCTAACCCTAACCATAATCCTGAACCTAACACAAACCCTAACACTGACTATACCCATAAATTTAACAGGAACCCTAAACCTAACCCTACCTCTAAGCCTTAACATCACCCTAACTCTAACGCTAAACCTAAACCTAACACTAACCCTAATCCTAATCATAATCGTAACAGAACCCCTAACCCTAACCCTAACACTAACCCTAACCTTAATTTTAAACCTAACTGTAACCCTTACTCTAATCCTAACCCTAACAATAAACCTAACCCTAACACTAAACCTAACTCTCTCACTAAACCTAACCCTAAACCTAACACTAACCCTAACACTAACATTCATTCTAAATCTAAGTATAACTTTAACCAAAAACACTAATCCTAACACTAATCCTAACCCAAATGTTAACACTAACTCTTACCCAAGAACCCTATCTAACCCTAACCCTAACCCTAACTAAACCCTAAGCCTAAACCTAACCCTAAACCTAACATTAACCCTAAACCTAACCCTAAACCTAAACCTAACAATAACCTATCCCTAACACTAACCCCACCCTACCCTAACAGTAGCCCTAAACCTAACCCTCATTCAAACCGTAACCGTACTCTAAACATAACCCTAATAGTAAAGCTAACACAATCCCTAACCCTAACACTACAATTAACCCTCAACTTAACCCTAACACAAACCATAACCATAACCATAACTCTAACCCTAATGGAACTCTAACCTTAACCATAATCCTTACACAAACTCTCCCTTAACCAAACATTATCCCTAATCCTTACCTAACCCTAACACTAAACCTTACCTAACCCTATTCCTAAACCTAACACTAACCCTAACCCAAATGTTAACACTAACTCTTACCCCAATGATAAACCTATCACCTACCCTAAATATAAACCTAACTCTAAAACTAACACTAACGTTAACCCTAAAGGTAACCCTAACCCTAACCCTAACTGTAACCCTAAAACTAACCATAACACTAACCCTAAGCCTCACTATAACCCTAATCCTAACCATAAACCTAAACAAAACCCTAACACTAAACCTAACTTTAAATTAAACTCACGACTAACCCTAACCCTAAATCTAATGCTAACCCTAATCCTAACTGTAACTCTAACACTAAACTGAAACATTTCCTAAACATAACCCTATCACTAACTGTAACCTTAACAATAACCCTAACCCTAAACCTAACCCAAAACATAACCGTAACCCTCACACTAAACCTAACACTAAATCGAACATTAACACTAAACCTAACCCTAACACTAAACCTAAACCTAATTATAACCCTAACCCAAACTCTAATGCTAAATCTAACCCTTACCCTAACCCTAACATTAACCCTAACCCTAAACCTAAACCTAATACTAACACTAACCCTAACCCTTACACTAACGCGAACCCTCACCTTATCCCTAAGCTTAATTTAACCCTAACCAAACCTAACCCTAACTCTAACCCTAACACTAAACCTAATCCAAACCCTAACCCTAACCCTATCACTAACCCTAACCCTAACCATAAAACTAACCTAACACTAACAATAACCTTAACCCTAACTCTAACCTGCACCCTAAACCAAACCTAACACTAACCATAATCCTAATCCTGACACGAACGAAAACACTAACCCTAACACAAACCTAACCCTAACACTAACCTTCACTGTAACCATAACCCTAACCCTAAACTAACCCCAAACCTAAACCAAACACTAACCTTATCCTAACCCTAACCCCAACCCTAAACCTAACGCTAAAACTAACCCTAACCATAAAATTAACCCTAAACCTCACCCTAACCCTTAACCTTTACCTAACCCTAACCCTAACCCTAATGTAACAATAAACTTAACCCTAAATCTAACCCTAACCCTAACACTAACACAAACCCTAACCCTAACATGAACTCTAACCTTAACCCTAAATCTAAACTTAACCCTAAACCTAACCCTAACCCTAACACTAACACAAACACTAACCCTACCATAACACTAATTCTAACACTAATCTTAACCCTAACCCTAACCCTAACCTTAATCCAAACCGTATACCTAAATCTAACTGTAACCCTAACTCTCACCCTAATCCTGACCCTAACCCTAAACCTATAACTCACCCCAATCATAACACTAAGAGTAACCCTAAACCTAACTATAACCCGATCCCAAACACTAATGCTAACCCTAATCCTAACACTCACCCTAACACTAACCCTAACTTTAACCCTAACCCTAAACTTAAACCTAACACGAACGCTAACCCTAACATGAACCCTAACATGAAACCTAACCCTAATTAAAACCTAACATAGCCCTAACACAAACACTAATCCTAAGCCTAAACCTAACTCTAACCCAAATCTTAACCCTAACCCTAACCTAACTCTAATTCTAATTCTAACCCTTATCGTAACCCAAACTATAACAGTAACAATAACCCCAACAAAAACCCTAACCCTAAACTAACAATAACCCTAATTCAATTTTTAACCCTAACCCTAACCCTAATGCTAAAACTTATTCTAACCCTAATTCTATCTGTAACCCTAACAATAAGTCTAACCCTAACCCTATCCAAAATTTTAACCCCAACCCTAACCCTAACCCTAACTGTAACATAAACCCTAACCCTAACCATAACCATAACTGAAACCTAACCCTAACCAAAACCTAACACTAATTCAAACCCTTACCCTATCCCTAACACTAACCCTAACCATATCCCTAAAATTAACTATACCTATTCCAAACCCTAACGATAAGAAAAACCTTAATGCTAAACCTAATGAAAACACTAAGCCTAAAATTTTTACTAACTCTAACACTAAACCTAACCCTAAACTTAACCCAAACACTAACAATAACTCTAAACATAACTGTAAACCTAACCCAAACACAATCCCTAAACCTAACCCTAAGCCTAACAATAACTCTAACCCTATCCCTACCCTAACACTAACCCCAAGCTTCACTTTAACCCTAACCCTAACACTAACACTAACCCTAACCCTAATTCTAAAACTATCTCTAAACCTAACTCTAAAACTAACCCAAACACTAATCCTAACCCTAACCATAACCCTAAACGTAACACTAAAAATAACCATAAACCTAACAATAAACCTAACAGTAACATGAACCCTAACTGTAACCTTAACTGTAACACTAACCTTAACACTAAATTTAACCCTAACACTAACCATAAACCTAACCCTAACCATAATACTAACCCCAAAAGTAACCATAACCCTAACACTAAACCTGTCCTTATTCCTCAACTTAACCCTACCATTAAACCTAACACTAACCCTAAACCTAACCCTAATCCTAAGGCTATACTAACCCTAACCTTAACCCTAAACGTAACCCTAAAACAAACCCTAACCCCAAACATAACCCTAATCCTAACATAAAACTAACCCTAACCATCTCCTAAATTTAACCCTAACCCTAACCCTAAAACTAAATCTAACACTAACCCTTACCTTATCCCTAACATTAACCCTATCACTACCAATAACCCTAACTCTAAACCTAACACTAACCCTAAACTCAATCCTATCCCTATCACTAAACTTAACCCTAACCCTAAACCTAACCCTAACCCTATCCCTAACTCTAACCTTAACCCTAACACTAACACTAACCATAAACCTAACCCTAATCCTAACACTAACCCTCACCAACCCGTAACCATAAAACTAACCCTAATGTAACCCTACACCTCACTTTAACCCTATTAAAACCATAACCCCAAATCTAAATCTAACTTTAACCCTACCACAAACCCTAACCATAACACTTATTCTCACACAAATCATAACTCTAACACTAACCCTAAAAATAACCCTAACCCTAATCCTAACCCTAATTCTAAAACTAACCCTAAACATAACCTGAAGTCTAACTCTAATTCTAACCCCCAAACTAACCCTAACCATAACCCTAAATATAATCTTAAAACTAACCCTAAACTTAACCCTAACCCTAAGTGTAACATTAACCATAACCCAAATCCTAACCCAAAAAGTAACCCTAACCTATCTGGAACCCTAACCCTAACCCTAGCCCTAACACAAAACCTAACCCTAACCCTCAACCTAAGCCTAACACTAACACCAATCCTAACCCTAACAGTTAAACTAACACTGTTACCTTAACACTAACCCTAAACCTAACCTTTAGGTAAACCTAACCCTAAACCTAACCTTAAAAATAACCATAACTCTAACCCGAATCCTAACCCTAACCCTCGTCCAAACCCTAACCCTAATGTAACCATAACCCTAAACCTAATACTAACACAAACCCTAAACCAAACCATAACCCTATACATAACCTAACCCTAAACCTAACCCTTCCCTAACCCAAACACCAACCCTCACCTGAATTTTAATGCTAACCAGCTACCTAACCCTAATGTTAAACATAACACTAACCCTTATTGAAACACTAACACTAACCCTAAGCCTAAATATAACCCAAACCGAATCATACCAAACCTAACCCTAACCTTAACACTAACCCTAATGCTAACTGAACCCTAACCATAACCCTAAAAATTAACCTAATCCTAAACCTAATCCTAACCATAACCTTAACACTAACACTAACACTAACCTAAAACTAACACTAACCCTAACCCTAACCCGAACACAACCCTAACACTAACCTTCTTTGTAGCACATACTCTAACCATAACACTAACACTAACCCTAACACTAAATATAATCATAACCCTTAACCTAACCCTAACCCTAACCCTAACTCTTATCCTAAACATAAACCTACCAAAATCCCTAACCTTAATCCTAACACAAACCATAAATTTAACCCTAATTTAACCCAAACCTTAACCCTAACCCTAACAAAAACCTTAACCCTAATACTTACCCTAAACCTAACACTAACCCTAATACTAACCCTAACCCTAACCTAACCCTAACCCTAATGCTAACCCTAACCCTAAATCTCAACCTAATACGAACCTTAATTTTAATCCTAAAATGAACCATAAAACTAACCCTAACTCTAATCTAACCCAAATTCTAACCCTAACCCTAATATTAATCTTAACCCTAATCCTTACTCTAAACCTAACACTAACCCTAAACCTAACCCTAACTATAACTTAAACCTAACCCTAAACCTAACTCTAACCCTAATCCTAACCTTTATCATACCCCTAACCATAACCCTAACAGTAACCCCAACTCAAACCCTAACCCTAAAGCTAACACTAACCTAAACCCTAACCTAACACTAATCCTAACATTAACCCTAAAACTAACTCTAAACTTAACCCTAACCCTAAACCAAAATTTTACCCTAACCTCTACCCTAACCCTAAACGTAATCCTGACACTAAACATAACCCTAATCCTAACACAAAAAGTAACCCTAACCATAATTCTAACCCTAACAGAAACCCTAACCCTAACACTAACACTAAAGCTAACACTGTTACCTTTGTGGACTGGTGAGGAGTCCTTGCTTCCCCAATGTTGAAGAATAACAATAAAGAAGCATGCGGAGGTAATGTCAGAGTACAAATTAG
Organism: Marmota monax; assembly: GCF_021218885.2. Lineage (NCBI taxonomy): Eukaryota > Metazoa > Chordata > Mammalia > Rodentia > Sciuridae > Marmota > Marmota monax. The sequence continues at coordinate 165,274 of NW_026693251.1, forward strand.
AAGTTTATTAAAGGACAGCAGAAAAGACTTCTCCCAGAGGAAGAAGGTGACCCAAGAGATGGAATCCATGGAAGTGCAGTTGTTTCCCCTTTTATAGTTTTGGTGATGGAATGTAGGTTGGAAGGCCCAAGGGGTGGGACACAGGTGGGCCAAAGAAGTAGTCTGAGCAGGAAGGACTTCATTATCACTTCTTTGGGATGGACTTTGGCCTAGGGCCTTTTCAGGATTTCATTAACATTCCATGAGTTGTCCTGCATTTCCTGGAATCATTCTCAGCATGGCCTCCATTTTAGACTTCACTTGGTATTAGACCCGATTTATCTAACTACACTGACTACCTAACTTTAAATCTGGCTTCAACACTAACACTAACCCTAACTTTAACTCTAACCCTAACCCTAAATCTAACCATAAACCTATTTCTACCACTAACACTAACAATAACCCTAATCATAACCCTAATTCTAACCCTCACCCTAATTCTAACCGTAAGCTAACCCTAAACCTAACCCTAATCCTAACACTAATCCTAAACCTAATTATAACCCTAATACTAACCCTAAACCTAACCCTCACTATAAAACTAAAGCTAACACTAACATAAACTTTAACTCTAACAGGAATCGTAAAAATAATCCTAACCTAAGCCTAATCCTAAACCTAACTGTAACATTAACCTTAAACCTAACCCTAACCCTATCTTGAACCCTAACTCACCAAACCCTAACCCTAATTCTAACCCTAAACCTAACAATAATCCAAACCTTACACATAATCCTAACCATAACACTAAGACAAATCCTAACCAAACCCTAACACTAAATCTAAACTAAAAACCTACACTAACACTAATTTTAAAGGTAACCCTAACCTTAACACTAAACCTTAACCTAACCATTACCCTAAATCTTCCCCTAACCCTTACCCAAACCCAAAACCTAACACTAACCCTAAACCTAAACCTAAACCTAATCTTAACCATAACACTAACCCTAACCCTAAACCTAACCTTAATGTTAACCCTATTTCTAACTGTATCCCTAATGTATCACTAACACTAACCCTAACTCTATCCATAAACCTAAACCCAACCCTGACCCTAACCCTAAAAATAACTCTAACCTTAGCCTAACCCTAACCATAAACCTAAACCTAACACTAAACTTAGCTCTAACCCTAACACAAACCATAAACCTAACCCTAAAACAAACCCTAAAAGTAACCCTAACACAAAGCCTAACATTAACAGAAACTTTAACTCGAACACTAACCCTAATCTTAAACCTAAACCTAATCCTAACTATAATCCTAAACCTAATTCTATCCCTTACCCTAATCAAAACACTAACACTCACCATAACAATAATCCTAAACCTTACACTAAGCTTAACCTTAACCCAACCCTAAGTGTAACACTAACAAAAACCCTAACCCTAACATGAACACTAATTCTAATCATAACCCTAACCCTAACCCTAACCCTAAAACTTGCCTTAACACTAAACCTAACACTAACACTGTCCCTAACCCTAATCTTAACATAAACCCTAACCTAAACCTAACAATAACCATAAGCCTACCCTAATATGAACCCAAAACTAACCATAACTCTAACACAACCCTAACACTAACCCTAACACAAACCCTAAACCTAAACCTGTACCTAAACCTAATCTTAAGCTAACCGTAACCCTAACACTAACATAAACCTAACACTCAACATAACACTAACCCTAACACTTACTCTAACCCCAACACTAATCCTAAATCTAACCCTCAACCAAACACTAACCCTAAACCTAATCCTAAGCCTAACCTTAACACTAACCCTAAACCTAACCCTTACACTAACACTAATCCTAAACCTAACATGAGCCCTAACGCTAAAGCTAACAGTAACCCTATCCTTAACCTCAAACCTGTCCCTAATCATAACCATAACCCTAACAAAAACCCTAACCCCAACCATAGTCCTAACCCTAACCTAACCCTAACACTTACCTAAATCTAACTCTAACTTTAATACTAACCCAAACATTAAACCTACACCTAACCCTAATGGCAACCTTAAACATAATCCTAACCATATCCCTAAAACTCACCCTAAACCTAACACTAATCCTAATTTTAACACTAACCCTAACCCTAAAATTAATATCAACGCTAACCCTAACACTAACCGTAACACTAACAATAACCTTACCCTTCACCCTAACATTAAACCTAACCCTAACCATAATCCAATTGCAATCCTAAACCTAACCCTAACACAAATCTTAACCCTATCCCTAACCCTAACACAAAACATAACCCTAACACTAACACTAACCCTAACAATATCCCTAAACCTTACCCTTACCCTAACTCTGACACTAAACCGAAACCTAACTGGAAACCTAACCCAAACCCGAACCCTAACACTAACCCTAACCCTAACCCTAAACCTTATTCTAAACCTAACCCAAACCTTAACAATAACCCAAACCCTAACCCTTACTCTAACAATAACCCTAAACCTCAACCTAAATCTAATACTAACCCTAACCCTAACTCTAACTGTAAAACTAACCCTAACCCTAACACTAACACTAACCCCAAAACAATGCCTAATCCTAAAGATAACCCTAACCCTAACCCTAACCCTTATTCTAACCCTAAAATTAACTGACCCTAACCCTAACTCTAAACCTAAACCTAACCCTAACCAAAACAATAACACTAACCCTAATCCTAACCCTAAACCTAACACTAACCCAAACTATAACCCTTAATATCACGCTAATCTTAACCGTTACCCTAACCCTAACCTTTACTCTAAATCTCACCCTAAACCTAACCCTATCCCTAGCACTATCTCTAACCCTAATCCTAAAACAAAACCTAAACCTAACTCTAACTCCAAGCAAAAAACTAATTCAACCCTAATCCTTACCAAAAACTTACACCTAACCCTAACACTAAACCTAGACCTAACTCTAACATGAAAGCTAACACTAACCCTAACAGTAACCATAACACAAAGCCACAACCTAACCCGAAACCTAACACCAACCTTAACCATAACCCTAACCATAACACAAATGATAACCCAAACCACAACCCTAACCCAACCTAACCTTAACCCTTACCACTACTTGACCCTAACCCTAACCCTTAAACTGTCACTAATTTTAACCCCAAACCTAACATTAACTTTAATCTTCACCCTAACCCGAACCATAACAGCAACCCTAACCTTAACCCTTACCCTAACACTATCCTTAAACCTATCCTTAACCCTAAACCTAACACTAAAACTACCCCTAAAACTAAAACTAACAATAACCCTAACCCAAACCATAACACGAACCCTAACCTTAAACTAACCCTAACCCCAAACCTAAACCTAATTCTCACCATAACACTAACCCTAATCCGAACCCTAATCATAACACTAACATTAACCTTAACCTAACCCTAAATCAAACATAAACCCTAACCATAAATCTAACCCTAACCCTAACACAAACCCTAATCCAAACCCTACAATGAAGCCTAAAACTTAAATGAACCATAACACTATAACTAACCCTAAACCTAACCTTAACCCTAACACTAAAATTAACCCTAATCCTAGCCCTATCACTAACACTAATCCTAACTCTACTTCTCACCCTAACCATAACCCTAACCCTTACCTTAACACTAACCCTAACCAAAAATCTAACCATTTGCCTAACCCTATTCTTAACCCTAATATTAAACCTAACCCTAATTTTAACACTAACTCTAAACCTAATCCTATAGTAACTGTAACTCTAACCATAAACCAAACCCTAAACCTAACCGTCAACCTAAAACAAACCATAACGCTACCCCTAACCCTAACACTAACCCTAACACTAAACCTAATCCTAACTCTTAAACTAACCCTAACCCTAACCCGATTTCTATCCCAGAAACTCACCCTAATTCTAAAACTAACCCTAAACCCAACCCTAACCCTTACACTAACAATACCCCTAACATTTACCTAATACTAAACCTAAACCTAACCCTAATCCTATCATTAACCCTAAACATAACCCTAACCCTAAATCTAACATAAATGTAACATTAACTATAACCCTATCCCTAATTCCAACCCTAACCCTAACATTAACACTAATCATAACTGTAATAATAAAAATAACCCTAACCCTACCCTTAAACCTAACACTAATCCTAATCCTAATGGTAACTCTAACCCTAATCCAACCATAAACCTCACATTAACCCTAACCCCAAACCTAACCCTAACTCTCAACCTAACACAAACCATAACCCTAAATCTAACACTGACACTAACACTAACACTAATCGTAGCCCTTATCCTAAATCTTAAAATAAAATTAACCCTAACCCAATCCCTAACCCTGATCCTCACCATAATCCTAAAACTAACCCTGAACCTAACCCTAACCAGTACCCTAAAACTTACCCTAACTGTTACCTAATACTAACCCTAAACATAACCCTAACCCTATCACTAACCTTAAATATAATCCTAACCCTCAACCTAACACTAACCCTAACTTTAACAATAAACCTAAACCTAACCATAACCCTAACACTAACTGTAATCCAAATCCTATCCTTAAACCTAACCCCAGCACATATCCTAACCCAATCCCAAACCCTAAACCAATCTATAACACTAACTCTAACCCTAAACTTTACCCTTACCCTAACACTAAACCTAACCCTAACCCTAAACCTAACACTAACTCTAACACTAACCCTAACACAAATTCTAACCCTATACCTAACTGTAACCCTAATCCTAACCCTAAGCTTAACTCTTACACTAACCCTAAGCCTAACTCTTACACTAACCCTATCCCTAATACTATCCCTAACATTAATTCTAACCATAAATCTAACCCTAACCCTAACACTTACCCTAACACTAACCCTAACCATAAAACTTACATTAACCCTAAACCTAACCATAACCCTAATAAGAAACCTAACTCTAACCCTAACCTTAACTCTTAAACCTAACACAAACCCTAACCCTAAGCCTAAAGCTAATAAAAATACTAAACCTAACACTACCACTAACCCTAAAACTAACCTTAACCCTATACTTAACTGTAAAACTCTCCCTAAACCTAACCCTAAACCTAATCCTAACATTTACCTTAATTCTAATTCTAACCCTAATCCTAACAATTACCGTAACATTAACCATAAACCTAAACCTAACCCTAAGACTTACACTAACTCTAAAACTATCCCTAATCCTATTGCTAACCCTAACCCTAACCCTGAGAATAATTTTGTACATATTCCAACACTAACCCTTAACCTAACCCTAACACAACCCCTTAACCTAATCTAAACCTAACAGTAACCCTAACCCTAACACTAACCTTAACAGTAACCCTACTCCTAACCATAAACCTAACTCTTGAACTAACCCTAAACTTAACCCTACCCTTTACACTTACACTAACTCTAATGCTAAGCCTAACCTTAACTCTAACCCCTAAACCTAACCCTAACCCTATCACTAACCCTATCCCTAAACCTAACGCTAACCCTAACTCTAACCCTAACCCTAACTGTAACCCTAACACTAACCCTAACACCTACCCTAACCCTAATCCTAACCATAACCCTAAAACTCACCCTAATATGAAGCCTAAACCTAATTTTAATCCTAAAACCAACAGTAACCCTATCCCTAACAGTAACCCTAACACTAACCCTAATGCAAACCCAAACCCTAACACTAACATTAACACTAACAATAACCCGAACATAACACTAAGCACAATCCTTACTCCAACCCTAATCCTAACACTAACCCTAACACTAACCCTAACCCTAAACCTAAACCTAACACTAACTCTAACCCTAACCCTTAAATTAACCCAAACACTAACCTTAAATTTAACCCTAAACCTAATCATTACCATAACCCTAAACCTAATCATAACACTAACCATAATACAAACCGTAACCCTAACCCTCAAACTAACCTTAACCCTAAACCTAACCCTAATCCTAACTCTAACACTTACCGTAACACTAACCCTAAGTGTAACACTATCCCTAAACCTAACCCTAACTCTAATATTAATCCTAACCATAACCATAACCCTAAACCAAACTCTAAACCTAATACAAACCATAACCCTAACACTTTATCCTATACATAAGCCTAACCCTACCCTATTCCTTACCCTAAACCCAACCCTAACATTAATGCTAAAATTAAACTTATCCCTAACTCTAACCCTAACCCTAACACTAACACTAATTCTAACCCTAAATCTATCCCTAACACAACCCTTATCCTAACACTAACCCTAACCCTAACCCTAAAACCAACCTTAACCCTAACCCTAAGCCTGAACCCAAATCTAAACCTAACACAAACCCTAACCCTAAAATTACCCTAACCTTATTCAAATCCTAACACTAACCCTAAAACTAATTGGAATCCCAACCATAACACAAAAACAAACCCTAAACCTTACCCTAACACTAACCATAACACTAATATTAAACCTAAATCTAACCCTGACCCTAACCATAAAACTAACTCTAAACGTCACCTTAACCCTAAACAGATCTCTAACCCTAAGACTAACCCTAATCCAAACCATGCACTAATTCTAACCACAACTTTAATATTAACTGTAGCCCTAACACTAACACTGACCCTAACCATGACACGAACCTTAACCCTAACCCTAACCCTAATCTAAACACTAACACTAACACTAAAACAAAAACAAACCCTAATCCTAACATTCACCCTAACTCTAACCCTAACTTGAACCTGACCTTAAAACTAACCCTAACTATTACCCTAACACTCACATAACACTCACCCGAACTCTAAACCAAAACTTAACACTAATTTTAACCATAACCCTAAAACTAATACTAACCCTACCCCTAACCTAACTTTAATCTAAAGCCTAACCGTAAACTTAAACCTAACTTGAACCCTAGCAATAACACAATCTCTTGTCCTAATCGTAACCCTAACCCTAAACCTAACCATAACCATAACAGTAACCATAAACCTAACACAAACCCTATCCCTAACCATAATCCTAACCCTACCAATTACCCTAAACCTAACACAAACCCTAACCCTATCCCTAACCCTAAGATAACCCTATCCCTAATCCTAATTTAACCCTAACCCTAAACTAACCCTAATTCTAACCCTAACCTTAAAATTTAATTTAACCCTAAACCAAATCCAAACACTAACGCTAACCCTAAACCTAACCTAAATCTAACCCTAAAACAAACCCTTACTTTAACCCTACCATACATAACCCTAACCTTAACCTAACCATAACTCTAACACTAACCCTAACCCTAACTGAAATTCTAACTTCAAGCCTAAAACTAACTATAACAGTTACAGTAACCCTAACCGTAAACCTAAATCTAACCTTAGCTGTAACCCTAACCGTAACAGTAACACTTAACCTATCAGTAATCCTAACCCTATCCCTAACCCTAACACAAACTATAACCCTAAATCTAAACTTAATCCTATTCATAACCCTAACCCTAACACTAATCCTAACACAACCCCAAAACTAACCGTAAACCTAACACAAACCTTAACCATAAATCTAACCCTAACACTAACCTTTATAATAACCCTAAACCTAACCATAAGTCTAAATCTAAACATAATACTAGACATATCCATAAACCTAACCCTAACCCTAACACAAATGCTTAACCTAACCCTAAACCTCACACAAACCTTAACCCTAACCCTAATTCCAATCTTACCACTAACCCTAACCCTGACCCGAACCCTAAACTTAAACTAACCCTAACCTTAACCCTAACCTTTACCCTTACACTAATCCTAACACTACACTTAACCTTAACCCTTCCCAAATACTAAACCTAATCCTATTCCTAACCCTAACACTAACTTATCCCTAACACTAATCTTAACATTAACACCAACCCTAACCCTAATCGTAATCCTAACACTCACCTTAAAGAAATCCCTAACCCTAACATTATCCCTAACTCTAACACTAACACTTTCCCTATCCCTAAATCTAACACTAACCCTAACACTAACCCTAACCCTAACCCTAAGATGAACCTTAATCCTAACCCTAACCGTGACCATAACCCTAACCCTAAGACTAAAACAAACTCTAACCCAAACCATAACCCTAAACATAACATAAACTTAACTCTAACTCTTATCAAACCCTAACCCTAAAACTAAACCTATTACTAACACTAACACTAACCCTAACCCTAACCCGAATCCTAACACAAACCCTAACCCCACCCCAAACACTATCACTAACCTGAACCTAAACCTAACACTAACCCTAAATCTAAACTTAATCCTATTCATAACCCTAACCCTAACCCTAATCCTAAACCTAACACAACCCCTAAACCTAACCCTAAACCTAACACAAATGGTAACTCTAACACTAACCTTTACACTAACCTTAAACCTAACTGAATCCTAAATCTAAACCTAATCCTGTACATATTCCAACACTAACCCTTAACCTAACCCTAACACAACCCTTTTAACCTAAACTAAACCTAACACTAACCCTAACCCTAACACTAACCTTAACAGTAACCCTACTCCTAACCATAAACCTTACTCTTGAACTAACCCTAAGCTTAACCCTACCCTTTACACGTACACTAAATCTAATGCTAAACCTAACCTTAACCTTAACTCTAAACCTAACCCTAAACCTATCCCTAACCCAACAATAACCCTAACCCTATCCCTAACCCTAAAACTAACCCTAACTCTAACCCTAACCATAACCCTAACTGTAACCCTAACCATAACCCTAACACTTACCCTAACCCTAATCCTAACCCTAACCATAAACTAACCCTAACATGAATCCTAAATCTAATCCTAATCCTAACATCAACAGTAACCCTATTCCTAACACTAACCATAACAATAACCCTAATGCAAACCCAAACCCTAACACTAACACTAACCTGTACTTATCCGGAACTATATCCTAGTATTAATCCTAAACCTAACCATAACACAAACTTTAATCCTAACACTAACATTAACCCAATTCTAACCCTAACTCTAATCCTAATCCTAACTGTAACCCTAACCCAAACACTAAACCTAATGCTAACACAAACCCTAACACTTTCCCTAAAACTAACCCTTACCCTAACCCTAACTGGAAAACTAAACCTACCCTAACCTAAACCCTGACCGTAAACCTTAACCTAACACTAACCCTAACCTGAAAACTAAACCTAACCCTAACCCTAAATGTAAATCTAACCCTAGTACTAACCGTAACCTAACAGTAACACTTACACTAACCCTAATCCTAACACTAAACCTAACAATAACCATAACCGTAACACTAAAATTAACCTTAACTCTATCCCTAACCCTAAATCCAACCCTTTTCCTATCTGTAACCCTACCCTAACCCTTTCCCTAACCATAACACAAACACTAACCTTAACTCTAACTTTAACCATAACACAAACCCTAAACCTATTGCAAACCATAACTGTAATCCAAAACTTACCCCTAATCTGAACCCCAACCCTAACACTAACCCTGACCCTAAAACAAACCCTAAACCTAACAATAATCCTAACCCTAACTTAACCTTAATCCTAATCCTAACCTATCTGTAACCCTAATCCTAACCCAAACTTAACCCTAAATTTAAACTTAACCCTAACTCTATCACTAAACCTAACACTAAACCTAACCCTAGCAGAAATCTTTACCCTAACATAACCCTAACCCTAAACCTAGTATAACCTTAACAATAATCCTTACTGTAATTTAAATCTAACCCTAACACAAACCCTAAACCTAACACTAAACTTAAACTTACCCTAATCCTAACCCTAACCATAACCCTTATTCTAGCCCAAATACTAATTTTAACCCTAAACTTAACCCTAACCATAAATTTAAACCTAACACAAACTCTTATCCTAAACCTAACACTAACCCTAACCCTAACCCTACCCTAACTAACCCTAAACCTAAACCTAACCCTAAAACTATCTCTAACCATAACCCTACCACTAAAAATAACACTTACCCTAACCCTAACCCTATATCAACCCTAACACTAATCCTAACCCTAACCCTCATATTAACCCTAAACCTAACACTATCACTAAACCTAACCCTAACACGAACCCTAAGCCTATCCTAACCCTAACACTAATCCTAAAACTATCCCGAAACCAAACTCTAACACTAATACTAACCCTAAAACAAAGCCTACCCTAACCCTAAAAAATAACCATAACACTAACCGTAATCCTAACCCAAACATGAACCCTACCCCTAACAATAACCCTAACCCTAATCCTAACAGTAAAACTCACCCTAACTCTAACCCCAAATGCAAACCTAACCCTAACCCTAATCCTAACCCTAACACAAAACCTAACCCTTAGCCTAAACCTAAACCTAACACTTACAGTAACACTGACTGTAACCCTAACACTTACCCTAACCCTAACCCTAACCTTAACACTAACCCTAACACTAAACCTAAACCTAACCCTAATGCTAATCTTAATACTAAACCTATCCCTAACCGTAACTCTAAACATAACCCTAACCCTAACACTAACCCTAATCATAAGCCTAACCATAACCCTAACACTAACCCGAACATAAACCATAACCCTAACGCTAACACTAACACTAACCCAACCATAACCCTAACCATAAAATTAAAATATCCAAACCTTATCACTAAAAGTAATTCTATCCAAAACGCTAATCCTACATGTAAACCTAACCTAACACGACACTTAAATTAACCCCAAATCAAAAAGTAACTGTAACCATTACATTAACCCTAAAGCAAACCCTAACTCTAACCAAAAGCCTAATTGTAACCCAAACCCTATCTTTAACCCTAAACCTAACAAAAACTTTAAGTATTACCCTAATCCTAATCTTAACACAAAAACTTACCCTAACACTAACATAAACCTAACTCTAACCCTAACCATATCCATAACCATAACCATAACAGTAACCCTAACACTAAACGTAACTCTAACCCTAACCATAACTGTAACTCTAACCATAACCCTATCCCTAACCCTACCATTAAACCTAACCCTAACACAAACACTAACACCAAACCTAAACCTAACCCTAACCCTAAGACTAGCCCTATACTTAACCCAAATCCTAACACTAACCCTAAACTTAACCTCAACCATAACCCTAATACTAATCCTAACCGTAATCCCAACCGTAACCCTAATCGTAACCCTAACACAAACACTAAAGCTAAACATAACTTAATCCTAAACCTAACTCTAAATCTTATATTAACACTAACCCAAACCCTAACGCAACCACTAACCCTAACCCTAACACTAACCTAAACCTAACCCTAACACTAACTGTAATCCTAACCCAAACCATAATTCTAAACGTAAACTTAAACCTAACACTAAACCTAACACTAACAAAAAACCTAACCCTAAGCATAGCCCTAACCATAACACTAACCCTAGCCCTAACCCTAACATTAACTCCAAACCTATTACTAAACCTAACACTAATTTTAACCGTAAACCTAACCCTAACCAAAAAAGTAAAACCAAACCTAAACCTATCCCTAACACTAAAATGCATGCTAAACTTAACCGTAACATAAGACCTAACCCTAACATAAAACCTAACCCTAACCCTAACACTAACCCTAAACTTATCCCTAATCCTAACCCTAACACTAACTGTAACCATAAACCTAACACTAACACTAACCCTAACACTAAATCTAATGCAAAATTTAACACTAACACTAATCCTAATCCAAACACTAATCCTAACTATTAGCCTAGCAATAACCCTAAACCAAACCCTAATCCTAACTCAAATGCTAACAATAACACTAACACTAACCCTAACCCTAACCCATACCCTAACACTAAACCTAACCCTAACTGTAACAATAACCCTAACCCTAACCCTAACCGTAACCATAACACTAACCCTAAACCTAACCCTGACCCTAACTGTAACCCTAAACATATTCCTAAATCTAACATTTACCTAAGCCTAACCCTAACCCTAACCCTAACACTAACTCTAACCTTAAACCTAACATTAATCCTAAATATAACTCTAATTCTAACACTATGATGAATCTTAATCCTAATCCTAACCCTAACGCTATCCCTAACACTAATACTAACACTAAACCTAACAGTAACCCTAACACTAAACCTTATTCTAAACCTAACACTAACCCTAACCTTAAGCATGACCCTAACCCTTACACTGACCCTAACGCAAACCCTAACACTAACGCTAATCCTAACACTAACCTTAATCCTAAAGGTAACATTAACAGTAACACTAACGATAACCCTAACCCTAACACAAACTGAAACCCAAACCCTAACACTAAACCTAACCCAAAATCTCACTCCAACACTAACCCTAACACTAACCCTAAACCTAAATGTAATTGTAACTGTAAACCTAACCCTAACAAAAACCCTAACGTTAACAAAACCCCTGACACTAACCCCAACCCTAATAGTAACTTTAACCCAAATCCTAATGCTACACTAACCCTAACCCTGTCCGTAAATTAAACCTAACAAAAACCTAACACTAAACATTAACCTCAGCCTAAACCTTACCCTAACTCGAACACTAACCATAACTCTAACCTTAACCATAACACTAACCTTAAGACAAAACCTAAACCTAACCATAAACCTAAATGTAACACTAACCCTAACACTATCACTAACCCTAAAATTAACCCTAATCATAACCCTAATGCTAAACCTAACTCTAACCATAAACCTAAACCTAATGCTAACCCTAACACTAACCGTACCTCTGACCCTTGCTCTACACATAACCCTAACCCTGACTCTAACCCTAACACTAACACTAACTAACTCTAAACCTTTCCCTAACCCTAACTCTATTGCTAACTTTAACCTTAAACCTAACTCTAAAACTAACACTAACCCTAACTTTAAACCTAACATGAACCCTAATCCTAACCCTGGCACTAAAACTAACCTATACCCTACACCTATCACTAATCCTAAACGTAAAGCTAACCCTAACACAAACCTTAAACCTAACACTAACCCTAATCCTAATGCAAATCTTAACACTATCACTAACTTTAACCTTAACCCTAATCCTACCTGTTAACCTAACCTAACACTTACCCTAAAACTAACCCTAACACCAACCCTAACCCTAACTCTAACACTAACCCTAACCTAAACCTAATACTAACACTAACACTAAACCTTTCCCTAACCCTAACTCTATTGCTAACTTTAACCCTAAACCTAACTGTAACACTAACACTAACGCTAACTTTAAACCTAACATGAACCCTAATCCTAACCCTGACACTAAAACTAACCTAAACTCTACACCTATCACTAATCCTAAACGTAAAGCTAACCCTAACACAAACCTTAAACCAAACACTAACCCTAATCCTAATGCAAATCCTAACACTATCACTAACTTTAACCTTAATCTTAATCCTACCTATTAACCTAACCTAACACTTACCCTAAAACTAACCCTAACACCAACCCTAACCCTAACTCTAACACTAACCCTAACTTAACACTAATCCTTAATCTAACCCTAAACCTTACCCTAACCCGAACACTAACCCTAACTCTAACCTTAACCATAACATTAACGCTAAGAAAAAACCTAATCCTAACCAGAACCCTAAACATAACCCTAACCTAACCCTATCACTAACCCTAAAACTAACCCTAATCCTAACCCTAATGCTAACCATAAATCTAACCCTAAACCTTAAACAAACCCTAAGTCTAACTCTAACCTTAACCTTAACACAAAAAATAACACTAAACCTAACACTAAACATAACTCTAACTCTAACCCTATCCCTAACTCTATTATTAACCCTAACACTAAACCTAAACATAACACTAACTCTAACACTAACCATACACCTAATCCTAAACCTTGCACTAACCCTAGCCCTAAACCTAACCCTAACATGAATACTAACTCTAACCATAATCCTAACTATAACCCTAACCCTATCCCTAACCCTAACAAAAAACCTAACCCTAAAACTACCCTAACAAGTTAACCTAACCCTAACCCTAACCCCTTCCTATCAATTAACATAACCCTAACTCTATCCCCAACACTAACCGTAACCCTAACAAAACCCTATGATAACCATAACCCTAATCCCAACCTAACCCTAACCGTAACCCTAACCTATCCCTTATCCTAACCATAACACTAACCCTAAAACTAACCCTAAAGCTAACCTTAACCCTAAATCTAACGAAAACCCTAACACTAACCCTACCCAACACCTAATCCTAAATCTAACCCTAACAGAAACCTTATGTGTAACCCTAACACAAATCCAAACCTAACCCTAACACTAACGTAAATCCTAACTGTAACCATAACTCTAAATCTAACCTTAACCATCACCCTTATAGAAACCGTAATAGAAACTCTAACACTGACCCTAACACTAATCATAACCCTAAATTTAACCCTTACCCTAACCCTAACACTAACTCTATTTGTAACTCTCAGCCTAACCCTTACACTTACTCTAACTCTAATCCTAAGCCTAACCTTAATCCTAACCTTAACCCTAAAATGAAACCTTACCCTAACTCTAACCCTAACACTAATCCTAACTCTAAACTTAACCATATCTCTAACACTAACACTAAGACTTACAGTAGTCCTAACCATTACCATAACACTAACACTAACCCCTACCCTAACACTATCACTAACACTAACCCTAAACATATCCCTAAACCTATCAGTGACACTAACCAAACCCTAAACCTAACCATAACACAAACACTAACCCTAATTCCAACCCTAACCTAACAGTAACACTACCCCTAACCCTAAATCTAACCATAAACTTAACACTAAACCTAACCCTAACCCTTACCCTAACACTAAACCTAACCCTAAATCTAAACCTAACTCTAAACCTAAACCAAACCCTAAACCTAATGTAACACTAACCCTCACCCTACACCTAATATTAACCTTAAACCTCTTCCTAACCCTAACACTATCTATATCACTATCCCTAACAGTAAACCAATTACTTACACTAACCCTAATCCTAAACCTAACCCTAACCCTAATCCTAACACTCACCCTGAATATAACCATAACACAAACGCTAACCTTAACCCTAAACCTAACCCTAACCCTAATCCTAACCCTAACACTAACCCTAAACCTAACCCTTAGGATAATTCTAAACCTAAACCTAACCATAACTCTAACCCTTAACCTAACCCTAACCCTAACACTAACCCTACTCCTAACCTTAATCCAAACTGTAAGCCTAAATTTAATACTCACCCTAAGCCTAACAATAAGTCTAAAAGTAACCCTAACCCTAACCCTAACAATAACCCTAACAATAACCCAAACCCTAACACTAAACCTAACCCTAACCCTAACTGTAACACTAAACATTACCTTAACTCTAAATTTAACCCAAACAGTAACCCTAACACTATTACTAACACTAACACTAACCCTAACACTAACCCTAAAATTTACACTAACCCTAACCCCATCCCTAACCCTAACACTAATTCTAAACCTCACCCTAATGCTAACCCGAACACTAACCCTAACTCTAATCCTACACATAACTGTTACCCCTAACACTAACGATAAACCTAAACCTAACACAAACCCTAACCCAAACCAGAACCCTATACCTAACTCAATCCTAACCCTAACCTTTACCTAACCATAACCGTGACCCTAACACTAAACCTAACACTAACCCTAATACTACCCCTAACCCGAAACCTTACCCTATCTGTAACTCTAACACTAACCCTAAACCTAACACTAAATCTAAACCTAATCCTAACACTAACCCTAAACCTAACCCTAAACGTAAACCTAACACTAATGCTAACTCCAACCCTAAACTTTAATCTAATTGTAAACCTATCTGTAATTCTAACCCTTATCCTTACCCTTACAAAAATCCTAAACCTAATCCTAACCCTAATCATAAATTTGAAAGTATCCCTAACACTAACCCTACCCCTATCCTTAACCCTAACACTAAAGGTAATAATAACCATAACCCTAACACTGACCCTTAACCTAACAATAACCCTAAAACTAATCCTAACCCTAACAATAACCCTAACTCTAAACATCACCCTAACACTTACACTAACCCTAACACTTAACATAACTCTAACCCTAACCCAAACACAAACCTTAACCCTAACCCTAAAACTAACACTAACCCTAAACCAACCATAGCTCTATCACTAAACCTAACCCTAAACCTAATTCTAATACTAACCCTATCCCTAACCCTAACAATAAACCTAAACCTATTCCTAAACCTAACACTATTTCTAACCCTACCCCTAACCCTAATCCTAACACTAATCATAAACCTAAGTCTAACCCTAACACTAACACTAATCCTAACCATAACCCTTACCACACCCTAAACCTTACCCTAACCCGAACACTAACCCTAACCTTAAGTTAACCATAACAATAACTCAAACATAAACCTATCCCTAACCATAACACTAAACCAACACTAACTTAAACCTAACACTAACCCTAACTCTAACCCTAACCCTAACAGTAATGCTAACCTTACAACAACCCTTAAGTAACCCTAAGATTAAACCTATCCCTAACCCTAACGCTAACCCTAACACTAACCCTAACCCTAACACTAAATTTCAACCTATCCCTAATTAAAATATTGCTAATCCTAACACTAACCCTAATACTGACACTAACCCTATCCCTAACCCTACCACTAATCCTAAAACTACTCCTAACTGTAACACTAACCCCAACAGAAAATTCTAACTGTAACCCTAACACTAACCCTTACCCAACCCTAACAATAACCCTAAAACTAACCCTATCACTAAACCTAGTGCAAACCCAAACATTAACACTAAGCCTAATTTTAACCCTAATCCTACACATAACCCTATTCTAACATTAACTCTAACCCTAACACGCACCCGAACCATAACCCCAACACTAAACCTAAAACTAACCCTAACCTTAACACTAACCCTAACCCAAAACCTAACCCTAATTATAATTTTAAACATAACCCTAACTCTAACCCAAAACCTAACAAAAATTCTAAGTCTAACCCTCACCCTAATATAAACACAAACACAAAACCTAAACCTAACTCTAATCCTAACCTTAATCCTAACCCTAAACCTAGCACCAAACCTAAACTTAACCCTAACCCTAACCCTAACCCTAACTCTAACCCTAACAGTAATACTCAACCTAACCCTAACCATAACCCTAACACTGAACCTAACCCTAACCATAATCCTAACCCTAACACTAACCCTAAACTTAACACTTATCCTAACACTAACACTAACACTAACCCTAACCCTAACCCCAATGCTAACCCTAACAGTAACCCTAACCATAACAGAACCTGAAAACTAACCCTAACACTTACCCAAACCCTAACAATAACCCTAACCCTAACCTTAACCCTAAAACTAACCATAATCCTAACCCCAACCTAATGCTAATTCTAACCTTAATCCCAACCTGAGCCCTAACCCTAACATTAACACTAACCCAAACCATAAAGCAAACACTAACACTAACTGTAACCCTAACCGCAACCCTAACACTAACTCTAATCCTAACCCTTACCCTAACCATAATCCTAACCATAATCCTAACCATAACCCTAACCCTAACACTAACCCTAACTCTAAAACTAACCCTAACACAAAACCTAACTGTAACCCAAACCCAACCCTAACACTAACCGTAACCCTAACCTTAACACTAACAGTAACCCTGACACTAACACTAACTCTAACCTTTAACCCAACCCTATTCCTAAACCGAACCCTAATACTTCACTAAACCTAATCCTAAACCTAAACCTAACCCAAACACTAACCCTAATTTTAACCCTAAATCTAACACTAACCCTAACCCTAACTATAACCCTAACCCTAACACTAACAATAACACTAACACTTACCCTATTCATAACCCTAACACTAACACTAACTCTAACTCTAAACCTTACCATAATCCTAACACTAAACCTAGCCCTAATCCCAACCCTAAATATAACCCTAATTCTATTCGTTACCCTAATACCCACACTAACCATAAACCTAAGGAAACCCTACCCCTAATCTTAACCCTAACACAAACCATAAGTGTATTCCTAACACTAAACCAAATGTAACACTAACCCTAACTCTAACCCTAACTCTAAAACTAACCCTAACCGTAACACTAACTTTAACACTAACCCTAAGCCTACCCCTAAACTTAACCCTTACCCTAATACTAACCCTAACCCTAACACAAACACTAACACAAACATAACTCTAACCCTAAACCTAACACTAACCCTAACACTAACACTAACTGTAACACTAACCCTAACACTAACACTAACCCTAACTCTAATCCTAATGATTTCCACAATCATAACACTAACCCTAAACTTAACCCTAACCTTAACACTAAATTTAACCCAAACTCTAACCCTAACTCTAAAACTAACACTAACCCTAACACTAAATTTAACACTAACCTTAAGCCTAACCCTAAACTTAACCCTTACCCTAATACTAACACTAGCCCTAACACAAACACTAACACAAACATAACTCTAACCCTAAACCTAACCCTAATGATCACCCTAACACTAACACTAACTGTAACACTAACGCTAACACTAACACTAACCGTAATTCTAATCCTAACGATTTCCATAATCCTAACACTAACCCTAAACTTAACCCTAACCCTAACACTAAATTTAACCCTAACCTTACCCTAATCCTAACTGTAACCCTAACACTAAGAATAACCCTAACCCTAATCGTTACTCAAGCCCTAAACCTAAACCTAACACTAACCCTAAACCTAACAGTAATCATAACACTAACCCTAAACCTAACCCTAAGCCTATCACTAACTCTAAGCCCATCCCTTACCCTAACACTATAATAAACCCTAAACCTGACCCTAACAGAAACACTGACACTAAACCAAATCCTAACCCCATCCTTCACCCTAACCCTTTATCCTAACCATAATACTCACCGTAACAATAACACTAACCCCAACACTAATTCTAAACCTAACACTAAACCTCACCATAATTTCAGCCCTTAACTTATCCCGAAGACAAACCTTAGAATTAACCCTAACCCTGACCCTAAACCCAACCCTAAACCTAATCCTAAACCTAAACCTAACACTAACCCTAATCCAAACTGTAACCATAATTCTAACATGAACCCAAAGTCTAACCCTAACACTAACCCTAAACCTTACACTAACACTAACACTAATCCTAACCCTAACACTAACACTAACACTAACCATAACACTAAGCCTAACCCTAACCCTAACACTAACACTAACCATAACACTAATCCTAACCTTAATTGTAACCCTAACAATAAACCTAAACCCAAAACTAATCCTCTCCGTAATGCTATCCCTAAACATAACCCCAAAACTAACACCAACTCTAACCCTAAACATAACCCTAACCCTAACTCTACCCCAAAACCTAACATTAACATTAACTATATCTCTAAACCTAATCATAATCCTAACACTAAACCTAACCCTAAATATAACCCTAATCTTATGCATAACCCTAACAATAACACTAACCATAAACCTAGTCCTAAACCTAAACATAACCCGAACCCTAAACCTACCACTAACTCTAAACCTATCCCTAACCCTAACAGTATAATTAACCCCAAACCTAACACTAACAAAAACCTAACCCTAATCCTAATCCTAATACTAACACTCATCCTAACCTGAACACTAAGCCAAACTCTATTTCTAACCTTAACAGTAACCCTAACCCTAATCCTAACCCTTACATTAAACCTAACACTAACCCTAAACTTAACATTAACCCTAAACCTAAATCTAACTCTAACTTAACACTAACCCTAACGCTAAACTTAAACCTAACCGTAAAACTAATCCTAACACTAACCATAACACAAAACTTAACACTAACCCTAACAATAACCCTAAACCTAATCCTAACTCACACCCTTAACTTAACCCTAACACTAAACGTAATCTTAACACTGAACCTAACCCTAACCCTTACGCTAAAACTAACCTTAACTCTAAAACTAAACATATCACTAATCTTAATCCAAACACTAACACTAATCTTAACCCTAACACTAATGTTAACCCTAACACTACCCATAACACTCAACCTAAACCTAACCATAACCCTAAAATTAACTCTAAACCTATCCCTAACCCAAACAGTATAATAAACCCTAACCTTAACACAAACACTAACACTAAACTTAACCCTAACCCTGTCCCTCACCCTAACCCTAAAACAAACCCTAACACTCACCGTAATTCTCACCCTAACACGAACACTAATTCTAACTCTAACCCTAACACTAACCCTAAACATAACCTGAACACTAACCCTAAAACTAACCCTAATCATAACCCTAATCCTGACATTAACCCTAACCCTAAACCTAACAAAAATTTTAACCTTAACCCTAACCCTATCCCTAACGTAAACCTAACCATAACCCTAATGCTAACACTAACCCTAACACTAACCATAACCCTGACCCGAACACTAAACCTAACTATAACCTTAAACCAAACACTAAGAGTAACTCTAATCCTAACCCTAACCCTAACACTAACCCTAAACCTAACCCTAAAACTAATACTAATCCTAACCCAGCTCTAACCCTATCATATTCCTATCCGTAACTCTAACCCGAATCCTAATACTAACCGTAATCATAACCCTAACCATAAAACTAACCTTATCTCTAACACAAAATCTAACACTAACACAAACCCTAACACTAACCTTAATCCCAATCCTAAACCAAACAACCACCCTAAACCAAACCATAAACCTAACTTTTACCTTAACACTAATGCTTACCTAACCAAACCCAAATCCTAACAGTAACACTAACCCTAACACTAATGCTAACTGTAACCATAATAGGAATCCTAAACCTAACCATATCACTAAACCTAACCCTCACCCAAACCATAACCCCAACTCTATCACTAATCCTAAAACTAGCCCTAACAGAAACCCTAAACCCTATGTCTAACCCTGACCCTAAACCTAACCCTAACTTCAAACCAAACCCTAACCCTAACTTTAAACTTAACCCTAACCCTAAACCTAATCCTATCCCTAACATTAACCCTAACCCTAACTGTAAACCTAACCCTCATCATAACCGTATCCTTAAATCTAACACTAAACTTAACCCTAACACTAACACTAAACCTAAACCTTTTTATAACCCTAAACCAAACACAAATGCTAAATTTTCTCTAATCCTAACCATAACCATAAACAAAACCCTAAACCTAAACCTAACACTAACCCTAAGATTAAACCTAAGCCTAAAGCTAACTCTAAACATAACCCTAACCTAACACTAACCCTAACACTAACCCTAACACTAACCCTAACACTAAACATAAGCCTAAACCTAACCCTAAATATAACAATAACTCTAACACTAACCCTAAACATAACCTATGCTAAACCTATCCCAAACCCTATCCCTAATAATAAAAGTAAATGTAAACCTATATGTAACCCTATCAGTAACCCTAACACAAACCCTAATCCTAACCCTAACACTAACTCTAACCCTAATCCTAACACTAACCCTAACCCTAACTTTACACTAACACTAATTCTAACCATTACCCTAAACCTAACCATAAACCTTAACCTAACCCTAACCCTAGCCCTAACACTAACTTTAATCCTAACCCTAAAACTAACCCTAACACTAATCCTATTTGTAACACAAACCCAACCCTAACCATAACCCAAACCTTAAACTAATCCTAACACTAACCCTAACCTAACACTAACCCTAACCCTAAACCTAACCGTATCACTAATCCTAACACTAAACCAAGCTGTAGCACTAACCCTACCCTAACCAGAACCTTAACCATATCACTAACCCTAACCTTAATCCTAACCCTATCACAAACCTGAACCCTTATCCTAACCCTAACAATAACCCTAAACTTAACCCTAACACTAAAATTAACACTAACACTAACCCTAACTCTCACCCTAATCCTAACCCTAAACCAAACAGTAAACCTATCCCTTATCCCAACACTAACCCTAAAGCTATCTATAACCCTAACCCAAACACTAATGCTAAACCTAACCCTAACCCTAACCCTAACACCAACTGTAACCTAACCTTAACCTTAAATTTAAACCTAAAAATAACCCTAACCTTAACCTTAATATGAACCCTAATCCTAAACCTAATCTTAACCTAACTCTAAATCAAACCCTAACCTAAACCTTACCAAAACTTTATCCCAAACCTTAACACTAACCGTAACAGTAACCCTAACCATAAACCTAACCATAACCATAACCCTAACCTAACCCTCACCATAACCCTAACACAAACTTATCCTAACACTAAACCTAAGCATACTTTAACCCTAATCCTAACCCTAACCTTAACACAAACCCTAACCGAAACCATAACCCTAACCCTAACCTAATGTTAATGCTAATGCTTATCTCACCCTAACCATAATCCTAACACTAACACTAACCCTAACAATTAGTCTACCCATAACTTTAACACAGACACTAAACTTAACCATATCACTATGCCTAACACTCACCCAAACCCTAACCCTAAGCCTAACACTAACCCTAAACCTAACCCTAGCCCTAATCCTAACATAAACCCTAACCCTAACCCTTACCCAAACCTACCCTAACACTAACCCTTATTTTAACCTTAATACAAACTGTAAATGTAACTCTAAACATAACCCTAATGATAACCCTAACACAAACCCTAACCCTAACCCTACAACTAACCCTAACCCTAACCCTAACACAAACCCTAACCTAAATTTTACACTAACACAAATTCTAACCATAACCCTAAACCTAATCCTAAACCTTCACCTAACCCTAACTCTAAACCTAATCTTAACAATAACTTTAATCCTAAATGTAACACTAACCCCAACAATAACCCTAACCGTAACAAAAACCCTAAATCTAACACTAACCCTAAACTTAACCTAACCATAAAACTAACCCTAACCTAACACTAACCCTAAACCTAACCCTAATCCTATCACTAACCTATCCTTTATCCTAATCCTAACACTAACCCTAAAAGTAACCCTACCATAAATCATAAACTTAAACCTTATTGTAAATACAACCGTAACAGTAACATTAACCCTAACCCCAACCCCAACTTTAACTGTATTTTAAACCTTAGACTATACCTGACACTAACACCAACCCTAACCCTAACCCTAACACGAACCCTAATGCTAAACCTATCGCTAACCATAACACTAACCCTAACACTAACCCTAACCCTAATCCTAACCCTAACACTAACCCTAAGCTAACCCTAAACATAAAACTAACCCTAAAAATAAACCTAACACCAAATCTGACCCTAACCCTAACTGTAAACTAAACACTGTCCCTAACCCTAACCCGAACACTAACCCAAAACATTACTATAACCCTAATCCAAACACTAAGGCTCAACCTAACTGTAACCCTAACACTAACCCTAAAACTAACCCAAACCCTAAACCTAACCCTAACACTAACACTAAACCTAACCCTAACATGGAATGTAAGCATATTTGTAACCTTAACCTAACCCTAACCCTAACCTAACCCTAACCCTAACCTTTATCCTAACACATATCCTAACTCTTACCCTAACCCTACCAAAACACTAACCCTAATTCTACCCCTAAACCTAACGAAAACCTAACCCTAAAACTAACACTAACTCTACCTGTAACCTTAAAACTATTCCTTAACCTAACCTTAAACTTAACTCAACCCTGAATCCTAATCTTAATGCTAACCCTAACCTATCCCTAACCATAATAAAAAACCTAATTCTAACCTTAACTCTAAAAAAAAACCATAAACCTAACCCTAACCCCAACCCTAACCCTTACCTTTATCTAAACCTAACCCTAACCCTAACTCTAAACCTAACCCTAACCCTAATCCAAACCCTATACCTATCCTTAATTTAACCCTAACCCTAAAACTAACCCTCACCCTAAACCTAAACCTATAACTAAACCTAACCCTAACTCTAACAGAAACCCTAAACGTAACTATAACCCTAACTCAAACACTAACGCTAAACCTAACCCTAAACCTAACACTAACCCTAATTTTAACCCTAACCCTAAACCTAAACCTAACAAGAACTGTAACCCTAACATGAACCATAAACATAATCCAAACCCTAATTTAACCCTAACACTAACCCTCACCCAAACACTAATCCTAAACCTAACCCTAAACCTAACCCTAACACTAAACCTAAACTTAACCCTAAACCTAACCTAACTCTAACACTAACCTTTATCATAACCCAAACTATAATACTAACGATAACCTCAACACAAACCCTAAACCTAACCCTAACACTAACCTAAACCCTTTCCCTAACACTAACCCTAAACCTAACCCTATCACTAAAACTAACACTAATTGTAACCCTAACCCTAACTGTAAACCTAAAACTTACCCTAACCCTAATTCTAACTTTAAACCTAACATTAAACGTAACCCAAACCCTAACAATAACCCTAACCCTAAATGTAACCAAATTTTAACCCCAGCCCTAACTCTAACCCTAATCCTAACACAAACCCTATCCCTAACCATTACCATAACCATAACTGAAACCTAACCCTAACCCAAACCTAACACTAAACCAAACCCTTACCCTATCCATATCTCTAACCCTAACCCTATCCCTAACACTAACCCCACCCTAACCCTAACCCTAATGGTAAGAAAAACCTTAACCCTAAACCTAAAATAATTCTAAACCTAAAACTACCTCAAAACCTAACACTAAATCTAACACTAAACTTAACCCAAACACTAACAATAACCCTAACCCTAAACCTAAACCTAAATCAAAAACAAAACCCTAAACCTAACCCTAACCCCAAAACTAAGTCTAACCCTAACCCTACCCTAACACTAACCCGAAGCTTCATCTTAACCCAAACAATAACCCTAACACTAATCCTAACCCTAACTCTAACATTAACCCTAACCCTAATCCAAACCCTATACCTATCCTTAACTTAACCCTAACCCCAAACTTACCATCACCCTAATCCTAAATCTATAACTAACCCTAAACCTAACACTAACAGAAACCCTAAACCTAACTATAACCCTAACCCAAACACTAATGCTAAACGTAACCCTAAATCTAACACTAACCCTAATTTTAACCCTAACCCTAAACCTAAACCTAACACAAATGGTAACCCTAACATGAACCATAAACCTAACCCAAACCCTAAATTAACTCTAACACTAACCCTAACCCAAACACTAATCCTAAACCTAACCCTAACCATAAATCTAACACTAAACCTAAACTTAACCCTAACCCTAACCTAACTATAAAACTAATACTAATCCTTAACTTAAACCAAACTATAATATTAACCTTAACCTCAACACAAATCCTAACCCTAAACCTAACATTAACTCTAACCCTAACCTTAACACTAACCCTAACCCTAACCCTAACACTAAAACTAACACTAATTGTAACTGTAACCCTAAACCCTAAACCTAAAACTTACCCTAACCCTAATTCTAACTTTAACCCTAAGCCTAATTATAGCACTAACCCTAAACCTAAATGAAATTTTAACCCCACCCTAAATCTAACCCTAATCCCAACACAAACTCTATCCCTAACCATTACCCTAACCATGACCGAAACCTAACCATAACCAAAACCTAACACTAAACCAAATCCTTACCCTATCTGTATCACTAACCCTAACCCTATCACTAATACTAACCATACCCTAACTCTAACCCTAATGGTAAGAAAAAACTTTACCCTAAACCTAAAGATAATATTAAACCTAAAACTATCCCGACCTAACACTAAATCTAACCCTAAACTTAACCCAAACACTAACAATAAGCCTAATCCTAACCCTAAACCCAACCCAAAACCAAACCATAAACCTAACCCTAACCCCAAAACTAACTCTAACCCTAACCCTTATCCTACCCTAAGCTTCACCTTAACCCTAACAATAACCGTCACACTACCCCTAACCCTAATTCTAACACTATACCTAATCCTAACTCTAACACTAACCCAAACACTAATCTAACCCTAACCATAACCCATAAACTAAAACTAACCCTAACTATAAACCTAACCCTCAACCTAACACTAACACTAATTCTAACCCTAACACAAACCCTAACCCAAACCCTAACCTGAACCCTGACACTAACCCTAACATTTAACTTAATCAAAACTCTAACCCAAAACATAACCCTACGCTAAAACTAATTATAAAACTAACCGTAACCCTAAAACAAAACCTATCCTTATCCCTAACCCTATTGCAAACACTAACGCTAACCCTAACCCTAAGCCTAAAGTAACCCCTAAACCTAAACCTAACCTTAACCCTACCAATAACCCTAACCCAAAACATAACCCTAACCCTAACATAACACTAACCCTAAAAATTTCCGAACTTTAACCCTAATCCTAAACCTAACACTAAACCTAACTCTAACCTTAACCCTAATCCTAACACTAAACCTAATACAAACCCTATACCTATCACTAACCGTAACCCTAACCATAAGGCTAAACTTAACGTTAACACTAACACTTACCCTATATCTAACCCTAAACTTAACCCTAACACTAAAACTAACCCTAACCCTAATCCTGAACCTAACACTAACACTAACACTAACACTAAACCTAATACAAATCATAACCCTAACATTAAAACTAACCCTAACACTAAACCTAAACCTAGTCTTAACCTAACACTAACCCTAAAACTAACCATAGCATTAACACTAAACCTATCTTTAAGTCTAACCCTAACCCTAACATTAACCTTAACACTAATCCTAACCCTAACCCTAATCCTAAATTAACCCTAACCCTAACCATTACCCTAACACAAACCCTAACCCAAAACGTAACCTTAACCCTATACCTTACAAACCCTAACCCTAACCCTATCTGTAACCCTAACACTAAATGAAACCCAAATCTTAACAATAACCCTTACCCCAACCCTAACCCTATACTAACACCCACCCTAACCTTAACCCTAAACCTAACACTAATCTAACCCTAACTATTCCCTAACCCTAACACTAACCCTAACACTAACACTAACCGTAAACCTAACTGTAACCCTAAAACTAACCCTAAGCCTCACTCTAACCCTGCTACTAACCATAAAACTATCCCTAAACTTAATCCTAAAACAAACTCTAAACCTAATCCTAACCCTATCACAAACAATAACCCTAATGCTAACACTAATTCTAACACTAACACTAATGCTAAAACTAACCCTGAACTCTAAGCCTCACCCTACCTTTAAACCTGACCCTGATCCTAACCATAACCCTAACCGTAACCCTAACCATAACCTAAACATAACACTAACCCTAACCATAAACATAACAATAACCCTAACCATAACCCTAACCCGGATCTTAACCCTAACCCTCACCCTAACCCTAACCATAATGTAACCCTAACCCTAGCAATAACCAGAATTCTAACACAAACCCTAACCTAAACTATAACCCTAAAGTTACCCTAACCCTAAACCTAACCCTTACCTAATCCTAAACCTTACCCTCACCCAAACTCTAACACTAACTTGCTCCCTAACCCTAATCTAAACCTAATACTAACCCTAATTCAAACACTAACATTAACCATAAACCTAAGTATAATCCAAATTGAAACATTAACCCTAACCCTAACACTAACCCTAAACTTAACATTAAAACTTACGCTAACCCTAACCCTAACACGAACACTAACTGTAAACCTAATGCTAACCCTAAACATAACCCTAACAATAACAGTTAGCCTAATCCTAAATCTAAACCTAACCCTAACCCTAACACTAAGCTAATACTAATACTAACCCTATCCCTAACCCTAACTCTAACCCTCACCCTAATCCAAAACCTAACACTAATCATAATCCTATTCCTAACAAGAACCTAAACCCTAATTCTAACCCGAACACAACCTTAACACTAACACTCTCCGTAACACTAACCCTAACCGTAACCCTAACACAAACCCTAAACAAAACATTAACCCTAACCCAAACCCTGCCCTAACCCCAAACCTATCCCTAACTCTAACACTATCGCTAACCCTAAGCCTAACCCTAACACTAAAGCTAATTCAAAACCTAATCCTATTACTAACACTAACCCTAACACTAACACAAATCATATACTTAACACTAAAACTAACCCTAACCCTAACCCTTAAACTAATCCTAAAATTCACCATGACCCTAACCCTAAACCTAATACTAACCCTAAACATAAACCTAATACCAACTCTAATGCTAACACTAGGCCTAACCCTAACACTAACACTAAACCTATCCCTAACCCTTACACTATCCATAACCCTGAACCTCACACTAACCCTCAACCTAAACCTAAACCTAACACTAACCCTAAACCTAATGCTAACAGGAACCCTAACCCTAACCCTAATACTAACCCTAACATTAACCCTTACACTAATCCTAAACCTAACCTAAACCTAACACTAACCCTAACAGTAACCCTAACCTTAACTCTAAAACTAACACTAACCATAACCCTAACAATTATATGAAACCAAAACCTAACACTAAACCTAATTGTAAACCTATCCCTAACCCTAATATTAACACTAAACCTAAACCTAAACCACAATTTAACCCCACCACCAACCCTAACCCTAAACCTAACACTAACCCTAACACTAACACTAAACCTAAACCATATTTTAACCCTAACACCAACCCTAACCCTAACCCTAACTCTTACCCTAACACTAACCATAACCCTAAACCTGAAATAACCCCATCACTAACCTTAACACTAACACTTAACCTAAAATTAACCATAATTCTAAACCTAAACCTAACCCTAACTCCAACCATAACCCTAAACTTAACCCTAACCCTAACACTTACCTAAACCTAACATTAACCCTAAAGCTAACAATAACCCTTACATTAACCCGAACGCTTACGCCAACTGTCCTCCTAACCCTAACCCTAAAACTAATCCTAACCCTAACACTAACCCAAACCCTAACTCTAAACCTAGCTTAACCCTAACTCCAAACCTAAACCTAACCCTAATCCTAATCATAACCATAACCCTAACCATAACACTAACCCTAAACTTGATCCTAATTCTAACTTTATACCTAACACTCAACCTAACCCTAACTCTAACAGTAATACTAACTGTAGTCATAACCCTAAACCTAACCCTAAATCTTACCTTAACCCTAATCAAACATGAACACTAAACCTAAACCTAACACTAACTAAATTAAATCTTAACATAACCCTAACCCTAACCCTAAAACTAACACTAACCTTAACCCTAAACCTAAACTAAACATAACACTAACCCTAACCCTAACATGAATCATAAACCTAACCTTAACCCTAAGTAAACCCAACCCTAATCCTATCCCTAAAATGAACCCTGACCCCAAACCTAACACTAACCCTAACACTAACCCTAAACCTAACCATAACCCTAACCTAACCCTAAGCCTAAACCTAACCCTAACACTAATTGTAATAACACTAACCCTAACCATAACACTAACCCTAAACCTAACAGTAACCTTAACCCTAACCCCAACCCTAACACTCACCGTAACCCTATCCCTAACAGTAACAGTAACTCTAATCATAACCCTCACCCTAACCCTAAACCTTACCTTAATCCTTACCCTAACATTAACACTAACCCTAAAACTAACTCAACAGTAACCCTAATCCTAAAACCTACCCTTACTCTAACTATAACCCTAACCCTAAACCTAACAAAAAAGTAACTCTAACCCTAAAACTAACCCTAACCCTAACCCTAACAGTAAAACTTACACTTACCCTAACCCTAACTCTAACACAAACTCTAAAGCTAACCCTAACAATAACCCTATACCTTACCCTAAACCTAAACCTAACCCTAAATGTAACCCTAAACCTAACTTTAATACTACCCTTACCCCTAACCCTAATCCTAACCAGAAACCTAACACTAACCATTATCCTAACCCAAATCTAACCATAATCCTAACTATAACACTAATCCTAACCCTTACAATAAAAGTAAACCTAAATCTAAACCTGACACGAACCATAATCCTAACCGTAAATCTAACCCTAAACTTAATTGTAATGCTAAACCAAACACTAACGCTAACCCTAACTGTAACCCTAACTGTAACCCTAACTATAACCCTAACACTAACACTAACCCTAAACCTAAGCCTAACCCTAACCCTAACATGAACCCTAAGCCAATCCCTAACCCTAACCTAAATCTAACCCTAACCCTATCCTTAACAATAACCCTAAACCCAAAACGAACCCCAACCCTAACACTAATCCTAACCCTAAACTAACCCTAACCCTAACTTAACCCTAATCCTAACACTAACAATAAACTTAATCCTAACACTTACCCTAACCCTAACTGTAACAGTCACCCTAACCCTAAACCTAACACTAACACTAACTCTAATCATAACCCTAAACCTAAACATAAACCTTAACCTAACATTGAACCTTAACCTAACAGTAAACCTAATACTAACCGCAACCGTAACCCTAATTCTAACACAAACACTAACTGTAACATAAACCAAAAACTTAACCATAACCCTAACACTAACCTCACCCTAATTCTAACCCTAAATTTACACTAACCCCACCCCTACAGGAAACCTAACCATAACCCGAAACCTAATGCTAAACGTATCCCTAACCATAAAGTTTTCTCTAACCCTAACCCACACACTAACACTAACTCTAACCCTTACCCTAACATAACACTAACCATAACCTTAAAACTAACACTAACCCTAACCCTAAACCTATACATAGCACTAATTATAACCCTAACACTAACCTTAACTCAAAACCTAACCCGAAACCTAAACCTAAGCCTAATCCTAATCATAACCATAACCCTAATCCTAACACTAACTCTAACCCTAATACTAACACTAAACCAAACCCTTACCCTAACCTAACACTAACCCTAACACTAAACCTAACCAAAACATTAATAGTAACCATAACACTAACCCCAAATCTAACTCTAACTCTATAACTAACCCTAACCCTAAACCTAAACCTCACACTAACTCTAACCTTAACCATAACCCTAAAACTAATCTTCATTCTAAATGTAATCTTAACCATAAGACTAATGATATCCTTAACCCTAACTCTAACACAAACCCTAACACTAACCGAACACTAACCCTAACCCTAACCATAACCATAAAGCCAAAGCTAAACCTAACTCTAAAACAAACCATAACCCTAACCTGAACCCTAGCCTAAACCTAACTCTATCACATCACTAGCCCTAACCCTAACCCTGACACTAAACCTTACACTAACTATAACCCTAACTCTAATACTAACCCTAAATCTAACCATAACCATAATCTTAACTGTAACCCTAACCTAACCCAACCCAACCCTAACACAAATTCTAAAACTAAACCTAACACTAACCCTAACCCTCACCCTAACTCTAACCCCAACCTAATTCTAACCCTAACTTTAACCTTAACCTGAATCCTAACTGTAACCATAACCCTAAACTTAACCCTAGCTGTAACCCTAATACAGAACCTAACACAACCCTAACACTAAAACTAACCCTAACCCTAAATCTCACACTAACGTAACCCTAACACTAACTCTTTTCATACCCTAACCCTAGCCCTAACCGTAACCATAATCTTAACTGTAACCCTAAACCTAACCCGACCCTAACCCTAACACAAATTCTAACACTAAACCTAACACTAACCCTAACCCTACCCCTAAACCTTACCTTAAACCTAACACTAACCCTAACCCTAAACCTAACACTAACCCTAGCCCTAACACTTACCCTAGCCTAACACTAAACCCAACCCTAAAACTAATACTATCCCTAACCCTAAACCTAACCAAAACACTAATAGTTACTCTAAAACTAACCCTAATGCAAACCTTAACTCTAACACTAACCATAACCCTAATCCTAACCGGACCTCATACCCTAATTCTACAACTAACCCTAAATACAACAGTAACCATAACCTAACACTAACCCTAACCCTAACCCTAACACTAACCCTAACCCTAACCCTAACACTAACCCTAACCCTAAACCTAACCAGAACACTAACACTAACCCTAACACTATCCCTAATGCAAACCCTAACCCTAACACTAACCCTGACCCTTACCCTAACACTAAAACTAACACTAAACCAACCCTTACCCTAACCTAACACTAACCATAACACTAAACCTAAAAAAAACACTAATACTAACCTTAAGAAAACCATAAATTTAACTGTAACCCTAACACTAACCTTACAGGAACTCTCACCCTAATCCTAACTCAAAACCTAACCCTAACCTTAACCCTAAACCTAAACCTAAACTTAAACCGAACACTAACACAAACCCTAACGCTAAAAGTCAATGAAACCCTAACCCTAACCCTAATCTATCACTAACCCTTACCCAAATCATAGCCCTAACCCTAATTATAAACCTAACCCTAAGCCTAAACATAACACTAACCATAAATCTAACCTTAACACGCCCCTACTCCTAAACCTAACCATTCCCATAAGCTAACCCTAACCCTAAATCTAAAACTAACATAACACTAATACTTGTCCTAAAACTAACACTATTTTAAACCTAACCATAACCCTAACCCTAATCTAAGCCTAACACTAACTTTAACACTAACACTAACCGTAAACCTAACAATAACCCAAACCTATCTCTAATCCTAACCCAAACAATAATCCTAACCCTAATCCTTTTTGTAACACAAACCCTAACCCCAACCCTTACCCTAACACGAACTGTAACCTTATTTCTAACCCAAATTTTAACCTGAACACAAACTCTAATACAAACAAAAAACTTAACCTAATCTAACCCTATTCCTAACCATTATGTAACACTAACACTAAGCCTAACATTAACCCTAGGCCCAACCCTAACCCTATCATTAAACCTAACCAAAATCCTAACACTAAACCTAACATTAACCCTAACTGTAACCCTAACCCTAACCCTAACTTTAAACCTAATCCTACCATAACCCTAACCATTACCTTAATACAACCTAATCCTAATAGTAACCCTTAACCTATCCCTAACCCAAACCATGATCCTAACCCTAACACTAACCCTAACTCTATCTCTAACCTTAACCCTAACCCAAACTCTAAGCCTAACACTAACCCTAAAGCTAACCCTTACCCTAAGACTAACACTAACCCTAACTCTAAACCTAACACTAACTCTAAGCATAAACCTAAAACTAAACTTAACTCTAACACTAAACCTAATCATAACACTACCCCTAAGCCTAACCCTATCTCTAAAATTAACCCTAACCATAACCATACCATAACCCTAACACTATCCCTAACCCAAACCGTAACCCTAACAGTAACACTAACCCTAACACTAACCCTAACCCTAACCCTTATAAGAACGCTAACCTAACCCTAACTCTATCCCTAAATCTAACCCTAACCATAACCCTAAACCTAATACTAACTGTAAAACTAAACCTAAACCTAACACTAACATTAACACAACCCTAATCATAACTCTAACATTTATCCTAACCCTAACCCTAACTCTAACAATAACCCTAACCCTATCCCTACAACGATGCCTAACCCTAAAAGGAACCCTAAGCCTAACACTAACCCTAACCCTAATCTTAACCCTAACCCTAA
Organism: Marmota monax; assembly: GCF_021218885.2. NCBI lineage: Eukaryota > Metazoa > Chordata > Mammalia > Rodentia > Sciuridae > Marmota > Marmota monax. The sequence continues at coordinate 199,318 of NW_026693251.1, forward strand.
GTGTTACCCTAATCTTAACTGTAACCCTAAGCCTAACAGTAACCCTAACCCTAACACAAATCCTAACATTAAACCTAATACTAACCGTAACACTAACCCTAATCCTAACACCCTAACCCTAACACTCAACAAATGCTAACCCTAAACCTAACAATAACCATAACTCTAAAATTAACACTAATCCTAAACCTAACTATAACTCTAACCCAAACACTAATGCTATTTATAACCGTAACCCTAACCCTAACAATAACTCAAACTGCAACCATAACTCTAAACCTAATCCTAATAATAACCCTAAACTTAACCCTAACCCTATCCCTAACCCTATCCTTAACTCTATCCTTAATCCTAACCCTACCTCTAATCCTATCCATTACCCTAAGCCAAACACTCATCTTAATGCTAACCTAGTCCTAACACTAATCATTAGCCTATCCCAAACTCTTTTACTATTTTACTTTTTTTACTTTTACTATTAGGACTCTTTTACTAGTCCTAACCCTTGGCCTCATCCTTGCTCTATCCTTATCCCAAAACCTGACCTTTATTCTGATCCTAACACTAACCCAGGATCTATACCTGACACTAACCCTAAACCAGACCCTAACTCTTCCCCTACCAGTAAACCTGTACCTAAACCTAACAGTAACACAAGCACTATACAAAATCTAATCCTAAATAGAGTCATAAATCTAGCTCTAACCCTAAAAAACCAAACTAGCCCTAACAATAACTCTTAACCTTACACAAAAATTAACCCTATGCCTAGACCCAATGCTATTTTTAATTCTGGCCCTAACCATAACCCAAACACTGACGCTTATTCTAGCACAAACCCTAGCTCTAAACCTTATCCTAATGCAAAATCTAACCCTAACACTAGACTTATCAATAACACTAACCCTAAAACCAGCCATAACCATAACCCATAGCCCTAATGCTAGCCATAAACATCACTCAAACCTAGCCCTTATCCTAGCCTTAAACTTAGCCCTAATTGTAACACTAACTGTAACACTAGACCTAACCCTAACCATCAACCTAGTCCTAAACCTAGCTCAAACTCTAACCCTTTTCCTAATCATAACATTAACCCTAACCCTAGCTGTGACTCTAACCCTAAAACTCTCCCTAGACCTAACCCTAGCTCAAACCTTAATACTCACCCTAAATCGAACCCTGACAGTAACCCTAGGCCTAACCCTAACCCTAGCCATAAACTTAACCTTAACCCTAGCCCTAACCTTAGCTCTAACTCTATCCATTATCCTAAAGAAAAGCCTAAACCAAATGTTGACCCTAGGCCTAATGCTAACCCTATTGCTAACAATAACCATATCCATTACTCTAAACCTAATCGGAATCATAAACCTAACCCTATCCATTACCCTAATCCTAAACCAAACTCTAATGCAAATACAAGCCTTAACCCTAAACCTTAGCCTAAACGAAACCATACCTGGACCCTGACCGTAATAAAACACCTAGCTCAAAATCTGACCCTTACACTAGACCTAGCCATAACCTAACCATAAAACTACCACTCAATTTGAACCTAGACCTGACATTAGGCCTAGCCATAATCTTAGCCCTAGCCCTAACACATACCCTCATCCTGGCATTAAATCTAGCCTTAATCCTAACCCAAATCATAACCCTAGCCCTTAATCAAATTCTAACCCAAACCCTAGCTCTAAACCTAGCTATAACCCCTTCCCCTAAATCTAACCCTAACCCTAACACTAACACTAACCATAACCCTAGCCCTAACCTTAGGCCTAATTCTACCATAACCCTAGCGCTAATCCTAGCCCTAATATCCCTAACACTAAACCTACCCCTAACTCTAGCCCAAAGAAAAACTCTAATTGCACCATAGTCCTATTTCTAGTTCTAACCTTATCCGTTACCGTAACCCTAAAACTAGCCCTAACCTTACCCTAATGCAGGCCCTAGCCCTAAACCTAGATCTAACCATAACAAGAAATCTAAGCCTAAACCTCATCCTACCACTAGGATTTACACTATCGCTAATCCTAAAACTAGCCCTAACCCTAGCCCTTGCTCTAAAACAAAACTGAGCCATATCCCTAACCTAACCCTAGCCTAATGATAAAGCTAGATCTGACATTAGTCCTATCCCTAATTCTTACCCAACCCTAACACAAAACCTAACCCTACACCTAGCCTTAATCCTAGCCCTGATTCGAGTCCTATCCCTAACCCTGATCAGTAACACTCATCCTGACTCTGACCCTAACCCTAACCTTATCTCTAATCATCTCCCTAATCCTAAACCTAATCTAAACACTAGACCTTGACCTAGACCTAATGCTATCTCTAATCATAACCCTAGTTCTTACATTAGCCATAGTCCTACACTAGCCCTAACCTAACCCAAAACCTAGCCCTAATCCGAGACCTAACCCTAGTTTCAATTGTAGCCCTAACCTGATCTCTAGCCCTAACACTTAATCTAAATCTAACCCTAAAACTAAACCTTGTCCTAACCTGAAACCTAACTGAACCATAGCCTTATTCCTAACCATAACACTAGCCCTCAACCTAGATATAATTTTATCTATTATCCTAACCATAACCCTAAGCAAATTCTAACCCTAGGCCTAACCCTAACCATAGCCCTAACCTAACCATAACCCTAGTCCTAACTGTAGCTCTAATCCTATCCATTACCTGAACCATATCTTTAACCAAATTCTATCCCTAGGCCTAAATCTAACCCTATGTCTTACCCTAACCCTGTCCATTATACTAAACCTAACCTGAACCTGAAACATAACTATATCCATTACCCTAAACCTAATGCTAATTTTAGCCCTAACCCTAAACCTTAACTTAACCCATACCCTCTTCCTGATTCTGACCCTAATAATACCCCTAGTTGTAAACCTGACCCTAACTCTCAACGTAACCCTTACAATAGACCTGGTCATCAACCTAAACCTAATATTACCCCTAACCATAAGCCTAGAACTGACATTAGCCATAGACCTAATCCTAGCGCTAAACCTAGCACAAACCCTACCCCTAATCCTAGCCCTAAGACTAGCCTTAATCTTATTCCTAACCTTAACCAGAGCCCTAACCCTAATTTTATTCCATGTCCTGGACCAAAATGTAGCTGTAACATCATACCTTACCCTAACCCTAATGCTAATGCTAACACTAGCCCTAACTCTAGGCCAAAATTTATCACTAACCTTAGGGCTAATCCTAACCCTATATTAACCCTAATCCTAAACCTAATCCTATCCCTAGCCCTATGACTAACTGTAACTCTCACTCTAGCCATATCCCAAGTTCAAAACCTATCCCTTAGCATAACCCAAAGCCTAGCCCTATCCCTATCACCAACCCTAACTCTAACCATCATTCAAGCCCTAAACCTGATTGTAAAACCTAACCTTAAGCCCAAACTTCACCATAACACTAGCTCTAAACCTAACACTAATTGGAAAACTAGCTCTAACCCTATCTTAGCCATAAAACAAAACCCAGGTATAATCCTAACCCTAACCCTTAACCTAAACCAAACACTAACTTTATACCTATCCCTAAACTTAGCCCTAATTTGAGTACTAACCCTAACCATAGAAATAACCTTGACCCTGACTGGGACCCTAACAGTAGCCCTAGATCTAAACATTGCCCTAATGCTAACCCTAGAACGAGCCCTAATCAGAAAACTAGTTCTGTCATCAGCCGTAGCCCTAATGCTAACACGAATCCTAGCCTAATACTAGCCATTACTCTAACCTTAATCCTAACCCTACCTCTAACCCTATCCCTTACCCTAAGCCAAACACTCTCCCTAATGCTACTCTAGTCCTAATCTTAATCCTTAGCCTACCCCAAACCTTAACTCTATTACTAGTCCTAAACCTAGCCCTCATTCTAGCTTTAACCCTAATCCTAACCCAACCCTGACCCTTATTCTGATCCTAACACTAATCCTAGATCTAAACCTGACCCTAACCCTAAACCGAACCCTAACACTACCCTTTACAGGTAAACCTATACTTACACCTAACAGTAACACTAGTAATAGACGAAACCTACTCCCAAATAGTCATAAATCTAGCCTTAGCCCTAAAAAGAAACTAGCACTCGCCATAACAATAACCATTAATCTAACATAAAGACTAAACCTATCATTAGACCAAATGCTAGTCCTGAATGTGGCCTTAACCATAAAACTAATGCTAACCCAACAATGACCCTTAACCTAATAGAAACCCTAACTCTAAACCTTATCCTAAAACAAAACCTAACCCTAACATAGATGTATCCATAACCCTGAGCCTAACACTATCCATAACCATATCCCTAGCTCTTACATTACCCCTAGCCCTAACATTAGCCCTAAACATCACACAAAACCTAGCCCATAGTCTAGCCTTAAACCTAGCCCTAATCATAACCCTAACCTAACCTTAGACTTAACCCTAATGCTAATCCTCGCCCTAGCCTTAACCCTAGCTCAAACTTTCATCCTTAGCCTAAAGATAACCGTAACCCTAAACCAAACCCTAGCCATGACTCCAATCCTAACCCTTGCCCTAGCCCTAACCCTAGTTCAAATGCCTACACTTACCCTAAACCTAACCCTAATATTAACCCTAGGCCTAACCCTAAACCTAACCCTAAACCTAACCTTAACCCTAGCCCTAATCTTAGCTCTAACCCTATCCATTACCCTAAATATAAGCCTAACCCAAATGCTATCCCTATGCCTAATGATAACCCTATCGCTAACACTAACCCTATCCATTACTCTAAACCTAACCAGAACCATAAACATAATTCTATCCATTACCCTTTCTGTAACCCTAACCCTAATGATAATTCAATCCTTATCCCTAAAACTTAGCCTAAACCAAATCCTATCCAGACTCTGACCCTAATAATACACCTAGCTTAAAGCCTGACCCTTACTTAAACCTAACCTTTACAGTAGACCTAGCCGTAAACTAACCCTAAAACTAACAGTAACCATAAATCTAGAACTGACATTAGCCCTATCCCTAATCCTAGCCTTACACCTAACAGAAACCCTCATCCTAGCACTAAACATAGCCTTAATCCTAACCCTAGCTCTAATTCTAATTTTAACCCTTGCCCTAGCCATAAACCTAGCTATAACCCCATTCTTTCCCCTAACCCTAACCCTAACCATAGGCCTAACCATAACACTAACCCTAGCCCTAAATCTAGCCCTAATTTAGCCCTAACCCTAAACCTAACCCTAACCCTAGCCCTAAGACTAACTCTAAGTCTCTCCCTAGCCCAATTTCTAGTTCTAACTCTGTTAATAACCATAACACTGTCTCTAACCTTAGCCCTAAACCTAGCCACAGCCCTAAACCTAGATCTAACCATAACAGTAAACCTAAGCCTAAAACTCACCATAACACTAGCGTCAACAATATTGCTAAGCCTTAAAGTAGCCCTAGGTGTAAAACAAAACTGTAACAAAGCACTAACGCTAACCCTAACCAAACCACAATCCTAGACTTGATATTAGACCTATCCCTAATTCTTACTCTAACCCTTACACAAACCCTAATCCTACACCTAGCCTTAATCCTAGCCCTAATTTGAGTCTATCCCTAACTCTGATCAGTAACACTGATCTTGACTCTGATGGTAACATGAACCCTATCTCGAATCATCACCCTAAACCTAAACCTAATCTACACACTAGATTTAGACATAAAACTAAACTTAACAGTAGTCCTAATCATAATCCTAGTTCTAACATAAGCCCTAGTCTTAAATAGCCCTAACCTAACTCAAAACGTAGACCTAATCAGAGCCCTAACCCTAGCTTTAACCATAGCCCTAAACCTAACCCTAGCCTTAACACTTAACCTAAACCTAACCATAACCTTAAACCTTGTCTTAACTGAAATCTAACCCAAATCATAGCCCTAATCCTAACCATAATCCTATCCCTATCCCTAGCACTAATCTTATCCATTAACCTAACCATAACCCTAACCAAATTCTAACCCTAGGCCTAACCCTAACCAAAGCTCTAACCTTACCATAACCCTAACCCTAACTGTACCTCTAATCCAATCCATTACCCTAAACATAACCCTAACCGAATTCTATCCTTAGGCCTAAACCTAACCCTATCCCTAACCCTAAACATGTCCATTATTCTAATTCTAACTTTAACACTAAACTTACCCATATCCATTACCCTAACCCTAACACTAACCCTAATGCTAATTTGAGACCTAAGCTTAATCCTTAACCTAACCCATACCCTAACCCTGACTCTGACCCTAATAATACCCCTGGCTGTAAACCTGACCCTAAACTTCAACCTAACACTTACAATAGACCTGGCCATAATCCTTAGCCTAAAACTATCCCCAACCATAACCCTAGACCTGACATTAGACCTATCCCTAATCCTAGCCCTAACCCTAACACAAATCCTAGCCATAATCCTATCCCTAAGCTTAGCCTTAATCCTAACCATAACATTAACCGTAGCCCTAACCTTAATTTTATGCTTTGCCCTAGCCCTAAATATAGCTGTAACATCATACCTTACCCTAACCCTAATGCTAACCCTAACCCTATCCCTAAACCTAGGCCTAAACCTACCACTAACCATAGCTCTAATCCAGCCCTAATTTAGCCATAACCCTAAACCTAACACTATCCCTATCCCTAAGACTTATACTAACTCTCACCCTAGCCCTATCCCTAGTTCCAAACCTATCCATTACCATAACCCAAACCCTATCCCTATCCCTAGACCAATCCTAGCCTTAAGTTTCACCCTAGCCCTAAACCTGGATCAAACCCTAACATTTAGCCTAAAGCTCACTCTAACACTAGCCCTAACCCAAATGCTAAATGGAAAACTAGCCCTAACAGTGCCCTAGGCCTAAAACAAAATAGAGCCATAACCCTAACCCTAACTCTTAACCTAAACCAAACCATAATCCTACACATAGCCCTAAATGTAGTTCTAATTTGAGTCCTAACTCTAACCCTAGAAGGAACCCTGACCCTTAGTCGGACCCAAAAGTAACCCTAGCTCTAAACATTGCCCTAAAGCTAACCCAAGAACTAGCCCTAATCGGAATTATAGTTCTTTCATTAGCTGTACCCTAATGCTAACGCAAATACTAGCCCTATTTCGAGCTCTAAACCTAGGTTTATCCCTAAACTTAACCCTAACCGTAACCCTAACTGTAACCCTAACTCTACCTCTAACCCTACACCTTACCCTAAGCCAAACCCTCACCCTAATGCTACCCTAGTCCTAAACATAATCCTTAGCCTACCTCAAACCCTAAATCTATTACTATTCCTAACCCTAGCCCTCATTCTATCTCTAACCCTAAATCTAACCCTGACCCTTATTCTGACCCTTACACTAACCCTAGGTCTATACCTGACACCCTGAAGCGAACCCTAATCCTACTCCTACCGGTAAACCTATACCTAAACCTAACAGTAACACTAGCACTAGACCAAATGTAATCCCAAATAGAGTCATAAATCTAGCCTTAGCCCTAAACAAAAACCTAGCACTAGCCCTAATAATAACCATTAACCTAAAGTAAAGACTAACTGTATCCCTTTACCCAACGCTGGTCCTAACTCTGGCCCTCACCCTAAACCTAACCCTAACCCGACAATGAGAGTTACCCTAAAACAAACCCTAGCTCTAAATCTTATCCTAACCCAAAACCTAACTAGAACACTAGACTCATCCATAACCCTAACCCTAAAACTAGCCATAACCATATCCCTAGCTCTTACATTACCCATAGCCCTAATGATAGCCATAAACCTCACACAAAATATTGCCCTTATCCTAACCCTAAACTTAGCCCTTATTATAACCATAACCATAAGCCTAGACCTAACCCTAACCCTTGCCCTAACTCTAATTCTAGCTCAAACTCTAACCTTAATCTAAACATAACCCTAACCCTAACCCTAACATTAGCCCTCACTCTAACCCTAACCCTCATGCTAGCCCTAATCCTAGCTCAAATGCTAACCCTTACCCAAAAACTAACCCTGACACAAACCCTAGGCCAAACCCTAAACCTAGTCCTAATTCTTACCTTAACCCTAGCCCTAACCTTAGCTGTAACCCTATCTTAACCTTATCCTAAAGATAAGCCTACGCCAAATGCTAACTCTATGCCTAATGCTAACACTATTGCTAACACTAACCATATTTATTACACTAAACCTAACTTGAACCCTAAACCTAACCCTATCAATTACCCTAACCCGAACCCTAACACTATCCCTAATGCTAATTCAAGCCTTAACCCTGAATCTTAACCTAAACCTAACCCTACTCGAACTCTGACTCTAATAATACACCTAGCTTTAAACCTGACCCTTAACATAAACCTAAACCTTACACTAGACCTAGTCATAACCTAACCCTAAAATTAACCATAACCATAAACCCAGACATGACATTAGCCCCAGTCCTAATCCTAGCCCTAACCCTGACACAAATACTAGTCCTCATCTTAGGCCTATACCTAGCCTTAATCCTAACCCAAACCCCAGCTCTAGCCCTATCTCTAATCTTAACACTCGCCCTAGACCTGAACTTAGGTATGACCTCATCCTTTCCCATAAACCTATTACTAACCCTAACCCTAACACTAACTATATCTCTAGCCCTAACCATATGCCTAACCCTAACATTAACCATAGAACTAATTCTATCTCTAATTTAGTCCTAAACCTAACTCTACCCCTAACCTTGGCCTAAGACTAACTCTAATTCTCCCCAGCCCTATTACTAACCCTATTTGTAGTTTTAACCATATCCATTACAATGAACCTAACACAAGCCCTATCCTTAGCCTTAACTCTAGCCCTAGACCTTAACCTAGATCTAACCATAACACTACATTTGACCCTAACCCTAAGCCTAATCCTCAACCTACCACTATACCTAAAACTATTGCTAATCCTAAAACTAGTCATGACCCTAGCCTTATCCCTTAAGCAAAACTGAGCCATTGTCCTAACCCTAAATGTTAACTTAAACCAAACCGTAACTCTAAACATAGCCATAAACTTCTACCTCTATTTCATGTCCTAGTCTTAAATTAATCCTGACCCTGACTTATATTCTAACACTAACCTTAGTTCTAAATATCACACTAACCCTAAAGATAACACTAACACTAGATGTAGACCAAATACTAACTCTAATCATAACCTTAGATGTTATATTACCCATAGCCCTAACCAGAGCCCTAAACCTAACAAAATAGTAGCCCTAATCTGAGACCTAACCCTAGAAGTAAACCTAAACCTAAACCTAAACTTAGCCCTAAGCTTAATCCTAACCCTAGCCCTAAACCTAGCTCTAACTCTATCACTTACCCTAAGCCAAACCCTATCCATAATGCTAACCTTAGTCCTAATCTTAATCGATAGACTAATCCAAACCCTAACCCTATTACTAGTCCTAACTCTAGCCCTCATTCTAGCTCTAACCCTAACTCAAATACTACCTTAACACAAACTCTCAATCTAAATCTGACCCTAACCCTAAACCAAAACCTAAAACTAGCCCTACCAGTAAGCTTATACCCAACCCTAACCCTAACACTAGCCCTAGACCTAAACTTAATCTTAAATATAGCCATAACTCTACACCTAGACCTAAAACACCCAGAGCCCTAGCCCAAACATAATCCTTAACATAAAGCAAACACTAACCCTATCCTTAAAACTAACTCTAGTCCTAATTCTGGCTTTCACCTTAAACCTAACTCTAACCTGAACACTGACCCTAACACTAACATTAAACCTAGCTCTAAACCTGAACCTAACCCAAAACCTAAACATAACACTAGACATAGCCATAACTCTAACCCTAAAAGTAGCTCTAATCAGAAACATATATTTTACATTACACATAGCCTTAAATCTGGGCCTAAACCTAACACAAAACCTAGCCCTAATCTGAGGCCTAAACCTACCCTAAACATAACCATAATCCTAAATGTAGCCCGAACCCTAACCCTTGCCTTACACATAACCCTAGCTCAAAGCCTAACCCTTAGCCTAAATATAACCCTAGACCTATTCCTAAACCTAAACCTAACCTCAGCCATAATCCTAACCTTAACCCTAATACTAACCCTAGCTCTAACCTAACATTACCCTAACCCTAACTCTAACCCTAATAATAACCCTAGCCCTAAACCTAACCCTATCCCTAACCCTAATCATAAACCTAAACCTCGACCTAACCCTAAACCTAACACTTGCCATAAACTTAACCATAACCCTTACCATAAACCAAAACTAAACCTATCTCTAAATCAAAATTTAACTATAACCTAAACTTAACCCTAAACCTAATCTTATATCTAATCCAATATATTATTTTAAAACCAACCCTAACCCTAATGATAACCCTAGCCCTAAACCTAACCCTAACCCTAACCATAACCAGAACCCTAACCCAGACCTAACACTAAACTTAATACTCCTCCTAGCCCTAACTATAGCTTAATCCCTCACCCTTACTCTAACCCTAAAACTAGCCCTAGCCCTAACCATGTTAACTCTAGCCATAACCCTAACACTAAACCTAGCCCTAATCCTAGCCCTAATTTAGCCCTATTCCTAACCCTAACCCTAGTATTAAGACTAAATGTAATTCTCACACAAGACCTATCCCTACTTCTAATTCTAAACCTTACCATAACCCTAACCCAAAATCTAACCATAGTCATAACCGTTGCATTATCATTAGCCCTAGTACTAACTCTAGATTGAAACCTATCTCTAAAACTAACCCTAAACTGATGCCTCAGCCTAAACCTTAAACTATCTCTAAACCTAATGCTAATCCTAAAATTAGCCCTAACCCTAGCCATAAAACAATACTGAGCCATACCCCTAACACTAACCCTTACCCTAGACCAAACCCTAACCCTACACCAGCCCTAAGCCTAGGCCTAATTTGAAACCTAACTCTAACCCTAAACATAAACATGACCCTGACTCATATCCAAAAGCTAAACCTAGCTCTAAACATCACCCTAAGCTTAAACCTAACCCTAACACTAGACCTAGCCCTAAACCTAACCCTAAAACTAACCCTAATCGTAACCCTAGTTCTTACAATAGCTGTAACTATAACACTAGCAAAAACCCTAATACAAAACTAGCCCTAATACAAGCCATAACACGAGCTTTAACCCTAAACATAACCCTCACCATCTTGCTCTAACCTATCTTACCCTAAGCCAAACCCTCACCCTAATGCTAACCATATTCTTAGCACTAATACTTAGCCTAAACAAAACCCTAAGTCACTAGTCCTAACACTAGCCTTCAGACTAGATCTAACCATAACCCAAACCCTAACCCTATCCCTGACCAGTATTCTGACCCTAACACTAATCTTAGGTCTAAATCTAAACCTAATCCTAAACTGAAACCTAACACTAGCCCTACTGGTAAACTTATACCTAAACCTAACCCTAATACTAGACCTAGACCTAAACCTAATCCTAAATCTAGCCATAACTATAGCTCCAGACCTAAAGACAAACTAGACCTAGCCTTAACAATAGCCCTTAACCTAACCCAAACTCTAAAACTACCTCTAGACCTAACCCTAGTCATAATTCTGGCTTTAACCCTAACCATTACTATACCCGAACACTGTTCCTGACACTAACACTAACCCTAGCTCTAAACTTCACCCTAACCCTGAAACTAACCCTAAAACTACACCTAGTCCTAACATTAACCATAAAACTAGTCTTAATCATTACACTAGTTCTTACATTATCCACATCCCTAACCTGTTGCAAAACCTAGCCCTAAATCAAGCCCTACCTTAGCTTTAAGCTGAAAGCTAACCGTAACAATAACCCTAGCCCTAACTATAACCCTAAGCCTATCCCAAGACCTAATCCTAACCATAACCCTAGCCCTAACCCTAGCTCTAACCCTATCCAATACCCTAAGATAACTACAATCCTTATGCTAACCCTAGGCGGAACCCTAATCCTAACACTTTAGCCTTAACCCTATCCATTAACCTACACCTAACCTGAACCATAAACCTAACTGTGACATTACCCAATCCCTAAATATAAGACTAATTTGAGCCCTAAACCTAAACCTTAACCTAACCCAAACCCTAACCTTGACACTAACTCTAATAATACCCATAGCTCTAAACCTGACCCTAACAAGAAACTTAAACTTTGCTATAGACCTAGCCATAAACCTAACCCTAAAACTATCCCTAACCATACCCTAGACCTGACATTAGCTGTAGCTCTAATCCGAGCCCTAACCCTAATACAAAACTTATCCCACATCCTAGCCATGAACCTTGTTTTAATCATATCCCTAACCATAACGTTAGCCTTAAACTTAACCCTAAATCTCACCCTAGACCTAAAAGTAGCTATATTCCCATCCTTTACCCTAAACCTAACCATATCTCTAAACATAACACTCTCCCTAGCCTAATCCTACCCCTAATTTAGCCCTCTCCCTAACTCTAACCCTAACCCTAGCTCTAAGACTAACTCTAACTCTCACACTAGCCCTATACCTAGTTCTAACCCTATCCCTTACCATCACCATACACCTAGCCCTAAACGTAGCCCTACCCTAGCCATATACTTAGCCCTATCTCAAAACCTAGATCTAAATCTAACTTTAAATTAACCCTAAATCTAAGACTAAATCTAACCATAACTCTACTCTTATCCCTAATCCTTAACCAAAGCCTAAATCTAACACTTACACTAGCCCTAACCCTAAGACTAATCTTAAAATTATCCCTAACCCTACCCCTAGCCCTAAAACAAAACCGAGTCATAGCACTAACCTTAACCTTTATCCTAAACCAAAGCCTAACCCTACACCTAGCCCTAATCCTATCCCTAATTATAGTGTAACCCTAAACCCAAAAACTAACCCTGACCCTGACTCTTACCCTAACACTAACCCTGGCTCTAAAAATAATCATCACTTTAAGCCTGACCTTAACACTAGACCTATACCTAACTCTAATTCTATAACTAGCTGTAATCATAAATCTACTTCATACATTAGTGGTAGCCTTAACCCTGGCCCTAAACTAACCCAAAACCTAGCCTTAATCCGAGTCCTAAACCTAGCTTTAACCCTAAACTTAAACCTAACCCTAACCCAAACACTAGCTTTAATCCTATACATAATCCTAGCCCTAAACTTACGGCTAACCCTATCCATTATCCTAACGATAACCCTAACCCTTCTCATAACCCTAGGCCTAACCCTTACCCTATACATTACACTAAACCAAACCTAGACCCTAAACCTAACCCTGTCATTACCCTAACCCTAAATCTAACACTAATTTGAGCCCTGCACCTAAACACTAACTTAACCCAAACCCTAATCCTGACCCTGATTCTAAAAATAACCCTAGATCTAAACATGACCCTAACCAAAAACCTAACCCTTACACTGGACCAAGCCATAAACCTAACACTAAATCTATCCCTAACTGTAACCCTAGACCTGATATTAGCCATAGCCCTAATACTATCCCTAACCCTAAAACAAATGCTAGTCCTCATCGTAGCCCTAAACATAGCCTTAATCATAACCCTAAAACGAACCCTAGTTCTAACCCTAATACTAACCTTTGCCCTTGCCCTAAACCTAGCTATAACAACATCCTTAGGCTAAACTAAACCATAACTCTAACCCTATTTGTAACCCTTGCCTTATTCTTAGCCCTAGCATTAACCCTAGATTGAAACCTAACTCTAAATCTAACCCTAACTTGATGCCTAAGCCTAATCCTAAAACTAGCCCTAACCCTAGCCCTAACATAACCCTAGCCATAATTTAGCCCTATCCCTAAACCTAACCCTAACCCTAGCCCTAAGACTAACTCTGACTCTCACACTAGCCCTATCACTCATTCTAACCCTGTCCCTTACCATAAACCTAACCCTAGCTCTAACTCTAGTACTAACCCTTGCCCTATCCTTATCCCTAACATTAACCTTAGGCAAAATGTAACTCTAAATCTAGCCCTAACCCGAAGCCTAAGCCTACCCCTAACACTACCCCAAACCATAACACTAATCCTAAAAGGAGCCCTAACAATAGCTTTAGCCCTAAAACAACTGAGCCATAGCTCTAACCCTAACCATTAACCTAAGCCAAACCCTAACCTTACACCTAGACCTAATCCTAGCCTTAATTTGAGCTGGAAGCCAAACCCTAAAACTAACCTTGAACCTGACACTGACCCTAACACTTCTAGCTCTAAACATCACTCTAACCCTAAACCTAACCCTAACATTAAACCTAGCACTTAAGCTCTAAAACTAGCCCTAATTGTAAACCTAGTATTACATTAGCTGTAATCCTAAGCCTAGCGCTAACATAACCCAAAACCTAGCCCTAATGTGATCCCTAACCCTAGCTTTATAACTAACCTAACCCTAACACTAGCTGTAATTGTAGACATAACTCTAATTTTAATCTGATCTCTAACTCTATCCATTACCATAAACATGACCATAACCATAACCATAATGATAACACTAGGCATAAACTAACCCTAACCTGAATCCTAACACTTCCATTACACTAAACCTAACCTGAATCCTAAACCTAACCCTATCATTACCCTAACCCTAATCCTAAAACTAATTCAAGCCCAAACTTGAAACCTTAACCTATCCCAAACCCTAACCCAGACCTTGACTCTAATAATACCCCTGGCTCTAAACTTGACCATAACTCAACACTTAACACTTAGCCTAGACGTAGCCATAAACCTAATCCTAAAACTATCTTTAACCATAATTCTGGACCTGAAATTAGTCCTAGCCCTAATCCTAGCCCTAACCCTAATATCACACCCAGCCCTCATCCTAGCCCTAAACCTACTCTTAATCATAATCCTATCTGTAGCCCTACACCTAACTCTAATTCTAACCCTCACCCTTCCTCTAAACCTAGCTATAATGTCATCCTTTACCCTACATTTAAATCTAACCCTAGCACTAACTCTATGCTTAAGCTAAACACAAAACCTAGCCCTAATCCTAGCCTAATTTATCTCTATCTCTAACCCTATCCTAACCCTAGCCCTAAGACTAACGTTAACTCTTGACCTAGTCCTATCCCTAGTTCTATCCCTATACACTACAGTAAACCTAACACTAGCCCTAACACTTTCCCTAAAGTTGGTCCCAGCCCTAAGCCTAACTCTAAATCTAACCTTAAACCTAACCTTAAGCCTAACACTAACACTAGTGCTAACCCTAATGCTAATCATAAAATTAGCCCTAACTCTAATCCTAGCAGTGGACCAAAACTGAACAATAGCCCTAACCCTAAACCTTAACTTAAACCAAACACTAACACTACACCTAGACCTAAACCTATCCCTAATTCGAGTCCTAAGCCTCACCATAAAAATAATCCTGACCCTGACTCATATCCTAACACTCACTCTAGCTCTAAACATCGCCTTAAACTCAAACCGAACACTAACATTAACAATGGCCCTAATTTGATTCTTAACACTAATCATAAAACTAACCCTGACCCTGAATCCTATCCTAACAAGAACCATTGCTATAAATATTACCCTAACCTTAAACCTAACCCTAGCACTCAACCTACCTCTAACCCTAACTGTAAAACTAACCCTAATGGTAACCTTAATGGTAACCTATCCCATTAGCCGTTGCCCTAATCCTAGTCCTAACCCTAACACAACAACTAGTCCCAAACAAAGCCCTAAACATAGCTTTAACTCTAACTCTAAACCTAACCATAGCCCTAAACCTAGATCTAAATCAATCCCTTACCCTAAGAGAAACCCTAAACCTAAGAGTAACCCTAGACATATCCCTAGTCCTTAGACTAACCAAAAACCTAACCCTATTAATATTACTAAACCTAGCCTTCATTTTAGCTCTAACACTATCCCAAAACCTAATCTTAACCCTGACCCTTATTCTGACCCTAATACTAAACTTAGATCTATCCCTAACCCCAACCCTAACCCAAAATTTACCATAATCCTATCCCTAGATCTAACTCTGAACCTAACTCTCAGCCTAGCCCTAATCATAGCTCAAAACCTAAACCTTATGCTAAATATAACCCTAAACCTAATCCTAGTTCTAATCCTCACCTTAACCCTAACACAAGACCTATTCCTAACCATAAACCTAGCCCTAACCTTAACTCAAACTGTATCCATTACCCTAAAAATAACCCTTACCATAATGCTAACCCTAGGCTTAACCCTAACCTTATCGCTTTCCCCAAACCTATCAATTACCCTAAACCTACCTTAACCCTAAACCTAACCCAATAATAACACTAACCCTAACATTAATGCTAATTCGAGCCTTAACCTAACCTCAAACCTAAACCCTAACACTGACACGTGACCCTAATAATTCCCCTAGCTCTAAACCTGACTCTTACCACACCTAATCCTTACACTAGACCTAGCCATAAACCTAACCCTGAAACTATACCTAAACTTAACCCTAGACCTGATATTAACCCTAGCCGTAATCCTAGCCCTAACCCTAACACAAACCCTAGCCCTTATCCTAGCCCTAAACATAGCCTTAATTTTATCCCTAACCCACATGCTAGGCCTAACCCTAACACTAACACTAGCCCTAATCTTAGACCTAATTTAGCCCTATCCCTAACCCTAACCCTAACCCTAACTCTAGCCCAAAGACTAACTCTAACTCTCACCCTAACCCTAACCCTAGTTCTAACTCTATCCCTTACTAGAACCCTAATCCTAGTCCTAACCCCTGGTGTAATCCTAAACCTATTCATAGCCCTGGCCATAACCCTAGATCTAACCCTAACCATAAAACTAACCCTAACCCTAAACCTAACACTAGCCCTAATGCTAACGCTAATCCTAAAACTAGCTCTAACCCTAAAACAAAACCGAGTCATGGCCATAACCCTAAACTTTAACCTAAACCAAACCTTAACCCTACACATAGCCCTAACCATATCCCTAATTCTAATCCTAACCCTAACCCAAAAACTAACCCTGACCCTGACTGTGACCCTAACACTAACCCTGGCTCTAAACATCATCATCACTGTAAACCTCAACCTAACACTGTACCTAGCCCTAACTCTAACCCTATAACTAGCGCTAATCATAACCCTACTTATACACTAGCTGTAGCCTTTACCCTAGTCATAACCTAACCCAAAACCTAGCCTTAATCCGAGTCCTAAACCTAGCTTTAACCCTAAACTTAAACCTAACCCTATCCCAAAACTAGCTCAAATCCTATATAGAACCCTAGCCTTAACCTTAAGTCTAAACCTATCCATTACCCTAACAATAACCCTAACCCTTACGCTAACCCTAGGTCTAACCCTAACCCTATCCATTACACAAAACCAAACCTTAACCCTAAAACTAACCCTGTCATTACCCTAAACCTAAACCTTAACCTAACCCAAACCCTAACCCTGAACTGACCCTAAAAATAACCCTAGATATAAACCTGAATCTTACCATAAACCTAATTCTTACACTGGACCAAGCCATAAGTCTAACACTAAATATAGCCCTAACTTTAACCCTAGACCTGACGTTAGCCCTAGCTCTAATAGTATTCCTAACCCTAACACAAACTCTAAACCTCATCCTAGCCATAAACCTAGACTTAATCATAACCCTAACTCTAACTCTAGCCCTAACCCTAATACTAACTCTTTCCCTAGCCATAAACCTAGATAAAACCACATGCCTTTCCCTAAACTTAAGCCTGACTTTAACCCTAACCCTTGTCATAACAATTGCAGTATTGTTAGCCCTAGCTTTAACACTATTTCGAAACCTAACTTTAAATGTAACCCTAACTCGATGCCTAAGCCTAAAACTAGCCCTAACCCTGATGCTAATTCTAAAACTAGCCCTAACCTTAGCCCTAACACTAACCCTAGCCGTAATTTAGCCCTATCCCTAAACCTAACCCTAACCCTAGCCCTAAGAATAACTCTAACTCTCACACTGGTCTTATCACTCGTTCTAATCTTATAGCTTCCCATAAAAACTAACCCTATCGCAAATCCCATTCGTATCCCTTGCCCTATCCTTAGCCCTAGCACTAACCTTAGATAAAAACCTAACTCTGGGCTGGGGATGTGGCTCAAGCTGTAGCGTGCTCGCCTGGCATGCATGCGGCCCGGGTTCGATCCTCAGCACCATATACAAAGATGTTGTGTCCGCCCAAAACTAAAAAATAAATATTAAAAATTCTCTCTGTCTCTGTCTATCTCTCTCTCACTCTCTCTCTCTCTCACCTCTCTCTTAAAAAAAACTAACTCTAAATTTAACTCTAAACTGAAGCCTAAGCCTAAATCTAAGACTAGCCCTAGCCCTAACACTAATCCTAAAAATTTCCCTAACCCTAACCCTAGCCCTAAAAATAAACCAAGCCAAAGCTCTAACCCTAACCCTTAACCTAAACCAAGCCCTAACCCTACACCTAGCCCTAGCCTCAGCCCTATTTAGAGTTAATCCAAACCCTAAAACTAACCCTGACCTTTACTCTGACCAAATACTAACCTGAGGTCTAAACAGTACCCCAACCCTAAACATATACCTAACAGTAAACCTAGCCCTAAAACACTAAAGTGAGCCATAATCATAACCCTAATACTTACATTAGCCATAATCCTTATCCTAGCAGTAACTTAATGCAAAACATAGCACTAAACATAACCATAGCCCTAAACTGATTTCTAAATCTTTTCATTACCATAACCCTAACCCTAACCCTAATGCTATTTTGAGCCCTAAATTTAAACCTTAATTTATCCCAAACCCTACCCGAGACCTTGACCCTAATAATACCCCTAGCTCTAAACCTGATGCTAACACTAACCTAACCCTTACACTAGACGTACCCATAATCCTAACCCTAAGACTGTCTTTAACCATAATTCTGGACCTGAAATTAGTCCTAGCACTAATCCTAGCCGTAACTCAAAAAAAAAAAAAAAACTTAGCCCTTATCCTAGCCCTAAACCTAGCCTTAATCATAACCCTAACACTAACCACAGCCCTAACCCTAATTCTAACCCTCACCTTACCTCTAAACCTAGCTAAAAAGCCATCCCCTACCCCAAACTTTGCCCTAACTCTAAACATAAACTCTAAACTCTAAATCAAAACTCTAAACCCAACCCCAACACTAACCCTAGGCTTAAACTAAACACTGAACCTAGCCCTAATATTACCACTAATTTAGCCCTGTCTCTATCCCTAACACTAACCCTAGCCCTAAGACTAACTTTTGCCCTAACCCTAGCCCTAGTTCTAACCCTATCCCTTACCATAACCCTAAATCTAGCCATAACCCTTGCAGTATCCTTAGTTCTAGCCCTAACCCTAGATCTAACCCTAATTCCAAATTTAACCTTAACCCTAAGACTATGCCTAACACTAACACTAGCCCTATCCCTAACACTAGGACTAAAACAAAACCGAGTATGAGCCCTAACCCTAAAACTTAACATAAACCAAATCCTAACACTACAAATAGACCTAACCCTAGCCCTAATTCGAGTCCTAACCCTAACCTTAAAACCAACCCTGACCCTGACTCATATCCTAATACTCACCCTAGCTCTAAACACTGCCCTCACCTTAAACTGAACCCTAACAGTAACCCTAGCCCTAATTCGAGTCCTAACTCTAACCCTAAAACTAAGCCTGACCATGGCTCCTATCGTAACATGAACCCTAGCTATAAATATCACCATAACCTTAAACCTAACCCTAACATTAAACCTAACCAATACCCTAACAATAAAACTAACCCTAATGGTAACCCTAGTTCTTAAATTAGCCTTTGCCCTTATCCTAGCCCTAACCCTAACACAAGACCTAGGCCTAATCTGAGCCCTAACCCTAGCTTTAACCCTAACTCTAACCATAACCATGGTCATAACCCTAGCTATGCCTAATGCTAATTTAAGCCCTAACCCTAATGCTCCTTCGAGCCCTAACCCTAAACTCAAACCTAAACCAAACACTTACCCTAATAATTCCCCTAGCTCTAAACTTCACTCTTACACTCTACCTAACCTTACACTAGACCCAGCCACAAAACTAACCCTAAAACTCTTCCTAAGCATAAACCTAGACCTGATATTAGCCCTGGCCATGATACTAGCCCTAACCCTAACACAAACCCTAGACCTTATCCTAGCCCTAAGCATAGCCTTAATTATAACCCTAACCATAACCCTACGCCTAACCCTAACACTAACCCTAGCCCTAATTTTAGGTCTATTTTAGCCCTATCCCTAACCTTAACCCTAACCCTAGTCCAAAGACTAACTCTAAGTCTCACCTTAGTCCTAACCATATACTTTATTGGAACCCTAATCCTAGCCCAAACCATAGGTCTAACACTAGCCCTATTCATAGCCCTAGCAGCAACCCTAGATCTAACCCCCACTCTAAATCTAACCCTAACACTTAGCCTAAACCTAAACCTAACACTATCCCTAACCCTAAGGCTAATCCTAAAACTAGCACTAAACTTAGCCCTAAAACAAAACCAAGTCATAGACCTAACCCTAACCCTTAATATAAACTAAGCTCTAACCCTACACTTAGCCATAACTCTAGCCCTAATTCGAGATTTTAGCCAAACCCTAATACTGACCCTGACCCTGACTCTGACCTTAACACTAACCCTAGCTCTAAACATCACCTTTACCCTATACCTAAACCTAACAATAGACCTAGCTCTAACCCTAACCCTAGAATTAGCACAAATTGCAAACCTGGAACTTACATTAGCCATAACCCTGAACCTAGCCTTAACTTAACCCAAAATCTAGCCTTATTCCGAGCACTATCCCTAGATTTACCCCTAACCCTAACCCTATCACTAATCATATCTATAACCCTAGATGTAACCCTAGATTTAACCCTAACCCTAACACTAAGCCTAACCCTATCAATAATCATTACATTGACCCTAGCTGTACCCCAATCTCTAATCCTACCATTACCCTAACCATAACCCTAACCCTAATGCTAAACCTGGGATTAAACCTAATTGTATCCCTAATACTAACCCTATCAATTACCCTAAACCTAACCTGACCCCTAAACCTAACACCATCTTTACGCTAATCCTAACTCCAATGCTAATTTGAGCCCTAACATGAAGCATTAACCTATCCAAAACACTAATCACGACCCTGACCCTGATAGTACCCTTATATCTAAACCTGACCCTAACCCTAAACCTAACCCTTACACTAGACATAGCCATAAACCTAACCCTAAAACTATTTTTAACCATAACACTAGACTTGAAATTAGCTCGAGCTGTAATCCTAACCCTAAACCTAGGCATAATCCTAACCCGAACCATACCCCGGGCCCTAACCCTGTTTCTATTTTTTGCCCTAGCCCTAAATCTACCTATAACCTCATACTGTACCTGAAAACTAACCATAACCCTAAACATAACCCTAACTCTCGCCCTAAACCTAGGCCTAACACAAAGCTTGGTGCTAATCCTAGAATTTATTTAATCATATCCTAACCCTAAACCTATCCATAAGACTAACTCTAACTCTTGCCCTAGCCCTAGCCCTAGTTCTATCCTTAGCCTTATTCCTAACCATAGATATAAGCCTAAGTCTAAATCTAAACCTATCTCTAAATATAACAGTAACAATAAGCCTAAACCAAACCCTAACACTACCTCTAACCATAATGCTAATCCTAAAACTTGCCCTATCCCTAGCCCTAACCATAAACCAAAACAGAGCCATAGCCCTAATCCTAACCTTTAACCTAAATCAAACCCTCACCGTACGCCTAGCCCTAAAACTACCTCTAAAACCAATCCTGATCGTGACACTGAACCTAACGCTAATCCTAGCTCTGAAAATCACCCTAACCTTAAATTAACCCTAACACTATTTCTAGCCTTAACCTAAGCTAAAACTAGCCTTAATCATAACCCTAGTTCCTACATTAGTCATTGTCCTAACCGTAGCCCTGACCCTAACACAAATTCTACCCCTAATCTGAGCCCTAACCGTATCTATAACACTAATACTAGTCCTAACCCTAACCCTAACACTAGCCCTAAGCCTAACTCTAACCCTATCCATTACACTAAGCCAAACCCTAACCCAAATGCTAACTCTAGTTCTAATCCTAATCCTTAGCCTGACTTAAACTCTAACCATATTACTAGTTTTAACCCTAGCCCTCATTCTACCTCTAAACATAACTCTGACCCTAACAGTAACCCTAGGTCTAAACCTGACCCTAACCCTAAACCAAATCCTAACACTAGCCCTACTGGTAACCCTCTACCTATACCTAAGCCTAACACTAGACCTAGACCCAAAGCTAATCCTAAATATAGCTATAACTCTAGCCCTAGACCTAAACAAAAACCTAGCACTAGCCCTAACAATAACCCTTAAATTAAACCGAACACTTACCCTTCCCCTAGACCCAAAACTGGTGCTAATTCTGGCTCTAACCCTAACCATAACCCTATCCCCAAAAATGACCCTGATTCTAACACTGAACCTAGCTTTAAACCTGACACTAACCAAAAACCTAGACCTAACACTAGACCTAGACATAACCCTAACCCTAAAACTAGCCCTAAACATAACCTTAGTTCATATATTATGCATTGTCCTAAACCTAACACAAAACAACACAAAACCTAGCCCTAATCCTAGACCTAAACTTAGCTCTAAGCATAACCCTCAGCCTAACCCTAGCCCTAAACATAGCCCTAACATAAGCCTTGCCTTAGATTTAACCCTAGCTCAAAGCCTAACCTTTACACTAAACATAACCCTAGCTCTATCCTAAAACTTAACCCTAACCCTAAGCCCAAGCCTAACGTTAAACCTAGCCTGAACTTTAGCTCTAACCATATCCATTACTCTAACCCTTACCCTACCCCTAATTAAAACTCTATCCCTAACACTAAACCTAACTCTAACCATAAATTTAAACCTAGACCCAAACCTAAACCTAACCCTCACGCTAGCCTAACACTAACCTTAACTTAAACCAAACCCTACCAATATGCCTAGATCTAACCCTAGCCCTAATTGAAGTCCTAATCATAACCTTAAAGATAACCCTGAACCTGACTTATATCCTAACACTCATCCTAGCTCTAAACACCACACTAAACTTAAACTGAACCCTAAGAGTAGACCTAGCCCTAATTCGAATCCTAACCCTAACCCTAAAACTAACCCTGACCTGAGTGATATCCTAACACTAACCCTATCTATAAATATCACCCAAATCTTAAACCTAACCCTAACACTTGACCTACCCCTATCCCTAATCCTAATTGTAACCCTAGTTCTTATATTAGCTGTTGCTCTAACCCTAGCCTTTAACTTCACACAAAACTAGCCCTAAACCTAGCTTTAACCCTAACTATAAACCTAACCATAGCCTTAACCCAATGCCTTACCTTGAGCAAAACCTAATGGTAACACTAGACCTATCCCTAATCCTAAGGCTAACCAAATCCTAATCCTATTAATAGTCATAACACTAGATCTCATTCTAGCTCTAACACTATCCCAAACCCTAACCCCAACCCCGACCCTTATTATGATCATAATATAAACCCTAGGTCTAAACCTGACCCTAACCCTAAACCAAACCCTAACACTAGCCCTACTTGTAAACTTATACCTAAACGTAACCCTAATACTAGCTCTAGACCTAAACCTAATACTAAATCTACCCTAAACTCTAGCTCTAGAACTAAACAAAATCCTAGCCCTAGCCCTAACAAAAAACTTTACCTAACCCAAACATTAACTCTACCCCTAGACCTAAACATTGTCCTAATTCAGACTTTAACCCTAATATTAACTCTAACCCAATCACTGATCCTGGCTTTAACACTAAACCTAACTCTAAACCTTAAACTAACCACAACCTAAACCTAATTCCAGATCAAGCCATAAATCTAACCCTAAAACTATCCCTAATCATAACCCTAGATCTTACATTACCCATAGCCCTAACCTTAGGACTAAACCTAACTCTAAACATAGAGCTAATTTTAGGCCTAAACCGAGCCCTAAGCATAACCCTAACCCTAACACTAGCCCTATACCCAACCCTAGCCCTCACCATAGTCCTAAGATAGTCCAAAGCTTAACCTTTACCCTAAACATAAACCCTGACCTATTCCTAACTCTCACCCTAACCCTAGCCCAAATCATAAACTTAACCTAGCCCTAAACCTAGCTCTAAACCTACCCAAAACCCTTACCCTAAACCTAAACTTATTGATAATCCTAGCCCGAACCCTATCGTTAACTCTAAACCTAAGTGGAAAACTAACCATAGATATAACCCTAAAATTAAACTCAGCATAGCCCTAACTCTAGATCAAACCATAAATCTAACCATAAACTTAAACATAACCATAGCTTTAGTCCTAACCCTATCACTTACTCTAACTCTAAACCAAATCTAAACCTAACCTAATCCTATCCGTTACCTTATCCCTAACCATAACGTTAATGATAACCCTAGCCCTAACTCTAACCCTAACCATAAACCTACTGTAATCCTATCCCTAGACCTAACCCTAAACCTAGCCCTAACACTAGCTCAAAACTTAACCTTTATGCTAAACCTAACCCTAAACCTAACCTTAAGCCTAGTTCTAACCCTAACTCTAACGCTAACTCAAGGCATATTCCTAAACATAACTCTAGTTCTAACCTAAGCTCTAATCCTATCAATTACCCTAACCATAACCCTTACCCTAAGCCTAAACCTAGCCCTATCACTAATGCTAACTATATCAATTACCCTAAACCAAACCTGAACCTTAAAACAAACATTAACTATACCCGTAACCCTAACGCTAATTTGAGCCATAAACCTAAATCCTTACCTAAGCCAAATCCTAATCTTAATAATTCCCTAAGCTCTAAACCTGACCCTTACCCTAAATCTAACACTTACACTAGACGTAGCCATAAGCCTAACCCTAAAACTATCTTTAAACACAACCCTAGACATGATATTAGCCATAGCACTAACCCTAACCCTGAGTCTAATACAAACACTAGCCCTAATCCTAGCCGTCAACCTAGCCTTAATCATAACCCTAACCCCACCCTTACCCTAACCCTAACTCTAAACCTCACCCTACATCTAAACCTAGCTATAACGCCAATCTTTATCCTAAACTTAAACCTAACCCTATCCCTATTGGTAGGCCTAAGCTGAACACTAGTCCTAGCCCTAATCCTATCCCTAATTTAACCCTATCCCAAACCCTAACTCTAATTTTAGCCCTATCACTATACTCTAACTCTCACACTAGCCCTATCCCTAGTTCTAAACCTATCCCTTACCATAACTCTAACCCTGGCCCTAACCCTTGCCCTATCCTTAATCCAAGCCTAATCCTAGATCTAACCTAACTATAAATGTAACCCTAAATCTAAGTCTAAGTCTAACACTAACACTAGCCCTAACCCTAATACTAATTGTCAAACTAGCCCTAACTCTAACCCAAGGACTAAAACAAAACTGAGCAATAGACTTAACCCTAAATCTTAACTTAAACCAAACCCTGAAATACTACAAAAACTAATCCTAGCCCTAATCGAATTCTAACCCAAAACTAAACCTGACCATGACTCATATCCTAACACTCACCATAGCTCTAAACATAACACTAACCTTAAACCGAACCCTAACAGTAAACCTAGCCCTAATTCGAGTCCTAACTCAAACCCTAAAACTAACCCTGACCCTGACTCCTATCCTAAAAATAACTCTAGCTCTAAATATCACCCTAACCTTAAATCTAACACTAACACTAGATCTACCCCTAACCCTAACCCTAAAGCTAACCCTAATTGTAACCCTGGATCTTACATTACCTGATGCCCTAACCCCAGCCCTAACACTAACACAAAAACTATCCCTAATCCGAGCCCCACACCTAGATTTAACCCTAACCCTACCACTAACACTAGCTATAACCCTATCCCTAACCCTAAGCCAAACCCTAACCCTAATGGTAACCATAGACCTATCCCTAATCCTCAGGCTAATCAAAACTCTCACCATATTAATAGTCCTAACCCTAGACCTCATTCTAACTCTAACCCTATCCCAAACCTTAACCCTAACCCTGACCCTTATTCTGACCATAACACTAACCTAGGTCTAAACCTGACCCTAACGCTAGACCAAACCGTAACACTAGTCCTACCAGTAAACTTATACCTAAACCAGACCCTATCACTATCCCTAGACCTAAACCTAATCTTAAATCTAGACTTAACTCTAGCTCTAGACCTAAACAAAAACCTAGCCTTAGCCCTAACAATAACCATTAACTTAACACAAAGACTAACCCTATCCCTAGACATAAACCTAGTCCCAATTCTGGGTTTAACCTTAACTCTAACTCATACCTGAACACTGACCCTGCCTTTAAACACTAAACTTATCTCTAAACATGACCCTAACCAAAAACCTAAACCTAACACTTGACTTAGAGATAACCCTAACCCTACAGCTAGCCCTAATCATAATCCTAGCTCTTACATTACCCGTAGCCCTAACCCTATGCCTTAACCTAACAAAAAACCTAGAGCGAATTCTAGGCCTAAATCTACCCCTAAGTGTAACCCCAACCCTAAACATAGCCCTAACCCTAACCTTAAACCTAACCCTATCCTTAGTCTTAAAACTTACTCAAAGCCTAACCCTTACCACAAATATAAAATTAGACCTATACTTTACTCTAAAACCTAACCCTAACCCTAACCCTGAACTGTATTGATAACCCTAGCCTTAACCCTCACTGTAGCCCTAAATCTACATCTAATCATATACATTACCCTAATCCTAACCCGATCAATAATGATGTCACTAGCCCTAACCCTAACCCTAACCCTATGAGTACTATAATCTTATCCCTAGAAGTATCCCTAAACCTAACCCTCACCCTAGCTCTAAACCTAGCTCAAAACCTAACCCTTATGCTAAACATAAACCTAAGCCTAACCCTAGTTTTAACCCTAACCCTAACCCTAATTCAAGATCTATTTCTAACTCTAACCCTAGCCCTAAACTTAGCTCTAATCCTATACATTATACTAAACATAACCTTTAACCTAATGTGAACCCTAGGCTTAACCTTAACCGTATCTCTAACCTTAACCCTATCATTAATAACCTATTAGGTTAATAACCTAATAGGTTAATAGGTTAATAGCCCAGACCCAAGCCCTACCCTAGCTTTAACCCTAAAGCTAACAATAACCCTAACCTTATCTCTAACCCTAAACCTAAACCTAATCCTAGACCTAATCCTAAGCATAACACTAGCCCTATCACTAGCTCTAAACTTATAAATTACCCTAATGATAACCCTGATGCTTCTGCTAATCCTAGGCTGAACCCTAATCCTATCCCTAACCTTAACCGTATCCATTACTCTACCCCTAACCTGAACTCTAAACCTAAAACTATCATTAACCTATCCCTAACCATAATGATAACTTGAGCCTTAACCCTAAACCTTAATCTAATAAAAACCCTAACCCTGACTCTGACCCTAATAATACCCATAGCTCTAAACCTGACCCTAACAAGAAACCTGGCACTTAAAATAGACCTAGCTATAAACTTAACCCTATAACTCTCCCTAACTGTAACCCTAGACCTGACATTAGATCTAGCTCTAATCCTAGTCCTAATCCTAACACAAACCTTAGCCCACATCCTAGCCATGAACCTTGCCTTAATCATAAACTTAACACTAACCATAATCCTAAT
Organism: Marmota monax; assembly: GCF_021218885.2. NCBI lineage: Eukaryota > Metazoa > Chordata > Mammalia > Rodentia > Sciuridae > Marmota > Marmota monax. The sequence goes on from NW_026693251.1 coordinate 227,267, forward strand.
TCTAATCCTCACCCTAGTATTAAAAATAGCTATAATCCCATCCCCTAACCTAAACCTAACCCTAACCCTAACCTTAACATTAACCCTAGCCCTAAACCTGGGACCAACCCTAACACTACCCTAGTCCTAATCCCAGCCATAATTTAACCCTTTCCCTAATTCAATCCGAACCCTAGCCCTAAGACTAACTCAAACTCTCGCCCTAGCCTTATACCTAGTTCTATCTCTATCCCTTACCATCACCCTATATCTAGCCCTAAACTTAGCCCTAATTCTAGACCAATCCTTACCCCTAGCTCAAAGCCTAGATCTAAACCTAACTCTAAATCTAACCCTAATCCTAAGCCTAAATCTCACACTAACAATAGCCCTAATCCTAACTTTAATCCCAAAACTACCCTAACTCTACCCTAGCCCTAAAACAAAACTGAATCATAACCCTAACCCTAACACTTAACCTAAACCAAACCCTAACCCTACAGTTAGCCCTAATCCTATCTCTAATTCTAGTCCTAACCCTAACCTGAAAACTCATTGGGACCCTGACTCTGACCCTAACATTAAACCTAGCTCTAAACATCATTGTAACTGTAAACTTAACCCTAACATCTACGTACCCCTAACCCTGACCCTATTGGTAGCTGTAATCATAATGCTACTTTGTAATTAGCCTTAGCCTGAAAACTAGCTCTAACTTAACCCAAATCCTAGCCTTAATCCGAGTCCTAAACCTATTTTTTTTAATATTTATTTTTTAGACACAACATTTTTATTTCATTGGTTTGTGGTGGTGAGGATCAAACACAGGCGAGCATGCTACTTCTTGAGCCACATCCCCAGCCCCTAAACCTAGCTTTAACTCTAAATGTAAACCTAACCCTAACCCAAATAAAAGACCTAATTCTATACATAACCCTACCCCTAATTTTAGTTCTAACCTTATCCATTACCCTAATGATAACCCAACACTTATGCTAACCCTTGGCCTAACCCTAACCCTATCCATTACACTAAACCACACCTAAACCCTAAACCTAACCCTTTCATTACCTTAACCCTAAACCTAATGATAATGCAAGCTTTAAACATCAACCCTAACCTAACCCAATCTCTCACCTTGATGCGACCCTAATAATAACCCTAGCTCTAAAACTGACCCTTAGTATAAACCTAACCGCTACACTGGACCAAGCCATAAACCTAACACTAAATCTATCCATAACTGTAATCCTAGACCTGACATTAACACTAGACCTAATACTAGCCCCAACCCTAACACAAACATTAGCCCTCATCCTAGCCCCAAACCTAGCTTTAATCATAACCCTAAACCTAACCCTATACCTAACCCTAATACTAACCCTAGCCCTCAACCTAGCTATAACCCAATACCTTACCCTAAACATAATTCTAACTCTAACCCTAACCCAAACCCTAAACATAACACTAACACTAGCCCTAATTTAGCCCTATTCCTAACCCTGACCATAACCCTAACACTAGCCCTAAGACTAACTCTAACTCTCATACTAGCCATATCATTGGTTCTAACCCTTTCCCTTACCATAACCTAAACCTAACCCCAAACCTAGTCCTAACCCTTGCCCTATCCTTAGCCCTAGCCCTAGGCATAGATAAAAACCTAACTCTAAATCTAACCCTAACCCAAAGCCTAAGCCTAACCATTATAAATACATGTATATTTACACTCTATGTCTACAGATGTTGGCTTCAATTATTATTTAGAATATAATTCTTAGTTTCAAAAAAGCATACCATTTCTGGTGGTGTATAGAGAACTTAGGGTCAGGGGTAGGATGCTATGTTAAGGGGAAAGGAGTGAGGATATGTGATTAATCTACATTTGCAAATTTGGAGGAGAACTATATTAAATAGATAGGGGGAATTTATTGAAGAAGGTATAAATTCAATCTCCTTATCTGTATTCATAAAATTACCCTATGTATAAATAGTAAAAGTTAGGAGGCTGAAAGTGGGATAGAGGGAGAAAGAAAAAAGAAGAAAAAATAACAAGGAAAGAAAGAAAGAGAGGGAGAAAGAAAATAAGTGCAAATAAAGGGGTGGTGAGGTGGGGCCTATGCAATTCCTCTATATTATACTATTCTAGTGATTAGTTCTTAAAGTCCAATTTCATGGAAAGTTCTTGATTTCACATACATTGAGGTTGTAAGGACCAGAGGGGGAAGGGTAGAGGAGAATGGATTAGAAGAGTAAGAAAATAAAAGTAAGAAAGAAAAAAATGTCTCTCAGAATTCTGTTTTTTTTTTTCTTTAAGTGTGTGGAGTTGTCTATTCCTAGCTTGAGTCTCCATGCTCAGGGTGGTGGAGGTAGCCAGGGATAGAGGGCTTGAACTTCTACCTGGAGCCTCCCTACTCTTATCTCTGAATTGGAAACCAGGTGCCTGTACAGTTGCTGTTCCGCATTGATAGCTATGCCCCCAAAATGTTGTGAGAAAAATCTTGAGTTATCACAGCTGGATGTAGGGGAGTTGGAAACCGGGTACCTGATAAGCTGCAAAACCGAGCTGGTAGCCATGCCCACCAATGATTGCAAGTAAGGTTTTGCAAGATGGATTCCATCTATTACTGATGTGTGGTGTTTGTTGAGGTGGGTGGCTCTGGAGTGACCATGTGCTGTGTTCAGAGCTCGGTCTGATGACCCACAAGCAAAGCCTCTGTGTTCTGTCCTGCCTTCCATCTGCACAGACAGTGCCCATGTGGCTGAGACTCCTGTCTGTGCCCAGAGAAACTGCACAGCTGAGACTTCCATCTGCACTGAGAGCACCCATGTGGCCCTAGTTTTCTTCAAATTTCTATGATGCTGGCAGGATTCATCTTTTACTTAGCCTTACTATGCTCCAAAGGTCTGTGCCTTCTCAGTTCAATGGTTCACTGTCAGGAACAGTTTGTATTTTAAGGTTTCCCTTCATTATGGCTTATTGATGTGAATGAAAATTGAGCTGGAAATCAAACAGGGTTGGCAGGAGGTGCTTGAAACTTCACACAATCAGTTCTCAGTGGGCACTCTCTGGTTTCTTTCTTTTGAAGGTAGGCTAAAGATGAAGCATGCAAAAGAAACTCTATTTGAGAGCCCTTAAGGAGAAAACAGAGACAAATGTATGTACTGAAATATGTCTCCCAAAAATTTGATCAGATATCTTCGATACTGTGCAGTATTCATCATTTAGCTTGCTCCACTAGGCTCCCCAAGGTTGGCACTTCTAGGATCATGGCTCTCTAAACAGATAAGGGTTAGTGTTACAGTTAGGGTTAGGGTTAGCTTTAGAGCTGCTGTTAGGGTTAGAGTTTGTTTTGTTCAAATTTTTTGATACTGGGAAGATTTATCTTTAACCTAGCCTTACTATGTGCCCCAGTTTTGGGCCTTCTCAATTCAATGGTTTGCTGTTGGGAATAGTTTGTTTTTAATGTCTCACTTCATTTTGACCTATATGGGTAAATGAGAATCAAGCTGGAAATCAGAGGGTTGGTGCTAGCTGGTGAAACTTAAGTTGTCTGTGGGCACTCTCTTGTTTCTTCCTTGTAAAAGTAGCCATAAGCTGTAGCATGCAAAACAACTTTATCAAAGAGCACTTTAGGAGAAAAGAGAGCAAGATGCATGTACTGAAATACCTCCCCCCAATTATTTGGTCAGATTTCTTTGATACTGTGCAGGATTCATCTGTAAGCTTGTCCCACTAGTCTCCCCAAGTTTAAAACTTTTATGATCAAAGGTTCTCTTAACAGGTTAGGCTTAGGTTTATGGTTAGAGTTAGGGCAGGTGTTAGAACAAGTGTGAGGGTTAGAGTTAGTTTTTTTCAACTTTTTGGCTACTGGGCAGGATTTATCCTTTTCCTATTCTTAGAATGCTCCCCATGTTTGGGCCTCCTAGGTAAAAGGGTTGCTCTCAGGAGCACTTTTAATTTTCAAGTTTCACTTCATTTTGCCCTATAGATGTGAATGGAAATGGAGCTGGACTCAAACAGGGTTTGTGCTAGCTGCTGGAAACTTCACACACTCAATCCGTTCTCAGGGCACCTTATCATTTGTTTATTGTGGTAGTAGCCCAAAGCTGAAGTAGAAAGAAACAGCTTTATCTCTGAGCACTTTAAGAGCAAGCTTAATTTTTTTTTGCATGGATTACTTTGATATTGTACAGGATTCATCCTTTTCCTATTCTTAGTGGTATCCCCAAGTTTGGGTTTTCAAGGTTTGTCAGTTCACTGTCAGGAACAGTTTGAATTTTTTAGGTTTCACTTTATTATGGCCTATAGATGTGAATGAAAATGGAGCTGGAAATCAAACAGAGTTAGAACTAGCTGCTTGAAACTTCACACACTCAATTAGCTCTCTGTGGGCACTCACTGGTTGCTCCTTGTGAAAGTACGTTAAACTGAAGCATGAAAATTAATTTATCCAAGAGCACATTAGGAGAAAACAGGGAAATATGCACATACTGAAATACCTCCCCCAATTATTTGGTCAGATTTCTTTGATATTGCACAGGATTAATCTATTAGTTTGTCCACTGGGGTCCTTTATTTGGGGACTACTATGATCAATGGTTTTCTAAAGAGGTTAGGTTAGAATTAATATTAGTTTAGGCCTAGGGTTACAGCTAGTGTTTTGTTAGATTTAGTTTTCTTTAAATTTCTTTGATACTGGGCAAGATTTAACTTTTACCTAACCTTACTATATTTTTGAGGTTTGGGCCCCTTGGATCAAGTGTTTGCTCTCCTGAACAGTTTGTATTTTAAGTTTTCATTTCATTTTGACCTATGCATGTGAATGGAAATGGAGCTGGAAATCCAACAGGGTTGGTGCTAGCTACTTCAAACCTCACACACTCAATCAGTTTTCTATGGGCATTCTCTGGTTTATTCCTTGTAGAAGTAGCCCTAAGCTGAAGCAAGCAAAGCAACTTTATGGGAGAGCACTTTAGAAGAAAACAGGGAAATATGCATGTACTGAAGTACCTCCCCAATTATTTGATCAGATTTCTTTGATATTGTGAAAGATTCATCTGTTAGCCTACCCAACATGGCTCCCGAAGTGTAGGACTTCTAGAATTCAAGACACTCTAAACAGATTAAGGTTAGTGTTAGGGTTAGTGTTAGGACTAAGAGTAGACCTAGTGTTAAGGTAAGAGTTAGTTTTCTTTTCAAATTTCTATGATACTGTGCATGATTTATCTTTTTCCTATTTTGACTATACTCCAAATGTTTGGGTCTCCTACATAAAGGGTTTGCTTTCAGGAACAGTTTCATTTTTAATGTGTCTCTTCCTTTTGCCTTATAGGGGTGAATGGAAATGAAGCTGGAAATCGAACAGGGTTTGGTCTAGCTGCTTGAAACTTCACACACTCCATCAGTTTTCCGTGAGCATAATCTGGTGTTTGCCATGGAAGTAGCCCTAAGATGAAGTAGAAAGTAACAGCTTTATCTCTGTGTGCTTTAGGAGCCAGCAGAATACTCATGTACCGAAAGAGCTTCAATTTTTTTTTTGGTTGGATTAATTTGATATTGTACAGGATTCATCCTTGACCTAGCCTTAGTAGTCTCCCCAAGTTTGGACCTTCAAGATTCAGTGGTTCAGTGTCAGGAACAGTTTGAATTTTTAGGTTTCACTTCATTCTGGCCTATAGGTGTGAATGCAATGGAGCTGGAAATCAAAAAGTGTTGGTGCTAGCTGCATGAAGCTTCACAGCCTCAATCAGTTCTCTGTGGGCACCCTTTGATTTTACTTTGTGAAAGTACCTTAAGCTGAAGCATGAAAAACAATTTATCCATAAACACTAAGAAAAAAACAGGGAAATATGAATGAACTGAAATAACTCCCCCATTTTTTTTTTATCAAACTTCTTTGATACTGCCAAGTTTCATCTGTTAATTTGCACTGCTAGGCTCCCCATGTTTTGGACTTCTGTGATCATAGGTATTCTAAACAGGTTCAGTTTAGGGCTATGTTAGATCTAGTGTTAGAGTTAGAGTGAGTTTTGTTCAAATTCATTTGATACTTGGCATAATTCGTCTTTTATCTAGCCTTACTATTTTCCCCAGGTTTGGGCCTTATCCCTTCAATGGTCTGCTGTCAGGAACAGTTTGTATTTTAAGGTTTCCTTCATTTTGACCTACACGGGTAAAAGGAAATGGAACTTGAAATCAAACAGTGTTGGCCCTCACTGCTTAAAACTGCACACACTCAATCAGTTCTATGTGGGCACTCTGGTTTCTTCCTTGTGAAAGTTTCCCAAAGCTGAAGCATGCAAAAATATCTTTATCTGAAAGTACTGTTGGAGACAACCGAGAAATATACATATACTGAACCAACTCCTTAAATTATTTGGTCAGATTTCTTTGAACTGCACAAGATTCATCTGTTAGCTTGCCACACTAGGCTCTCTTAATTTGGGACTTCTATGATAAACGGTTCTCTAAACAGATTAGGGTTAGTTTCATGGTTAGGGTAAGGGCTAGGATTAAACCTAGTGTTAGGGTTAGAGTCAGTTTTGTTCATGTATCTTTGATACTGGGAAGGATTCATGTTTTACCTAGACTCACAATGTTCCCTGGGTTGGGCCTTCTCGTTCAATGGTTTGCTGTCAGGAACAGTTTGTATTGTAAGGTTTCACTTTATTTTGAACTATTTTGTTTTAGAGAAATGGAGCACAAAATCAAACAGGGTTGGTGCTAGCTGCTTGAAACTGCACACACTCAATCAGTTTTCTGTGGGCACTCTCTTGTTTGTTCTTTGTGAATGTTGCCTTCAGCTGAAACATGCAAAGCAACTTTATCCCAGAGCACTTTTGGAGAAATCAAGGAAATATGCATGTACTGAAACTCTTCCCCCAATTATTTGCTCAGATTTCTTTGATACTGTGCAGGATTCATTTGTTAGATTTCCCCACTAGGTTCCCTTAGTTTGGTACTTCTATGATCAAGGTTCTCTAAACAGGCTTGGGTAAGCTGTAGGATTAGGATTAAGGATAGATCTAGTGTTAGGTTTACAGTAGTTTTGTTCAAATTTATTTGATGCTAAGCATGATTTATCTTTTACCTAGCCTTATTATGTTCCCCATGTTTGGGCCTTCTAAGTTCACTTGTTTGCTGTCAGTATTTCAGTTTTTATATTAAGGTTCACTTCATTTTGACCTAAATGGGTAAAAGGAAATGGAGCTGGAAATCACACAGGGTTTTTGCTAGCTGCTTGAAACTTCACACACTCAATCAGTTCTCTGTGAGGAAACTCTGGTTTTATCCTTGTGAAAGTATCCCAAAGATGAAGCATGCAAAAACAACAGTATGCGAGAGCATTTAAGGAGACAACAGGAAAATATGCATGTACTGATCTACCTACCCAATCATTTGGTCAGATTTCTCTGATACTGGGCAGGATTCATCTGTTAGCTTGCCCCACTAGGCTCCTCAACTTTGAGACTTCTATGATCAAAGGTTCTCTAAACAGGTTAGGGTTAGTATTATGGTTAGAGTTAGGTCTAGTGTTAGGGTTAGAGTTTGTCTTATTCATATTTGTTTGATACTGGGAAGGATACATTTTTACCTATTCTTACTATGTTCCCCAGTTTTTGGCCTTCTTGGTTCAATTATTTGCTGTCAGGAACAATTTGTATTTTATGGATTCACTTCATTTTGACCAACATGGGTAAATGGACATGGAGCTGGAAATCAAACAAGGTTGGTGCTAACTGCTTGAAACTTGAAACTTCACACACTCAATCAGTTCTCTGTGGGCACTCTCTGTTTTTTTTCCTTGTGAAGTTAGTAATAATCTGAAGCATGCAATGCAAATTTATCTGACAACACTTTAGGAGAAAACAGGGAAATAAGAATGTACTGAAATAGCTCCCCCAATTATTTTGTCAGATTTCTTTGAAACTGCCCATGATTCATCTGTAAGCTCGCCCAACTAGATTCCCCAATTTTGAAACTTCTATGATCAAAGGTTCTCTAAACAGATTAGGTTTAGGGTTAGACTTAGTTTTGGGATTGGTTTAGACCTAGTGTTAGGGTTACAGTTAGTTTTGAAAAAAATTCTATGATACTTGGCAGGATTCAGTTTTTTTCATATTTTGACTATACTCCAATTGTTTGGGCCTCCTATGTAAAAGGGTTTTCTCTCAGGAACAGTTTCAATTTTCATGTTTCTCTTCTTTTTGCCCTATAGGGGTGAATGAAAATGAAGCTGGAAATCAAACAGGGTTTGTGCTAGCTGCTTGAAACTTTACACACTCAATCAGTTCTCAGTGAGCATTCTCTGGTTTGTTTCCTGTGAAGTATCCCTAAGCTGAAGTAGAAAGAAACAACTTTATCTCTGAGTGCTTTAGGAACTGGCAAAAAACACATGTACTGAAAGAGCTTCAATTTTTTTTTTTGGTTGGATTACTTTGATACGGTACAGGATTTATCTTTGACCAACCTTAGTAATCTTCCCAAGTATGGGTCTTCAAGGTTCACTGGTTCAGTGTCAGGAACAGTTTGAATTTTTATTTTTCACTACATTATGCCTTATAGGTGATAATGGAAAAATAGATGGAAATCAACCAGGGTTGGTGCTAGCTGTATGAAAATTCACACACTCAATCACTTCCCTGTGGGCATGCTCTGTTTTTTTTCCTTGTGAAAGCACCTGAAGCTGAAGCATGAAAAAAACCATTTATCAAAGAGCACTTTAGGAGAAAACAGGGGAAATAGGCTTGTACTGAAACGTCTTCCCCAATTATTGGTCAGAATTTTTGATACTGGGTAGGATTCATCTGTTACCTTTTGCTACTAGGTACCTCAAGTTTGGGACTTTTATGATCAAGCTTTATAAACAGGAAAGGCTTAGTTTTAGGATTAGGCTTAGGACTAGAGTTAGAACTAATGTTCAGTTTAGAGTTAGTTTTGTTCAAATTTCTTTGATACCAGTCAGGATTCATCTTTTACCTAGCATTACCATATTTCCCAAGTTGGGCCTTCTCAGTTCAAGGTTCACTGTCAGGAACAGTTTGTGTTTTAAGGTTACACTTCATCTTGACTTCTATGGTTTAGGGTTAGTGTTAGGGCTATGCCTCAGTTTTTTTTTTTTTTTTTTTTTTTGGGGGGGGGTTTAGGGCTAGGGTTATGGCTAGATTTTGAATTAGTATTAGGGTTAGGGCTAGTGTTAGGGTGAGGTTTAGGCATAGGGTTAGGGTTAGATTTAGAGTTAGGGTTGGATCCAGCGTTAGGGTTAGGGCTTAGGGTTAGTGTTATGGTAAGGTATAGGGTTAGAACTAGGGAAATGGCTAGGACTATAGTTAGATTTAGATGTAGGATTAGGCTTAGGGTTAGAGTTAAAGATAAAATAGTGCTCGGATTAGGGATAGGGTTAGTATTAGGGTTAGGCCTAGGGGTAGGGATAGGTTTAGGATTAGTATTGGGGTTAGGATTAATTTTAGGGAAATGGGTGGGGTTATAGCTAGCTCTAGGGCTAGGGTGAGGGTTAGAATTAGGATTATGGCTAGGGTTAGTGTTTAGGTTAGGAATAAGGCTAGGTTTAGGGCTAGGGTTTCTGTTAGGTTCAGGGCTAGAACTAGGGCTAGGGCTAATGTCAAGTCTAGGGTTATAATTAAGGATAGTTTTAGGGTTTGGTTATGGCTAAGTCTAAAGTCAGAGCTATGTTTATGGTAAGGGTCAGGTTTAGAGTTAGGGGTATTATTAGGGTTATGGTCAAGGTTACAATTTGGTTTATGTCAAAGTTTAGATTTAGGGCTTGTATTAGTGTTAGGCTTAGGCTTAGGTTTAGGGTAAAGAATAGGGTTAGGTTTAGCAATAGGGTTAAGTTTAGCATTAAGTTAGGGTTATGTTTAGTATAATGGATATATTTAGAGCTAGGGTTAGGGCTAGATTATGGTTTGGATTAAGTCTAAAATTAGAGTTAGGTTTAGGGCTAGGGTTTGGTTTACAGTAAGTGTTAAGTTTAGGGCTAGGGTTATGTTTAGGTTAGGGTAAGGGTTAGTATTTGAGCTAGGGTTAAGGCTATCATGAGGGATAGGTTTACATTTAGGTCTAGGGATATGTTTATGGTTAGGGTTTGGTTTAGGGTTGGGGTTATGGCTAGACATTTCATTACATTTACGGTTAGGTTTATTGTAATGGATAATTTTAGATTTAGGGTTAGAGTTAGGGTTAGGTTATGGATTCGGGCTAGTCTTAGGATTAGGTTTAATGTAAGGCTTAATGTTTCAGCTAGGGTTAGGGCTATGGTGAGGTTTAGGTTTATGGTTAGGTCTTGGGATACATTTATTGTTAGGGTTAGGTTTAGTGTTAGGGATAGGGTTATAATTAGTGTTAGGGTTAGGGTTAGGGTAATTTACAGGGTTAGAACTAATGTTCGAGTTAGGATTAAGGTTATATAAGAGCTAGGGTTAGGGTTATGGTTTAGGATAGGGACAGAGTAATGTTTAGGGTAAGGGTTTGGCTTTGAGCTAGGGTTAGGTCTAAGGCAAGGGTTAGTGTTAGGGTTAGTGTTATGGCTATGGTTAGGGTTAGGTTTATGCTTAGGGCTAAGTTTAGGCCTAGGATTATGGCTAGATTTTGTGTTAGGTTTAGGGCTAGGGTTAGGATTATGGTTAGGGTTAGGGCTACTGTTTGGGTTAAGATTAGGGTTAAAATAGGGTTAGGGCTAATGTTATGTTTAGGGCTAGTATTAGGGTTAAGGTTATGGCTAGGTCTAGTGTTAGGACTAGGTTTTGGGTTAGGATCAGGTTTAGAAATAGGTTAATGTTAGGGTCAGGGTCAGTGTTCCGGATAGGATTAGGGTTAGGGTTAGAGCCAGAATTAGGGCTAGTTAGGTCTAGGGGTAGGGTAAGTGTTTAGTTTAGGTTAAGGTTTATTGTTAGGGCTAGAGCTAGGATTTTGTTTAGGTCTAGGACTAGAATTATAGCTATATTTAAGATTAGTTTTGGGTCTAGGTCTAGTGTTAATGTTGGGTATAGGTATAGGCTTACCGGTAGTGCTAGTGTTAGGGTTTGGTTTAGATTTAGGGTCTGGTTTAGACCTAGGGTTACTGTTAGGATCAGAATAAAGGTCAGGGTTAGCATTAGAAATAGAATGAGGGCTAGGTTTAGAGCTAGTGTTTAAGTTAGTCTAAGGATTAGGGTTATGACTAGGGTTAGCATTTGGTTTAGGGTTTGGCTTAGGGTAAGGGATAAGGTTAGAGCTAGGGTTAGGGATAGAATTAGGGGTAGGATTTGTGTTAGGGTTAGGGATAGGGTTATGACAATGACTAATGTACTAACTAGGGTTACGATTCGGGCTAGTTTTAGGGTTAGGTTTAAGGCTAGGTGTGGTGTTAGGGTTAATTTAAGGTTAGGGTTATGTTTAGAGCTAGTATTAGTGTTAGGATCAGTGTCAGGGTCAGGGTTATTTTTAAAGTTAGGATTAGGGCTAGGTGTAGGTTTATATTTGGTTTAGGGTTAGGGTTACAGTTAAGGATATGGTTTGATTTGTTTTAAGGCTAGGGCTAGGGGTAAGGCAAGTTTTAGGATTAGTATTATTGTTAGGGCTAGTGTTAGGGTTTGGTTTAGGATTATTGTTATGGTTAAATTTAGAGTTAGGTTTAAGTTTAGAGTTAGGTTTAGATCCAGGGCTGGGTAGGGCTAAGGATAGAAGTAGGGCTAGGGCTAGGGCAAGAGTTAGAGTTAGTCTTAAGGTTAGGTTTAGGGATAGGATAGGACTATTTTAGGGTTAGTGCTAGGCTTAGTGTTAGGGTTAGGCCTAGGGTTAGGGCAAGCGTTATGGTTAGGTTTAAGATTATTTTTTAGTTTATGGTTATGGTTAGATTTAGGGTAAGGGATTGGGTTATAGCTAGGTTTAGGTCTAGGGTGAGGGTTAGAATTAGGGTTAAACCTCAGGTTATGGTTCGGGTTAGGATTAAGGCTAGGTTTAGGGCTAGGATTAGGGCAAGGATAATTTCAGGTGCATCTTTAGAGTTAAATATAGTTTTAGGCTTAGGTTTGATGTTCTGTAAGGGTTAGGTTTAGCGTTATGGTCATATTTAGAGCTAAGGGTATTGTTTGGGTCAGGGTCGTGATTACTGTTTGGGATAGGTTAAAGTTTAAAAATTAGGGCTCAAATTAGCATAAAGTTAGGATTAGGGTAATGATATAGTTAGGTTTATGTTTCAAGTTAGGGTTAGGGTAGTGGATAGGGTTAGGATTAGGGATATGGTAAGGTTTAGGCCTGGGGTTAGCATTGGGGTTAGGATTATGGTTAGGGTAATGGATAGGGTTAGATCTAGGGTTAGAGCTAAGGTTATGGTTATTATTAGTGCTAGGTTTAGGGTTAAGGTTAGGGTTAGGGTTAAAGCTCAGTTTAGGGCTCAGATTAGGCTAAGTTTTGGGTTATGTTAGGGCTAGAGTTAGGGTTATGGCTAATGTAAGTAGTAGGGTTACAATTAGGGCTAGATTTAGGATTAGGGTTAGGGTAAGGGCTAGGTCTAGTGTTATGTTTAGGGTTATGTTTAGGGTGATGTTTAAATCTAGGGTTAGTTTTAGCATCAGAATCAGCGTTAGGGTTAGTTTTAGATTTCAGCTTAGAACTCGAATTAGGGCTAGGATTAGGGCTAGGTGTAAGATTAGGGTTTGGTTTAGGTTAAGGGTTAGGGTTAGGGCTATGTCTCAGTTTTGTACTAGGGCTAGGGCTAGTTTTATGAGTAGCGTTAGGGTTAGGGTAAGTGTTAGATTTAGGCTTAGGCTTTGCATTAAGGTTAGATTTAGAGTTAGGGTTAGATCTAGAGCTAGGGCTAGGGCTAAGGAAATGGCTACAGTTAGGCCTAGGTTTAGGGCTAGGTTTAGAGTTACAGTAAGGGATACTGTTCCAACTACTTTTAGACAAGGGAGAGAGTTAGACTTAGTTTTAGGGCTAGGGTTAGGGTTAGGATTAGGAATAGGGCTTAATTAGGTCTAAGATTAGGGAGAGTGTTGGTTTTAAGTTCGGCCTAGGTTTAAGGTTAGGGTTATGATTAAGGCTATGTTTAGTGCTAATATGGGCTAGGGTTTGTGTTCAGGTTAGGGCTATGATTATATCTAGGGCTAATGTCAGGTCTAGTGTTATGGTTATGGATAGTTTCAGGATTAGGTTTTGGCTAAGTCTAATGTAAGGATTAGGTTTAGGGTAAGTGTTAGGTTAAAGCCAGGGGAATTATTAGGGTCACGGTCATGGTTAGGGTTTCTTTTAGGTTTCAGTTTAGGGTTAGGGCTCAAATTAGCATTAAGGTTGTGGTTAGGGTAATGATAGGGTTAGATTTAGGGTTCAGGTTAGGTTTAGGGTAATTGATAGGTTTGGCATTAGTGATAGGTTTAGGGTTAGGCCTAGGGTTAGCATTAGGGAAAGGGTTATGTTTAGGGTAATAGATACAGTTAGAGTTAAGTTTAGGGCTAGGATTAGGTTTTGAGATAGAGTTAGGCCTAGAATTAGCATTATGGTATGGGTTATGATTAGGGTAATGGATACAGTTAGAGCTAAGTTCATAGCTAGACTTATGGTTAGGATTAGGTCTTGAGTTAGTGTTAGGGTATGGGTTAGAACTAGGGTTAGTGTTCATATTAGACCTAGAGTTAGAGTAGGTTTAGGGTTAAGTTTAGGGTAAGGTATGTGTTGTAGCTAGGTTTACAGTTAGAGTGAGGGTTAGAATTAGGATTACAGCAAGGGTTAGTGTTAGGTTTATGATTAAGGCTAGGTTTAGGGTTAGGATGAGGGTTTGTTGTAGGTTTAGGTCTAAAATTAGGGCTAAGGATAATGTCAGGTCTAGTGTTAGAGTTAGGAGTATATTTAGGATTCGGTCTTTGTCTTAGACTAGTATAAGTGTTAAGTTTAGGGTAAGGGTCAGTTTTAGAGAAAGGGGCATTTTTAGGATCAGAGTCAGGGTTATGGATTTTATTAGGTTAAGATTTAGGGATAGGGCTCAAATGAGCATTAGCGTTAGTGTTAGGTTAAGGGTAATGAATAGGGTTAGGTTTAGGGTTCAGGGTAGGTTTAGGGTAATGGAGATATTTAGGGTTTGTGAAAGGGTTAGGGTTAGGCCTAGGGTTAGCATTAGGATTAGGGTTATCATAAGGGTAATGTATAGGGTTAGGGTTAGGGCTAGGTTTAGGGTTACTGTTAGGGATGATGCTAGGGTTATATTTAGGATAAAGGTTAGGTTTGAGCTATGCTTAGTCTAAGGTGAGGATTAGGATTAGGGTTAGGGCTAGGTTTAGGGTTAGGTGTATGCTTATGGTAGGTTTAGGCCTTGGATTAGGGCTAGGTTTTGTGTTAGGTTTAGTCTAGGGTTAGTGCTATGGGTAATGTAAGATCGAGGTTTCTAATTAGGGCTAGTTTTAGGATCAGGGGTATGGCTAGGTCTACGTTAGGTTTAGATATTGGTTTAGAGTCAGTTTTAGAGATAGGTTTAGTGTTAGTGTCAAGGTCAGGGTTCAGATTAGAGCTAGGGTGTAAGCCAGAATCAGGAGTAGGGTTACGTCTAGGGGTAGTGTTATTGTTTGGTTTAGGTTAAGGGTTATTGTTAGGGTTAGGACTAAGTTTTTGTTTAGGTCAGGGGCTAGAGTTATCGCTAGATTTAGGATTAGGTTTAGGTCTAGGGGTAGTGTTAGGGTTAGGTTTAGGTAAAAGTTTAGTGGTAGGGCTAGTTTCAGGGTTTAGTTTAGGGTTAGGGTCAGGTTTAGACCTATAATTAATGTTATGGTCAGAATAAGGGTGAAGGTTAGGGTTAGGTTTTGGGTTAAGTTTAGAGTTAGAATGAGGGCTAGGGTTAGTGTTTGATTTAGGCTAAGGATTACAATTAGGACTAGGGTTAGCATTATGGATAGGGTTTGCCTTAAGATAAGGGATAGGGTTAGAGCTAGGCTTAGAGCTAGGGTTTGGGTTAGGTTTAAGGCTAGGGTTAGGGTTAAATCTAGTTATAGCGATCAGATTAGGGCTGTTTTTGTCTTGGGGTTAGGGCTAGGGTTAGGACTATGGCTAATGAAAGAACTAGGGTTATTATTAGGGTTAGTTTTAGGGTTAGATTTTGGGCTAGGGATGGTGTTAGCATTTGCTTTGTGGTTCGGGTGATATATAGATCTAGGGTTAGTGTTTGGATATGAGTCAGGGTAAGGGTTAGCTTTTAGTCCTAAGACTCGAATTTGAGCTGGGTTATGGCTAATTGTAGGGTTAGGGTTTGGTTTAGGTTAGGTTTAGGGTTAGGTAATGGCTCGTTTTATTTATTTATTTATTTTTGGCTAAGGCTAGTGTTAGTGTTAGTTTTATGATTAGCGATAGTGTTCAGCGAGTGGTAGGGTGAGGTTTAGGCTTAATGTTAGGGTTAGATTTAGAGTTATGGTTAGATCTAGGGTTAGGGCTAAGGTTAGGGCTAGTGTTAGAGTTACAGTAATGGACAGGTTTAGAAATAGAAATGAGGCTATGGTGAGAGTTAAGAGTTATTCTTAGGGCTAGAGTTAGGGGTTTGCTTAGGGTTAGGGCTAAATTAGGACTAGATTAGTGCTAGGTTTAGTGTTAGGGTTAGGCCCATGGTTAGGGCTAGAGTTAGGGTTAGTGTTATTGTTAGGGTTATGGTTATTTTTAGGGGAAGGGATGAGGTTATGGCTGGGTTCAGGGCTAGGGTGAGGATTAAAATTAGGTATAGGAAAAGGGTGCATGTTCAGGTTAGGATTAAGGCTAGGTTTATTGTTAGGATGAGGGCTAGGATTTGTGTTAGGGTTAGAGCTAGGATTAATGCTAGGGCTAATGTCAAGTCTAGTGTTATGGTTAGGAATAGTGTTAACTTTAGGTTTATGTCTACATCTAGTGGAAAGTTAGGTTTAGGGTAAAGGTCACGTTTAGAGCTAGGTGTATTATTATGGTCAGAGTCCAATTTAGGGTTTGGTTAAGGATAAGGTGTAGGTTTAGGGCTCAAATTAGCATTAGGGTTAGGGTTAAAGTAATGGATAGTGTTAGGTTTAGGGTTCAGATTAGGTTTAGAGTAATATATAGGTTTAATGTTAGCGATAGGATTAGGGTTAGGCCTAGGATTAGCATTTGGGTTAGGTTTATGTTTATGGTAAAGGATAGGGTTAGTGCTAGTGTTAGGCCTTTTGTTAACATTAGGATTTTGGCTAGGTTTAGAGATAGGCCTAGGGTTAGTTTTAGTGTTAGGTTTAGCAGAAGTGTTAGGGTTTGAGCTAGGGTTAGAGCTAGGGTGAGGATTAGGGTTAGAATCAGGGCTATGGTTAGGTTTAGGTTTAGGGTTATGGCTTGGGTTAGCATTAGGATTAGGGTTATGTTTAAGGTAATGGGTAGAGTTTGGGCTAGTATTTGTGCTATGGTTACAGTTAGGATTGGGGCTAGATTTAGGGGGTTAGGTTGAGGGTTAGGGCTATTGTTATGTTTAGGGTAAGGATTAGAGTTTGAGTATGGTTAGGTCCAGGGCTAGTGTTAGTGTTAAGGTTAGTACTAGGGATAGGGTAAGGGTTATGCTTAGGTCTAGGTTTAGGGTTAGGATTAGGGTTAGGTTGTGTGTGAGGTTTAGGGCTAGCATTAGGTGTATTGGTAATGTTAGAGCTAGGGTTATGGTTATGGGTAGATTTAGGGTTTGTCTAGTGTTAGGGTTAGTTTTTTCGGTTAGGATAAGTTTTAGAACAAGGGTTTGTGTTAGGGTAAATGTCTAGGTTTAAATCTAGGGTTATGGTTAGGGAATGATTTAGGGTTATGTATATAGTTAGGTCTAGTGTAAGGGTTAGATTTAGGGTAAGGGTAAAGTTTAGAGCTAGATGTATTATTAAGTTCAGGATATGGCTTAGTTAGGTAAAGATTTATGTTTAGGGCTTTAATTAGCGTTAGGATTAGAGGTAGGGTTAGGGTAATGAATAGGCTTAGGACCAGGGTACAAGTTAGTTTTAGGGTAATGGATAGGTTTAGGGATTGTGATAGGGTTATAGTTAAGCCTAGGGTTAGCATTAGTGTTAGGATCACGGTTAGGGTAATGGATAGTATTAGATCTAGGGTTAATGCTGGGGTTATGGTTAGGATTAGGGCTAGGGCTAGGGTAGTGTATATAATTAGAGCTATGGTTAGTGCTACGGGGTTAAGTTTAGGATTAGGGCTAGGGTTATGTTAGGGTTTGGGATAGGGCTATGGTTATGTTTAGTGTAAAGTTAGGCTTTGAACTAGGGTTAGGTCTAAGGGGAGGGTTGAGGTTAGGCTTAGGGCTATGGTTAGTTTAGGGTTACACTTATGGCTAGGTTTAGGCCTAGGATTAGGGCTAGGTTTTGTGTTATTTTAGGTCTAGTGTTAGGGCCATAGGTAGTTAAGAGCTAGGATTATAATTAGGGCTGGTTTTAGGGTTAGGGTTTTGGCTAGGTGTAGAGTTATGATTAGGTTTTGAGTAGGGTGAGCTTTGGAGCTAGGTTTATGTTAGGGTTAGGGTCAATGTTCAGGTTACAGTGAATGTTGGGGTTAGTTCCAGAATTAGGACTAGGGTTAGGTCTAGAATTATTGTTAGTGTTTGGGTTATGTTAAGGATGATTGTTAGGGCTAGGGCAAGGTTGTTGTTCAGGTGTAGGGCTAGAGTTCTGGCTAGACTTAGGATTAAGTTTAGGTCTAGGACTAGGGTTAGTTTTAGGTTTAGGTATAGGTTTACCAGTAGGGCTAATGTTAGGGTTCAGGTTCGGGTGAGGGTCAGGTTTAGACTTACAGTTATTGTTAGGGTCAGTATAAGTTTCAGGGTTAGGATTAGGGTTTGGGTTATGGTTAGAGCTAGAATGAGGGCTAGTTTTAGGACTAGTAATAGGGTTAGGATTTGGGGTAGGCTATGGATTAGAGTTAGGACTAGGGCTAGCATTAGGTTTAGGGTTTGGTTTAAGGTAACAAATAGGATAAGAGCTAGGTTTAGGTCAAGGGTTATGGATGGGCTTATGGCTAGGATTAGTGTTGGGGTTAAAGATAGGTTTAGCACTCAGATTAGGGCCAGGTTTTGGTTTAGGTTATGGCTAGTATTAGGGCTACAGCTAATGTATGAATTAGAGTTATAATTAGGGGCAATTTTGGGGTTAGTGTTATGGCTAGATCAAGTGTTAGGGTTAGGATTTGTGTTAGCATGATGTTTATAGCTAGAGTTAGTGTTAGGGTCAGTGTTCAGGTTAGAGTTAGCTTTAGGGTTAAAGCCAGAATTATCACTAGGGTTAGGTCTAGGGGTAGGGTTAGTGTTTGGGTTAGGTTAAGGTTTATTATTAGGGCTAGGGCTAGGTTTGTGTTTAAGTTTAGGGCTAGAGATATGGCTACATTTAGGATTAGGTTTAGGTCTAGGGCTAGTGTTAGTGTTAGGTTTAGGAATAGGTTTATTTCTAGTGCTAGTGTTAGGGTTCAGTATTGGATTGGGCAGGTTTAGATATACGGTTACCTTTAGAATCAGAATAAGCATCAGGTTTCAGTTAGAGTTAGGGCTAGGTTGTAATTATGTCCAATGTTTGCAGTAGAGTTACAATTTGGGCTAGTTATAAGATTGGGGTTAGGACTAGGTCTTGTGTTAGTGTTAGGTTTAACATTAGGGTGATGTTTAAAGCTAAGGTTAGTATCAGGGTCAAAATTATGGTCAGGTGTAGTTTTAGGGTTCGGGTTTGGGCTCGAGTTAGGGCTAGGGTTAGGGCTAGGTGTGGGGTTAGGTTAAGCTTTAAAGTTAGGGCTATGGCTCGGTGTTATTTTAGGGGTAGGGCTATGGTTAGGGCTAGTTTTAAGATTAGCATTAGTTTTAGGATTCGTGTTAGGGTTAGGTTTAGTCTCAGGTTTAGAGTTAGATATAGAGTTAGGATTAGATCTAGGGTTAGGTCTAGGGCTAAGGATATGGCTAGCATTGTTTTGAGGTTTATAGATAGGATTAGGGCTATGATAAAAAATAGGGTTAGAACTAGAGATGGGGCTAGGGCGAGAGTAAGAGTTAGTCTTAGGGCTACGCTTAGGTTTTGGTTAGGTATAGGGCTTAATTAGCTCAAGGAATAGGGTTAGATTTATGTTTATGTTTAGGCCCAGGGTTAGTTTTGGCTTAGGGTGAGGTTTTGTGTAAATGATGGGATTAGAGCTAGGTTTAGAGCTAGGACGAAGGTTAGAATTAGGGTTAGGGTTAGGGTTTCATTAGAGTTATGATTAAGGCTAGGTTAAGGGCTAGGATGAGGACTAGGGTTTGGTTTTGGTTAGGGCTAGGATTAGTGTTAGTTCTAGGGTTAAGTTAGGGATAGTTTTGGGGTTAGATTTATGGTTGTGTTTAGTGTAAGGGTTAGATTTAGGGTAAGGGTCAAATTTAGAGCTAGGGGTATTATTAGGGTCAGGGTCATGATTAGGGTTTTGTTTAGATGAGGTTTTAGGGTTATTGCTCAAATTAGCATTAGGGTTTGGGTTAGGGTAATGATAGGGTTAGGTTTAGTGTTTATGTTAGGTTTAGCATAATGGATAGGGTTACGGTTAGGCATAGGGTTAGATTTAGGTATAGGTTTAAACATTAGAATTCGGGCTTGTTTAGGATAATTGATAGGGTTAAAGCTAAGTTTACGGCTAGGGTTATGGATAAGATTAGGGCTAGGGATAGGGTTAGGGTTAGTGTTAGGGCTATGGTTTGTGTTAAAGTTAGGGCTAGGATTATAGCTAGGGCAAATTTCAGGTCTATGTTTACGTTAGGAATAGTTTTAGGGTTAGGTTTATGGCTATGTCTAGTATAAGGTTTAGGGTTAGAGCTAGGTATATTATTACGGGAAGAATCAGAGTTAGTTTTTGGTTTAGGTTAAGTTTAGGATTAGGGTTCAAATTAGCATTAGGGTTAGGATTAGTTTAATGATAGGGTTATGTTTAGGGTTCAGGTTAGGTTTAGGTTAATGAATAAGGTTAGGGTTAGTGATAAGGTTAGGGTTAGGCCTAGGGTTACCATTAGGGTTATGGATATTTTTAGGGTAATGGATAGGGTTAGAGCTAGGGATAAGGCTAGGGTTATGGTTAGGTTCTGGCTAGGGTTAGGTTAAAGTTTAGGGCTAGGTTTTGGGTTAGGGTTAGGTTTAAAACTAGAGTTAAGTCTCAAATAAGGGCTAGGTTTGGGGTTTGATTAGGGCCAGGTTTACTGCTATGGCTAATGTATGAACTAGTGTTACAATTAGTGACAGTTTTAGGGTTAGGGCTAGGATGATGTTTAGAGCAAGGGTTATATTTAGGGTCAGTGTCAGGGTCAGGGTTAGATTTAGTGTTAGGTTTAGAACTTGAATTAGGGTTAAAGTTAGTGCTAGGTGTAGGGTTAGGTTTTGGTTTAGGTTAAGGGTTATGGTTAGGGCTACAGCTCAGTTTTGTTTTAGCACCAGGGCTAGGGCTAGGTTTAAGGCTAGATTTTGGATTAGTGTCAGGGTTATGGCTAGTGTTAGAGTGAAGTTTAGGCTTAGGGTTAGGGTTAGATTTAGAGTTAGGGTTGATTTAGGGTTAAGGCTGATACTAGGGTTAGGGCTAGGGTTAGGGTTATGGTAAGAAATATGGTTAGAACTAGGGATAGGTCTAGGGTGAGAATTAGAGTTATTCTTAGGAGTAGGCTTAGGGTGAGGTTTAGGGTTAGGGCTAAAGTAGGGATAGGATTAGGACTAGGATTAGTGTTTGGACTAAGCTTAGGGGTTGGGCTAGGGTTAAGATTAGCACTGGGGTTAGTGTTAAGTTCAGGGGAATGGGTGGGGTTGTAGCTAGGTTTAGGTCTGTGGTGAGGGTTAGATTTAGGATTAGGCCTAGGGTTGTGGTTCAGTTTAGATTAAGGATAGGTTTGGGGCTAGGATGAGGGGTAGGTTTTCTGATAGGGTTACAGCTAGTACTCAGGCAAGAGATAATATCAGCTCTAGGGTTATGGTTAAGGACAGTTTTAGGGTTAGGTTATGGCTAGGTCTCTTGTAAGGGTTGGGTTTAGGTTAAAGGTCAGATTTAGAGCTAGAATTATTATTAGTGTCATGGTCAGGGTCAGGGTTAGCATTAGGTTTATGTTAAGGTTAAGGGGTAAGGGCTCAAATTAGCATTAGGGTTAGGTTTAGAGTTAAGGTAATGGAAGGGTTTACTTTAGGTTTTAGTTAAGGCTTAGGGTAATGGATGGGTTAGGTTTCAGTGATCAGGTTAGCGTTAGCATTAGGGTTAGGGTTATGTTTAGTGTAATGGATAGTTTTAGAGCTAGGGTTAGGGCTATGTTATGTAGGATTAAGTCTAGGATTAGGGTTAGGTTTAGGGATAGGGATATTGTTTGGTTTAGGGTAAGTGTTAGGGTTATGGTAAGTGTTAGTTTAGGGTTAAGGTTATGGTTAGATTAGGATAAGTGTTAGTATTTGAGCTAGGGTTAGGGCTAGTGTGAGGGATACATTTAGGTTTAGTTCTAAGTTAAAGATTATGGTTAGAGTTAGCGTTTGCCTTAGGGTAACGGATAGGGTTAGAGCTAGCGTTAGGGCTAGGGTTAGGGTTAGGGTTAGGGTTAGTTTTAGGGCTAGTGTGAGGGTTAAGATTAGGGTTTAAGCTCGGGTTAGGACTAGAACTTTGGGTAGGATTTGAGTTAGGGTTAGGGCTAGGGTTATGAAAACTAGGGTTAGGACTAGGGTTAGTCTTAGGGAAAGGGTTTTAATTTGGGTTAGGGTTAGGGTTAAGGTAATGGATATGGTTGGAGCTAAAGTTTGGGCTAGGGTTAAGGTTAGGATTAGGGCTAGGTTTAGGATTAGGATTTATGATAGGGGTAGGCTTATGTTTAGTGTAAGGGTTAGGTTTTGAGCAAGGGTTAGGTCTAAGGAGAGGGTTAGGGTTAGAGTTAGTGTTAGGGTTAGGGCTATTGTTAGGTTTATACTTAGAGCTAAGTTTAGTCCTAGGATTAGCTCTAGGCTTTGTGTTAGGTTTAGGGCCAGGGTTAGGACTATGGGTAATGTAAAAGCTAGTGTTATATTTAGGGCTAGTTTTAGGTTTAGGGTTATGGCTAGGTCTAGTGTTAGGTCTAGGTTTTGGGTTACTGTCAGGTTTAAAGCTACTTTAAGGGGTAGGATCAGGGTCAGTGTTTGGGATAGGGTTAGGTTTAGGGTTAGAGCCAGAATTAGGACTAGGGTTAGGTCTAGGGGTAGGGTAAGTGTTTGGTTTAAGTTAAGGGTTATTGTTAGGGCTAGTTCTAGGATTTTGTTTAGGTCTAGGTCTAGAGTTATAGCTAATTTAGGATTAGCTTTGGGTCTAGTTGTAGTATTAGGCTTAGGTATATGTATAGGTTTACCGGTAGGTCTAGTGTTAGGTTTTGGTTTAGGTTTAGGGTCAGGTTTAGACCTAGGGTTACTTTTAGGATCCAATGAGGGTCAGGGTTAGGTTTAAAGGTAGAATGAGGGCTAGAGTTAAGACTAGTAATATGGTTATATTTAAAGTTATGCTAAGGATTAGGGTTAGGACTAGGGTTAGCATTTGGGTTAGGGTTTTGCTTAGCGTAACGGATAGGGTTAGAGCTAGGGTTAGGGTTAGGGTTATGTTTAGGGATAGTGTTAAGTTAAGATTAAGGTTTAATCTAGGTTTAGGACTACAATTAGTGGTAGGATTTGAGTTAGGGTTAGGGCTAGGGTTATGACAATGACTAATGTATGAACTAGGATTACAATTAAGGCTAGTTTTAGATTTACATTTAAGGCTAGGTCTAGTGTTAGAGTTAATTTAAGTTAGGGTGGTGATTAGAGCTAGGATTAGTGTTAGGGTAAGTGTCAGGGTCAGAGTAATTTTTAGAGTTAGGTTTAGGGCTAGGTATAAGGTTTGGTTTTGGTTTAGGTTAAGGGTTTGTGTTAGGGATATGGCTTTTTTTTTTTTTTTTTTTTTTTTTTTTTTTTTTTTTTTTGGCTAGGGCCAAGGCTAGGGCTAGTTTTAGGATTAGCCTTATGGTTAGGGGTAGTGTTAGGGTTTGGTTTGGCTTATGATTACAGTTAAATTTATAGTTTTGTTTAGATTTAGAGTTAGGTTTAGATCTAGAGTTAGGACTCGGGCTAAGGATAGAACTAGGGCTAGGGCAAGAATTATAGTTAGTCTTAGGGCTATGTTTAGGGTTAGGATAGGATTAAATTAGGGCTAGGATTAGCGCTAGGCTTAGTGTTAATATTAGGCCTAGGGTTAGGGTAGGGTTTAGGGTTAGGTTTAGGATTATGGTTAGGTTTATGTTAAGAGATGGTGTTATAGGTAGGTTTAGGTCTAAGGTGAGGGTTAGAATTTGGGTTAGGGCTCGGGTTATGGTTTGGGTTAGGATTAAGGCTAGGTTTAGGGCTAGGATTACGAGTAGGGCTAATTTCAGGTATAGGGTTACGGTTAAAGATAGTAATGCTAGGTTTATGTCTACGCCTTCTGTAAGCATTAGGTTTAGGGTTAGGGTCAGTTTTAGAGCTAAGGGTATTATTAGGGTCATGGTCATGATAAATGTTTTGGATAGGTTAAGGTTTAAAGTTAGGACTCGAATTAGCATTAAGTTTAGAATCAGCATAATGATAGGTTTAGGTTTAAGTTTCAGGTTATATTTAGTGTAATGGATACGGTGAAGATGAGGGATTGGATTAGGTTTAGGCCTAGGGTTAGCATTAGTTTTAGGGTAATGGATAGGGTTAGAGCTAGGGTTACAGCTAGGGTTATGGTTACAATTAGTGATAGGGATAGAGTTAGGTTGAGGGTTAAAGCTAGGTTTAGGGCTTGGAATAGGGCTTTGATTTGGGTTAAGTTAGGGCTAGGGTTAGGGTTATGGCTAATGTAAGTACTAGGGTTATGATAGGGCTAATTTTAAGTGTTAGGGGTTAGGACTAGATCTAGTGATAGGTTTAGGTTTAGGTTTCAGGTGATGTTTAAACCTAGTGTTAGTGTTAAGTCAGAGTCAGTGTGAGGGTTAGTTTTAGGGTTTGGCTTAAGACTCGAATTATTGCTAGGGTTAGGGCTAGGTGTAGGATTAGGGCTTGGTTTATGTTAAGGATTAGGGTTTAGTCTATGACTCTGTTTTGTTTTAGAGCTAGGGCTAGGGATAGGGCTAGTTTTAGGATTAGCCTTAGCATTAGGGCTAGGGTTAGGCTTAGGTTTAGGCTTATTGTTAGGGCTATATTTAGAGTTAGGGTTAGATCTAGGGTTATGGCGAGGAATATGAATAGGGCTAGGGTTAGACCTACGGTTTGGGCTAGCATGGGGCTTTTAGTAAAGTATAGGGTTAGAGCTAGAGTTAGGGCTAGGATGATAGTTAGAGTTAGTCTTTGGGCTTGGTTGGGGTTAAGGTTAAGGATAGGGCTAAATTAGGGCTAATATTAGGGCTAGGGTTAGTATTAGTGTTAGGCCTAGTGTTAGGGTTAGGGTTATAATTAAGGCTATGTTTAGGGCTAGGATAAGGACTAGGGTTTGTGCTAGGGTCAGGCCTAGCATTATGGCTAGGTCTAAAGTCAGGTCTAGGGTTATGGTTAGGGATAGTTTTACGGTTAGTTTTATGTCTAAGTCTAGTGGAAGGGTTAGGTATAGGGTAATAGTCAGGTTTAGAGCTAGGGGAATTATTAATGTAATGGTCAGTGTTGGGCTTTGGTTTAGGTTTGAGTTTAGTGTTAGGGCTTGAATTAGCATTAGGGTTAGCATTAGGGTAATGATAAGTTTAGGTTTAGGGTGCAGTTTAGGTTTAGGGTAATTGATAGTTTGGGGGATAGTGATAAGATTAGGGTAGGCCTAGAGTTAGCATTAGGGTAAGGGTAATGTTTAGGGTAATGGATACAGTTAGAGCTAAGATTATGGCTAGGGTTATGGTTATGATTAGGTCTTGAGTTAGGGTTAGGGTGAGGGTTACAACTATGGTTAGGTTTAGAGTTATGTTTAGTGTAAGGGTTAGGTTCTGACCTATGGTTAGAGCTAGGCTTGGAGTTAGCTTCAGGGTTAGGTCTGAGAGTAGGATTACCATAGGTTTTGGGTTAAAGTTAGGGTTAGAGTTAGACCTAGGGTTAGTGGTATGGCCAGTATAAAGGTCAGGGTAAGGGTTAGAATTTGGGATAGGGTTATAGCTAGAATGATAGCCAGGGTTAGGGCTATTAAAAGAATTAGGGTTTTGTTTAGCCCAAGGATTAGGGATAGGTCTATGGTTATCCTTAGGTTTAGGGTTTTGCTTAGGGTAAGGGATTTGTTTAGAGCTAGGGTTAGGGCTATGGTTAGGGTTGGAGTTAGGGTTAAATCTAGGTTTAGGGCTCGGTTAGCGCTAGTTTTTGTGTTAGGGTTAGGGATACAATTAGGCCATGGCTAATGTTAGAACTAGGGTTAAAATTAGGTTAGTTTTAGTGTTAGGTTTAGGTTTAGTGTTAAGGTTAGGTTTAAGTTTAGGGTGATATTTATAGTTCAGGTTTGTGTTACAATAAGGGTCAGGTCAGGGTTCATTTTAGGGTAGGCATAGGACTCAAATTATTGTTAGGGTTATTCTTAGCATTCAGTTTATGGTGAGGAAGTGTTTAGAGCTAGGTTGAGTGTTAGAATATGAGTCAGGGTCAGTGTTAGTTTTAAAGTTAGTTTAGAACTCGAATTAGGGCTACGGATAGGTCTAGGTTTAGTGTTATGGTTTGGTTTATATTAATGTTTAGGGTTAGGGCTATTGCTTGGTTTTGGTTTAGTCCTAGGGTTAGGTTTAGGGCTTGTGTGAGTGTTAAGCTTAGGCTTAGGGTTAGGGTTATATTTGGAGTTAGGGTTAGATCTAGGGTTAGGGCTGGGACTAAGGATAGGGAAAGGGTTGGAGCTAGGGATAGGGTTACAGTAAGGGATAGGGTTAGAACAAATGATAGGTTCAGGGCAAGAGTTAGAGTGAGTCTTAGGGCTAGGGTTAGTGTTAGGGTTATAAATAGGGCTAAATTGGTGCTAGGATTGGTGCTTGGTTTATTGTTTGGCTTAGGCCTAGAGTTAGGGTTAGGGTTAAGTTAAGGGTAAGAAATGGCATTATAGCTAGGTATAAAGGTTGGGTGAGGATTAGAATTAGGGTTAGGGGTAGGGTTAGGGTTAGGTTTATAATTAAACCTAGGTTTATGGCTAGGATGAGGGCTTGGGTTTGTTTTAGGTTTAGGACTAGGATTAGGACTAGGGCTAATTTCAGGTCCAGAATTATGGTTAAAGATAGTTTTAGGGTTAGGATTATGGCTACGTCTAGGGTAAGGGTTAGGTGTAGGGTTATGTTCAAGTTTAGATCTAGGGGTTTTATTAGGGTCAAGGTCAGGGTTAGGGTTTGGGATAGGTTAAGGTTTAAAGTTAGGACACTAATTAGTGTTAGTGTTAGGGTTACAGTAATTATAGGGTTAAGTTTAGGTTCAGGTTAAGTTCAGGGAAATAGATTGGGTTAAGATTAGGTATAGGTTTAGGTTCATGCCTAGGGTTAGCATTAGGGTTATGGTAATGGATAGAGTTAGAAATTGGTTTAGGTTTATGGTTATGAATAAGGTTAGGTTAAAGCAAATATTAGGGCTAGGTTTGGGGTTAAGTTGGGGATAGTGTTAGGGTAAGGGCCAATGTAAGTACTGGGGTGATGTTTAGGGCTAGTTTTAGGGTTTTAGTGCTAGAGTTAGTGTTAGGGATAGGTTTATAGTTAGGGTGATGTTTAGAGCTAGTAGTGTTAGGGTCAGTGTCAGGTTCAGGCTTAGTTTAAGGATTCGGCTTACAACTCATATTAGGGCTAGAGTTAGGGCTAGGTTTAAGGTTAGGGTTTGGTTTAGGTTAAGGGTTATAGCTATAGCTAGGTTTTTTTTAGGGCTAGGGCTAGGGTTAGGGCTAGTTTTAGGATTAGTGTTATGGTTTGGGCTAGTGTTAGGGTTTGGCTTAGTCTTCAGGTTAGGGCTCGATATAGAGTCAGGTTTTGTCTAAGGTCAGTGCTTGGGCAAAGAATAGGGCAAGAGTTAGGGCTAGGGTTAGCGTTATGGTAAGGGATATGGTTAGAACGAGTGAAAGGTCTAATGTGAGAGTTAGAGTTAGTCTTAGGACTAGGGTTAGTGATAGGGCTAAATTAGGGCTAAGATTAGGGCTAGGGTTAGTGTCAGGGTTAGGCCTAGAGTTTGGGTTAGGGTTGTAATTAAGGCTACATTTAGGGTTAGGATAAGGGCTAGGGTTTCTGTTAGGGTTAGAGCTAGAATTATGGCTAGAGCTAATGTCAGGGCTAGGGTTAGACTTAGGGATAGTTTTAGGGAAAGTTTTATGGCTAGGTCTATTGTAATGGTTAGGTATAATATAAGAGTCAGGTTTAGAGCTAGGGGAATTATTAGGGCCAGTGTCAGTGTTAGGGCTTGATTTAGGTTTAGTTTAGGTTTATGGCTTGAATTAGAGTTAGGGTTAGGTTTAGGGATATGGTAAAGATAGGGTTAGGTTTAGAGTTCAGGTTAGGTTTAGGGTAATTGATAGTTTTGGGTATAGTGATAGGGTTAGGGTTAGTCCTAGGGTTAGCATTAGGATAGGGTTATGTTTATGGTAATGGATGGAGTTAGAGTTAAGGTTAGGGCTAGGGTTATGGTTAGGATTAGGTCTTTGGTTAGGGTTAGGGTGAGGGTAAGGATTAAGGCTAGGTTTATGGCTCCAATGAGGGTTTCTGTTAGGGCTAGGGCTATGATTAAGGCTAGGGCTAATGTAAGGCCTAACATTACATTTAAGGGTAGTTATAGGTTTTGGTTATGAATAGCTCTACTGTAAGGGTTAGGTTTAGGGTAAAGGTCAGGTTTAGAGCTAGATGTATTATTATGGTCAGGGTCAGGATTAGGGATTTTTTTTGGTTAAGGTTTAGGGTTAAGACTCAAATTAGCATTAGGTTTAGGGTAATGAATATGGTTAGGCTTAGGGTTCAGGTTAGGTTTAGGGTTGTGAATAGCCTTAGGGATAGCTATACAGTTAGGTTTAGTCCTATTGTTAGCATTTGGGTTAGGCTTATGTTTAGGTAAAAGATAGGATTATAGCTTGGGTTAGGGCTTCGTTTGTGGTGAGGATTAGGGCTAGTGTTAGGGTTAGGGTTATGATTAGGCCTAGGATTAGGGTTAGGTTTGGGATAAGTGTTATGGTTGGAGCTAGATTTAGGGCTAGGGTGAGGGTTAGGTAGGAGCAAGTCTAGGGTAAATGTAAGGATTAGGGCTATGTTTAGCTTTAGGGTTAGGGTTAGAGTTATGGTAATAGAGAGTTAGAGCTAGGGTTTGGGCAATGGTTACAGTTAAAATTAGGGTTAATATTAGGGCTAGGGATAGGGCTATGATAATGTTTAGGGTTAGATTTAGGGCTCAGTTTAGAGGTAGTGTTAGGGTTAGAGTTACTTTACTTAAATTTATTTGACATTAAACAAAGACGAGTGGGGGGAGAGAAAGGGAGAGAGAAGGAAAAGCATATGGAAATGGTAGGAGACCCTCAATTTTACACAAAATTACATAAAAGAGGATGTGAGGGGAAAGGTGGGGGAACAAAGGAGAGAATTGAACAACAGCAGATGAGGTAGAGATGGATGATGGGAGGGGAGGGGAGGGGGATAGTAGGGGAAAGGAAACGTAGCAGAATACAACAGTCACTAAAATGCCATTATGTAAAAATGTGAGTGTGTAACCGATGTGATTCTGCAATTTGTATTTGGGGTAAAAATGGGAGTTCATAACCCAATTGAGTCAAATGTATGAAAGATGATATATCATGAGCTTTGTAAAGTTTTGAACAACCAATAAAAAATATAAAAAAAATATTTGATACCATCCAGGATTCATCTTTAACTAACTTTACTCTGTTTCCCAGGTTTAGGCCTTTTGGTTCAAATGTTTGGTGTCAGGAACAGTTAGTATTTTCATTTTACTTCATTTTGACCTATACGAGTAAATGTAAATGGACTTGGAAATTAAACATTGTTTATGCTAGCTTCTTGAAACTACACTCACACACTCAATTCTTTGTGGGGACACTGTGGTATGTTGCTTACGAGTGTAGGCCTAACCTTAAACATGCAAAAATAACTTTATTTGAGAGCCCTTTAGGAGAAAGCAGGGAATATGCATGCACTGAAATTCCTCCCATAATTATTTTGGAAGATGTGTTTGATACTGAGCAGGATTCATTATTTGCCTTGCCCCACAAGGCTCTCCAAGTGTGGGACTTCTAGAACCAATGGTTATCTAATCAGGTTAGGGTTAATGTTAGGTTTAGGGTTAGGGCTAGGTTTAGATGTAGTGTTAGGGTGAGAGTAAGTTTTCTACAAATTTCTTTGATACTTGGAAAGAGTCATCTTTTACCTAGCCTTAATATGCTACTCAAGTTTGGGACTTCTCATTTCAATGGTTTGCTAATAGGGACACTCTGTATTTTAAGGATTCACTTCATATTAACCTATATAGGAAAATGAAAATGGAGGTTGAAATCAAGCCGGGTTGGTGCTAGCTGCTTGAAACTTCAAACACTCAATCAGTTCTCTGTAGGAACACTCTGGTTTGTTCCTTGTGGATGTAGCCCTAAGATGAATATGGCAAAAACAACGTATCTGAGAGTCCTTTAGCAGAAAACAGAGAAATATGCATGAACTGAAATACCACCTCAATTATTTGGTCATATTTGTTTGATATTGCATAGGATTCATCTGATAGGTTATCCCACTAGGATCCCTAAGTTTGGGACTTCTAGGATCAACGTTTTTTCAAACAGGTTAGAGTTGTGTTAAGGTTTGTGTTAAGGCTAGTGTTAGAGCTAGTATTAGGGTTAGAGTTAGTTTGTTCAAATTTTTTTGATACTGGGTAGGATTCATTTTTCTCCTATCCTTACTATACTCCACATGTTTGGACCTCCTAGGTTCAATTGTTCACTGTAAGGAACAGTTTGTATTTTAAAGTTTCAGTTCATTTTTTCCTTAACAGGTAAATGGAAAAGGAGCTGGAAATCAAACAGCATTGGTGCTAGCTGCTTGAAACTTCATACTCCATCAGTTTTCTGTGAGCAATCTCTGGTTTGTTCTTGTGACAGTTGGCTTAAGCAGAAGCATGTAAAAACAAATGTATCCAATAGTCTTTTAGGAGATAAAAGCGAAATATGCATGTACTCATATATTCCATCAACTTTTTGGACAGATTTCTTTGATACTGTGCAGTATTCATCCATTAGCTTGCCCCATTAGGCTACCAAAGTTTGGAAATTCTACAGTCAAAGATTTCATAAAAAAGTTAGCATTAGGGGAAGAGCTAGGATTGGAGTTAGTGTTAGTGTTAGAGTTAGTTTTATTCAAAATTCTTTGATACTTGGCAGGATTTATCTTTTAGCTAGATTTCCCGTGTTCCCCAGGTTTAGGCCTTCTCTGTTCACAGGTTCTCTGTCAGGAACATTTGTATTTTAAGATTTCACTTCATTTTGACCTATACGGGAAAGTTAATGGAGTTGAAAATCAAACAGGGTTCGTGCTAGCTGCTTGAAACTTCACACACTCCATCAGTTCTCTGTAGGGACTCTGGTATGTTCCTTGAAAAAGTAGGCCTATGCTTAAGCATGCAAAAACAACTTAATCTGAGAGTCCTTTAGGAAAAAACAGGAAAATATGCATGTACTGAAATATCTCCCATAATTATTTGGTAAGATTTGTTAGATGTTGCGTAGGATTCATCACTTACCTTGCCCCACAAGGCTCCACAAGTGTGGGAATTCTAGGATCAATGGTTCTCTAATCAGGTTAGGGTTAATGTTAGGTTTAGGGTTACGGCTAGGTTTAGGGTTAAGGGTAATGTTAGGGTGAGAGTTAGTTTTGTTCAAATTTCTTTGATACTGGGCAGGAGTCATCTTTTATCCAGCCTTAGTATCTTCCCAAAGTGTGTTCTTCTCAATTCAATGGTCCACTATCATGAATACTTTGTATTTTAAGGTTTCACTTCATTTTGACACCTATGAGTAAATGGAAATGGATGTGGAAATCAAACAGGCATCCCTTCCCCTAAATCTAACCCTAAACCTAACCACAAACATAGCCCTAATCCAAGGCCTAAGCCTAACACTAACCCTAGACCTATTCCTAGCCTTAATTTAGTCCTAATCCCAAACCATACTCTAGCCCTAAGACTAACTCTAACTCTTGCCATAGCCCTATTCCTAGTTCTATCCATATCCTTTATCATAACCCAAACACTAGCCCTAATCTTAGCTCTAACACTAGCCATAGCCCTAAATCTAGAATTAACTATAACTCTAAATCTACTCCTAAGCCTAAACTAAACCTATCAGTAGCAATAACACTAACGATAATCAGAAAACTACCCTTAACTTTAGCTTTAGTCCTAATACAAAACTGAGCCATAGGACTAACCCTAACCCTTAACCTAAACTAAATTTTAACCCTACATCTAGCCCTAAGCCTACCCCTAACTTGAGTCCTATCCCTAATCATAAAACAAAACATGACTCTGACTCTTACCCTAAAACTAACCCTAGGTAAAAACATAACCCTAAACCTAAACCTAATCTTAAAACTATACTTAGTCCTAAATGTAACCCTAAAACTATCCCTAAATCGTAACCTTAGTTCATACATTAGATGTATCCCTAAGAAGAGCACTAATGTGACTCCAAACCGAGCCAAATCCAAGACACAACCCTAGCTTTAAGCCTAACTTGAACCCTAAACCTAGCCCTAACACTTACTCTAATCCTAACCCTAAATTTAATCCTTGCACTAAGCCAAAACCTAACCCTACCCGTAGTCCTGACTCTAACCAAAACCCTAGCCCTAACCATAGCTCTAACACTATCAATTACCTAAACTCTAACCCTAACCCTAATGCTAATACTAACCCTAACCTTAGCATTATACATAAACCTAAACTATCCATTACCCTAAACCTAACCTGAACCCTAAACCTAACAATATCATAAACCTAAATGTAATCTTAAACCTAATGCTTACTCGAGACATTATCCTAACACTAAACCTAACCCTAACCATGACACTAACCCTAATCCTAACACTAATCATAAAACTAAACCTAACCCTAACCTGAATGCTAAACCTACCACTAACCCTAAACCTAAACCTAATGATAACACTAACACTAACCCTATCCCTTAAACTAACCCTAAACATATCACTAACCCGAATCCTAACCCTAACACTAATCCTAAACCTATCCCTAACCCTAACACTATTGTTAACCCTAACCCTAACCCTAATACTAACACTAATCCTAACCCTAACTGTAACCCTAACATGAACCCTAACCCTAATATAACCCTAAAACTAACCATAACCCTAACACTAACACTAATCCGAACCCTAATACTAACCCTAATCCAAACCTAACACTAAACCTAACACTAATGCTAGCACTAACCCTAAAGCAAAACCTAACACTAATGCTAACCATAATCCTACCCCTAATCCTATTCGTAAACCTAACCTAACACTTACCATAACCCTGACCCTAACCCAAAACCAAAACCTAACCCTAACCCTAAACCTAACCATAACCCTAACCCTAACACTAAACCTAACAGTAACCCTAAACCTAATTCAAATGCTTAGGATAACGCTAACACTAACCCTAAAACTAACCCTAATGCTAACCCTAACACTAACCCTAAACACTACACCAACGCTAACATTAAGCCTAACCGTAACACAAAACTAACCTAACCCTATCCCTTAAACTAACCCTAAACATATCACTAACCCGAACCCTAACCCTAACACTAATCCTAAACCTATCCCTAACCCTAACACTATTGTTAACCCTAACCCTAACCCTAATAGTAACACTAATCCTAACCCTAACTGTAACCCTAACACAAACCCTAACCCTAATATAACCCTAACACTAACCTAATAGACCCTAACTGTAACCTTAAACCTAACCCTAACACTAATGTTAATCCTAACCATAATCCCAACACTGACATAACCCTAACCCTAACAAACCCTAACCCTAACCATAACACTAAACCTAATCCTAACACCAAACCTAACCCTAAGACTAACCCTAAACCTAAGACAAACCATAACACAAACCATAATTCTAAACTTAACCTAACCCTAAACCTAACCTTAAACTAACCCTAACCCTAACCCCAACCCTAACATTAACACCAGCACTAACCCTAACCCTAACAATAACCCTAACTCCAAACTAAACCCTATCACTGACCCTAAACGTAAATATAACACTAAACCTAACACTAACCCTAAACCTAACATTAACAATAACCCTAACACAAATGCTAACCCTAGCCCTAAACCTAACATTAACAGTAACCCTAACCATGTAACCTTAACACTTACCCTAACCCTAAACCTAACCCTAACTCTAACACGAATCCTATCCATAACTCTAAACTAAACCTTAAACCTAAACCTAACAAACCCCCTAAACTGAACCCTACTCCTAACACAAAACATAATCCTAACCCTAACACTAACGCTAAAAGTAACTCTAACCCTAAACCTGAACCTAACTCTTAAACTAACCCTAACCCTTATCCTAACCATAATCCTAACCCTTGCCCTTACACTAACCCTAAACTAACCATAACCATAAACCTTTCCCTATCTGTAACACTAACCGTAAACCTAACCCTAACCTTAACACTTACCCTAAACCTATTCCTAGCCTAAAACTATTCCTAAACCTAATGATAATCCTAAACCTAACACTAACCCTAACCCTAAACCTAACACTAAATCTAACCCTAACCCTAAACCTAAGATGAACTGGAACACTAACTCTAACACTAACCCTAAACCTGACACCAACCCTACACTAACCACATCTCTAACAGTAGTCCTAAATCTAACACTAACCTTAACACTAGCAATAACCCTAACACTAACCCTAACCCTAAAACTAACACTAATCCTAACACTAACCCTAACCCTAACCCTAACACTAAACCTAACACAAACACTAACACTAACACGTATCCTTACACCAACCCTAATTAAAACAGTGACCCTAAATTTAACACTAACCCTCACTCTAACCCTAATATAAACCTTAACACTAAAACTAACACTAAATCTAATCCTAACCCTAAACATAAAACTAATTCTAAACCTAATCATAACACTAACACTAACGCTAAAACAAATCCTAACCCTAACACTAACACTAAACCAAATCCAAACCTAACCTTAACCCTAACACTAAAGCTAGCACTAAACCTAAAGCAAAATCTAACACTAACACTAACCCTAATCCTAAACTTAATCCTACCCGTAAACCTAACCTAACACTTACCATAACCCTGACCCTAACCCAAAACCAAAACCTAACCCTAACCCTAAACCTAACCATAACCCTAACCCTAACACTAAACCTGACACTAACCCTAACCCTAATTAAAACCCTTAGGCAAACCCAAACACTAATCCTAAAACTAGCCCTAATGCTAACCCTAACAATAATTCTAATCCTAACACTAAACCTAACCCGAACCAAACCCTAAACCTAACTGTAAACTTAACCCTAACTCTAACCCTAATCCTAACACAAAATTTAACACTAACCCTAATACTAACACTAAACCTAAGCCTAAACCTAATCCTAATTATAACCTTAACACTAACTCTAACCCTAAAACTAACACAAACCCTAAGTCTTCCCCTAACCCTAACTCTAACACAAACACAACTGTAAACCTAACACTAAACCTAACTCTAACCCTAACCCTAACACTAACCCTAAACCTAACTGTAACCCTAACACTAACCCTAACACTAAACCTAACTCTAATGATAAACCTAACCGTAACACTAAACCTATCAGTATCCGTAAAAATAAAATTAACCATAACCCTAACCCTAACACTAACCATAACACTAATGCTAAACCTAACCCTAATGCTAATCCTAACATTAACCTTAACACTAAACCCAAACCTACAGCTATTTCTAACTGTAATCTCAAACCTAAACCTAACCACAACCCTAACACAAAACCTAAAAATAACCATAACACCCCTAACTATAATTCTATCACTGAACCTAATATTAACACAAACCTGAACCCTAACACAAACACTAACCCTAACCCTAACCCGAACCTGAATTCTAATGTTAACCCTAACCCTAACCATAAGTTTAACCATAAACCTAACCCTTCCCCTAAACCTAACCCTAACACTAAAACTAATGCTAACCCTAAACCTAACACTAATCCTTTCCCTAAAATTAACTATAAACCTAACTGTAAACCTAACCCTAACACTAACCCTAAACCTAACCCTTACCCTAAAACAAACCCTAAACCTAAACCCAACCCTGGACCTAACCCTAACCATTACCCTAATACTAACACTAAACCTCACCCTAACACTATCAAGAACCCTAACAATAAACCTAAAACTAACCCTAACACTAACCTAAACACTAAACCTAACACTAGCCCTAACATTAATCCTAACCCTAACCCTAACCCTAACACTAAACCCAACCCTAACCCTATCACTAATTCTAATCCTAAACCTAACCCTAATCCTAACACTAAACCTAACCTTAACCAAACCCTAACCCTAACTCTAAACCTAACAGTAACCCTAACACTAAACCTAAACCTAACGCTAACCCTAAATTTATACCTAATCTTATTCATGTACCTAATACTAACCCTGACCCTAACCCTAACACAAAACCTAAACTTAACCCTAAATCTACCACAAACCCTATACCTAATCCTAACACTAAACCTAATTCTAACTCAAACCCTAACTCTAAAACTAAACCTAACCCTAACTTTAACCCTAACACTAACCCTAACACAAACCCTAACCCTAATACTTAGATTAACAGTAACCCTAACACTAACACTAACCCTAAACCTAACCCTAATCATCACATAACACTAACCCTAACCTTACCCTAACACTAACTCTAAACCTATCCCTAACCCTAACACTATACTTAACACTAACCCTAACCGTAACCCAAACTCTAACACTAAACCTAAACTTAACACTCATGCTAAATGTAACCTTAACACGAACCCGATACCTAAACCTAAACCTATAACTAACCCTTACCCTAAACCTAACTCTAACCCTAACTCTAACCCTAAAAAAACCCTAAATTTATCCATAACCCTAACACTAACACTAACTCTCTCAAATTAATTCTAACCATGACACTAACCCTAACCCTAAAGAACACCCTAACACTAAACCTAACACTAACTCTAATGCAAAAATTAACACTAACACTAATTCTAACACTAACCTTATTCCTACCAGTAAACCTAACCTAACACTTACCTTAAATGTAACCCTAACACAAACCTTAACCCTAAACCAAACACTAACACTAACTCTAACCTAAACCAAACACTAATCTAACCCTAACCCTAAACCTAACCATAACACTCACTCTAACACAAAATTTATCAGTAAGTTTAATCCTATCCTCAACCCTAAACCTAAACACACTACTAATCCTAACCATAACTCTAAACATAACCCAAACCCTAACCATAATCCTAAAACTAAAACTAACCCTAACCATAACAATATCCCAAACCTAACTCTAATTCTAAACCTAAAACGAAACCTAACCCTATCCCTAAAGCTAACCCTAACACTAACCCTAAACCTAACACTAATTCTAAACCAAACACTAACTCTAACCATAACATTAACCCGAAACCTAACCAAAACATAACACTAACCCTAACCATAACAATAAAACTATACCTAAACCTAAACCAAACACTATCCATAACACTAACACAAACCCTAACCCTAACCCTAAACTTAACACTAATGCTATCACTAAACCTAACCATAACCCTAAACCTACTACTAACCCTAACACTAAAACTAAACCTAACCAAAACCCTAACCCTAAAAATAACACTAACCCTAACTTTAAACCTAACACTAACCCTAACACTAACCTAACCATATCGCTAACCCTAACACTAACTCTAAACCTAATTATAATGCTAATCCTAACACTAAGCCTAACCTTAAACCAACGCTAATACTAACCCTAACCCTAAACTTAAAACTAACCCTAACCCTAAACGAAAACCTAATAGTAACCCTAACCTTAATCCTAATCCTAACCCTAAACTTACAATAAACCCTAACCCTAACCATGAGACTAAACCTAACCCTAACGTGAACCCTAACATTAACAATAACCCAAACCCTATTACAAACACTAACCCTAACCCTAACCCTATCCCTAACCTAACACTAATCATAAACCTACAATAAATGTAACCCTAAACCTAACCATAACCCTAACACTAACACTAATCCTAACACTAACACTAAATCTGTCACTAAATCTAAACCTAATCTTAAAACTAACACTAACTATTACCCTAACCTTAAAACTAACACTAACCCTAACCTAACCCTAACCCTAATACTAACCCTAACCCTAACCCTCACCCTAACCTTAACACTAAACCTAACATGAACAGTAACCCTAATCCTAACCCTAACTGTAACTATAATTTTCACACTAACCCTAACACAAACTGTAACCAAAACCATAACAATAACCCTAAAATAAACTTAACCCTATCCCTAATCCTAACCCTAACACAAATTCTAATACTAACCCAACACTATCACTAACCCTAAGCCCAAACCTATCCCTAAAACTAACACTAATGCTAATTTTAATCCTAAACATAACACTAACATTAACCCTAACCCTAACCCTAAATGAAACACTAACCCTAACCATAACTATAACACTAACCCAAAATCTAACCCTAACATTAAACTGACCCTAAACTTAACTGAAACCATAACCCTAATGCTGACCCTAACACCAAACTTAACCCTAACCCTAACACTGACCCTAACTCCAACCCTACTCTAAAACTAAACCTTAGCCTAACCAGAACACTAACCCTAACCCTAAACCTTACCCTAACTCTAAGAGTAACCCTAACACTAACCCTATCACTAACCCTAAAACTACCCATAACTATAACCATAACACTAAACCTAAACCTAACACTAACCCTAACCCTAAATCTATACCTAAATTTAAGAGTATCCCTAATCCTATCCCCAACTGTAACCCTAACTCTAACCCTAACCCTAAAACTAAACCTAATCCTAACACAAACCTAAACCTAACCCTACCACTAACCCTAAACCTATCCTCAATTATACACTAACCCTAACCATTACCCTAACACATACCCAAACACCAACCCTAACCCTTACCCAAACCATAACACTAACCCTAACCCTTACACAAATCCTAACCCTAATCTTAATCCTAACATTAATCCTAACCCTAACCCTAAATTTAACCCTAACACTAACCCTAATCCTAACCCTAAACTTAAAACTAACCCTAACCCTAAACCTAAAACTAACCTTAACTGAAATGCTACTACTAACTTAAAACCTCACCATATCCCTAAATCTAACTCTAATATTAACAATAAACCTAACACTAATCCTAACCCAAATATTAATCCTAACCCTAACCCTAACCATAATTCTAACAAGAACCCTAACTCTAACCTTAAACCTAACTGTAACCCTAATACTAATGCTAACCTTAACCCTAACACTAACACTAACACTAAACCTAATCATAACCTAACACTAAACCTAACCCTAACCTTATCACTAACACTAACCAATATCCTAATGCTAACACTTTTAATAACCCTAAACCTAACCCTAACCCTAACACTAAACCTAATCACAATCCTATCCTTATCACTAATTCTAACCCTAATCATAACCATAAACCTAAGACTCTCCCTAACGCTAATCTTAACCCTAACTCTAACACCAAACCTAAACTTAACTCTAAACCTAACCATAACACTAACACTAAATCTAACCCTAACCCTAACCCTAAATCTAAACCTTATCCTATTCGTATGTATAACACTAAAACTAACCCTAACTCTAACACAAAAATAACCCTATAGCTAAGTTGACCACAAACCCTAACCTGAAAATTAACATTAAACCTAACGCTAACCCTGACCCGAACTCAAACCCTAACTCTAAAACTAACCCTAATCCTAACCTTAACCCAACACTAACAATAAACCTAAACCTAATCCTTAGCCTAACACTAACCCTAAAACTAACACTAACCCTAAACCTAATCCTAAAACTAACACTAACCCTAACCCTAACCATTACACAAAACCTAACACTAATGCTAACACTTTCACTAACCCTAACCCTAACCCTAACCCAAACACTAACACTAAACCTAAACCTAAACCTAAACATAAACATAACACTCACACAAAACCTAACCCTAACATGAACCCTAAAACTAACCCTAACACTAACACTAACACTAGAACTAACTCTAACCCTCAACCTAAACCTAACCCTAACCCTAACCCTAACCCTATCCCTAAACCTAATCCTGATGCTAAACTTAACAGTAATGCAAAAATTAACACTAATACTAACCTTAATCCTACCCATAAACTTAACCTAACACTTAACTTAAATCTAACTTTAACACATACCCTAAGCATAACCTTAACACTAAATCGAACTCTAACCCCAAACCTAACACTAACCTAACCCTAACCATAAACTTAACCATAATACTCACAGTAACAAAAAAAATATCGCTAACCCTAACCTTAACCCTAAAACTAATTCTAATCCTAACACTAACCATAACCCTAAGCATAACACTAACCCTAAATCTAACACTAGCCCTAACCCTAATTCTAATACTAACCCTAACCCTAAACCTATCCCTAACCTTAACACTATCCCTAAACCTAATCCTAACCCTATCACTAACCCTAATCATAAACCTAACCCTAACCATAACACAAAACCTAACCCTACCACTAGCCCTAAACCTAATCCAAACCCTAACCCTAAAAGTAACACAAACATCAACCCTAACCTAACCTTAAATGTAATGCTAAATATAACCCTAACCCTAACACAAACCCTAACCCTAACCATAACCCTGACCCTAATCTAAACCTGAGCCTCAGCCTTACCTAACACTAACCACAAACTCTAACTCAAACACTAACCTTAACCATAACCAACCTTAACACTAACCCTAACACTACTCCTAACCTTAAAACTAAACCTAACCCTAACACTAATATTAACCCTAAACATAATCATAACAATAAAACTTACCCTAACCCTAACCCTAACATGAATCCTAACCCAAATACTAACCCTAATCCTAAACCAAAACCTAACCTTAATTCTAACACTAAACCTAAAACTAACCCTAACCATAACATTATCCTAAACCAAACTGTAACCCTAACACTCACCGTTACACTAACCTTAACTGTAACCCAAACCCTAACCCTAACCCTAATCCTAACACAAAGCCTAACCAAAACCATAATCCTAACTCTAACCTAACCCTAAAGCTAACCTTACGTATTCCTAACTATAACCCTAACCCTAACACTAATCCTAACCATAAACCTAACCCTAACATTAACCCTAAACCTAACCTTAATCCTAACACTAACACTAACACTAGCTCAACCCTAACCCTAACCCTAACCCTAACTCTAACACAAAACCTAACCTTAACCATAACCCTGACCTTAATATAACCTGAACCCTAACCCTTAACTAACTCTAACCCTAAACCTAACACTAACCCCAACCAAACCCTAACCCTAACCATACCTCTAACACGAAACTTAACCCTAACCCTAACATCAAAACTAAACCTAACCCTAAACCTAACCCTAACAGTAACCCTAACCTTAAACCTAACACTATCACTAACACTAACTCTAACACAAACACTAACACTAATCCTAACACTAACCCTAATCCTAACCGCAACCCTAACAATTACACTAACCTTAATCCTGACCCTAACACAAATCCTAAACCTAACCCTAACACTAATTGTAAATCTAAACCTAACCCTTACAGTAACCCCAATACTAAATATAACCCTAACACTAACACTAACCTCAACCCTAACCTTAACCCTAAGACTAACACTAAATTTAACCCTAACCCTTGCCTAACCCCAGCCCTAAATCTAACTGTAACAGTAACTCCAATCATAACCCCAACACTAACCCTAACCCCAACCATAAACCTCTCACTAACCCTAACCCTATCACTCACCCTAACCCTATCACTCACCCTAAACCTAAACCTAACACCAACCCTAACACTATCCCTAACCCTAACCAAAACTCTACCCTAAAACTAACCATAACCCTACCCGTAACCCTTAAACTAACCCTAAACCTAACCCTAAACATAATTCTAATCTTAATCCTCACTGTAACTCTAACCCTAAACCTAAATCTAGTACAAGACCCATCCATAACACTAACCCTAACACAAACAATAACCCTAAACCTAACACTAACCCAAACCCTAAATGTAAACTTAACACTAAAACTAACCCTAATCCTAACTCAAAACCTAACTGTAACTCTAACACTAAACCTCACACTAACACCAACACTAAACCTAAACCTAAAACTAACCCAAATCCTAAACCTAAACTTAACCCTTACCCTAACACTAAAAATAACCCTAGCCCTCACACTAAACCTAACCCTATCCATAAACAGAACCCTAACACTAAACCTAACACCAAACCTAACACTAAATCTAAACCTATCCATAACCCTATCCCTAACCCAGGCCTAACCATAGCCCTAAACCTAAGCCTAATACTAACCCTAACATAAAGCATAACCCACACTATAAACCTAAACCCAACCTAACCCGAATCCTAACCATATCC
Organism: Marmota monax; assembly: GCF_021218885.2. Taxonomy (NCBI): domain Eukaryota; kingdom Metazoa; phylum Chordata; class Mammalia; order Rodentia; family Sciuridae; genus Marmota; species Marmota monax. Next base: position 268,963 of record NW_026693251.1, read on the forward strand.
ATAACCCTAAACCTAATTTTAATCCTAACACAAACAGTGACACTAGCCCAAACCGTAACACGAACACTAAACCTAACCCCAACCCTAAATCTATCACTAAGCCTAAAACTACCATAAACTTAAACCTAACACTAACCCTAACACTAATCCTAATGCTAATCCTAACCCTAATTCTAACCCTAATTGTAACCTTAACACTAACCTTAACTCTAACTCTAACCCTAACCCTAATACAAACCATAACCCTGACTGTAACCCTAACACAAACCATAAACTGAACCCTAACACTAACCCTAACACTACCTTAAACCTACACCTAATTGTAAAACAAACCCTAACCCTAACCCTTATACTAAACCTAAACCTAATGCTAACCCTAACACTTACCCTAACACTAAACCTAACCCAACCCTAACCCTAACCCTAACACTAATCATACCCCTACCCCTAACCCTAACACATACCCTAACACTAAACCTAACCCAAATCCTAAACCTAACCCTAAACCTAATCCTAACCCTAACCCTAAAAAACCCTAGCCATAATACTTACCCTAACACTAAACCTAAACCTAATCCTAAACCTAACCCTTACCCTAACCGTAAACCTAACCCTAACTCTATCACTAACACTAACCCTAATTCTAATACTAACCACAACTTTAACCCTAACACTTAACCTAACCCTAACCCTAAAACTAAAAGTAACAGTAATCCTAACCATAACCCTGAACCTAAACCTAACACTAACCCTAACACTAACTTCAACCTTAACCTTAACCTTAACACTAAACCTAACTTTAACCATAACACTTACCTGACCCTAACCCTAAATCTAACCTTAAACTTAACCTTAACCATAACCCTAACACTAACCTTAACCCTATCCTTAACCCTAACCATAAACCCAACCCTAACTCTATCACTAACACTAACACTAACTCTAACCATAACCCTAACACAAACCCTTACCTAAACCATAACCCTGACTCTAACATAACCTGAACCCTAACCCTTACCTGATCCTCAGCCTAAACCTAACACTAACCCTAACCCCAAACCTAACCATAACCCTAACCATAACATGAAACCTCACCCTAAATCTAATACTATAGCTAAGCCTAATACTAACCCTAACCCTAACCCTAACACTATCCCTAACTCTAACTATAACACAAATCCTAATACTAACACCAATCTGAACCCTAAACCTAATCCTAAATATAACCTTAATGATTACACTAACTGTAAACTTAAGCCTAACATAAATCCTAATCCTAACCCTAACACTAAACCTAACCCTAAATATAAACCTAACCCTAACAGTAACCCTAACCCTAAACCTAACCCTAACACTAACACTAACCTCAACCCTAGCCTTAACCCTATTACTAACCCAAACTGTAACCCTAACACTTACCTAACCCTAACACTAAACCTAACCATAAAAGCAACCCTAATCATAACCCTAAAATAACCCTCACCCTAAATCTTACCCTAAACTTTACAGTAACCCTTACCCCAACCATAACCCTCTCATGGACACTAACCCTAATACTTAACCAAAACCTAAACCTAACCAAAACCCTAACCCTAAAACTAAACCTTACCCTACCTGTCACCTTAAAATTAACTCTAAACCTAACCCTAAACCTCATTCTAACCCTAATACTAACCATAATTGTAACCCTAACCCTAAACTCACTCAAAACCTATCCATAACACTAACCCTAACACAAACCATAACCCTAACTCTAACAATAATCCTAATTCTAAATGTAACCCTAACACTAAAACTAATCCTAATGCTAACCTGAAACCTAACACCAATCCTAACCCTAAATCTACACTAACCCAAACCCTAAACCTAACCCTGACTCTTTCCCTAACACTAACCCTAACCTAACCCAAAGCCTAACACTTAGATGAACCCTAACCCTAAACCGAACACTAACCCTAACAATAAATCTAAACCTAACTTTAACCCTAATACTAACACTAAACCAACCCGAAACCTAGTACTAAACCTAAATTTAACCCTATCCCTAAACCTTACACTAACCCAAACCTAACCCAAACACGAAACCTAACCCTAACCTTAAAACAAAACCTAACCCTAACCCTGAAACTAAACCTAACACTAACCCTAAAACTAAACCTAACCTTAACACTAACCCTAAAACTAAATCTAAAACTAACCCTTTCACAAACCATAAACCTAGTCCTAAACCTAACACTAACCCTAACCCTAAACCTAACCCTAATCTTAACTGTTACCCTAACAATAAACCTAACAGTAACACTAATACAATCCCTAACCCTAACACTAACCCTAAACTTAATCAAACCCTAACACTAACCTAGTCTTCAACACTAACCCCAAATGACAGCATAACCCTAACCCTAAACCTAACCCTAATCCTAACACAAACTCTGACCCTAACACTAACCGAAACACTAACCCTAAACCTAACCCATACTTTAACTTAACACTAACCCTAAAACTAAGCCTAAACCTAACTCTAAACCTAACCATAAAACTAACACTATACCTAACCCTAACCCTAACTCTAACACTAACCATAACCATACCCAAACACTAACACTAACCCTAAACCTTACCCCAAACCTAAATCTAACCTAAGTTAATCCTAACACTAACCATAAACCTAACTCTAACCCTAACCCAAACACTAATGTTAAACCTAAGCTTAATGTTAACCATAACTCTAACCCTAACCCTAAACCTTAACCTGAGCCTAACCCCAACCCTTAACCTAACATTAAACCTAACCCTAACTCTAAACCTAACCCTAATCTCACACTAATCTGAACCCTAACTGTAACCCTAACACTAAACCTAACCCTAATCCTAACCCTAAACATGACCCTAACCCTAATCGTAATCCTAACCCTAACAAATAGAGCTAGTTTTCCAATTATCATTAGGCATAGGGCTAATGTTAGGTTGAGGTCTAGGCTTAGAGTTAGGGTTAGATATAGAGTTGGGATTAGATCTGGGTTTTATGGCTAGGGTTGGGGCTAGGCTTAGAGCTAGGTTTTGGGTTATTTTACACATAGGTTTAAAACTAGGGATAGGACTACAGTGAGAGTTAGGGTTAGTCTTAGGGCTAGGGTTAAGGTTACGTCAAAATTAGTACTAGGATTAGTGCTAGGCCTAGTTTTAGGGCTAGGTTTAGGGTTAGGACTAGGCTAGATTAAGTGCTAGGATTAGGGTTAGATTTTGTGTTAGGGTTAGGGCTAGGATTAAGGGTAGGGCTAATGTCATGTCTAGGTTTATGGTTAGGGTTAGTTTTAGGTTGAGGTTTATGGCTAGTTCTAGTGTAAGTGTTAGGTTGAGGATTAGGGTAAGTTTTAGAGATAGGGTTATTATTAGGTTCCCAGTAACAGTTATGGTTGGGGTCAGGTTAAGGTTAAGGGTTAGAGCTCTCATTAGCATTAGGTTTAGGGCTAAGTTTATGGTAATGGATATGGTTGGGTTTAGGGTTCAGGTTAGGTTTAGAATAATGGATAAATTTAGGGTTAGATGTAAGATTAGGCTTATCCTAGAGTTAGCATTATGGTTAGGGTTAGGGTTAGGGTAATGGATAAGGTTAGAGCTAATGTTAGGTATAGGTTTATGTTTAGGATTAAGGCTAGGGCTAGGTTTAGGTTAGGGCAAGTTTTAGGCTTAGGTTTAGGTTTAGGATAATGTTTAGCGCTAGGGTCAGGATTAGGGTTAGGGTTAAAACGAGATGTAGGGCTAGGTTAGGGCTATGTTTGGGGTTAGGTTAGGGCTAGGGTTAGGGCTACAGCTAATGTAAGAACTAGGGTTATGTTTAGGGCTACTTTTAGTGTTAGGTTTAGGGCTATGTCTAATTTTAGTGTTAGGTTTATTTTTGGGTGATGTTAGAGATACGGTTAGTTACAGGGTCAGAATCAGGGTCAAGGTTAGTTTTAGGGTTAGGATAGGACTAGAATTAGGGCTAGGGTTAGGGCAAGGTGTTGGGTTAAGTTTTGGTTTAGGTTAAAGTTTAGGGTTAGGGCTATGGCTCGGTTTTGGTTTAGGGCTAGAACTAGGTTAGGGCTAGTTTTAGAATTAGCATCGGTATTAGGGCTAATGTTTGTGTGAATTTTATGTTTAGGTTTAGTGGTAGATTTAGTGTTATGGTTAGATCTAAGGTTAATTCTAGGGCTAGGGTTAGGACTAAGGTTAGGGTAAGTGTTAGGTTTATGGTAAGGGATAGGTTTAGAACTAGGAATAGGGCTAGGGTGAGAGTTGGAGTTAGTCTTAGGGCTAGTGTTAGGGTTAGGGTTAGGGCTAAATTAGGGCCAGGATCAGGTCTATGGTTAGTTGTAGGTTCAGGTCTAGGGCTAGGGTTAGGGATATGTTTAGGGGAAGGGATGGAGTTATAGCTTGGTTCAGAACTAAACTTGGTTCAGGATAAAATTAGGGGTAGGGCTAAGTTAGGGTACAGGTTAGAATCAAGGCTAAGTTTAGGGCTAGGATGAGGGCTAGTGTTTGTGTTATGGTTATGACAAGTATTAGGGCTAGCGCTTATATCATGTCTAGGTTTATGGTTAGGGTTAATTTTAGGATAAGATTTATGGCTAGGTCTAGTGTCAGATTTAGGTTTAGCATAAGGATCAGGTTTAGAGCTAAGGGTATTAAAATGGTCAGGGTAATGTTTTGGGTTTGGGTAGGTTAAGGTTTAGGGTTAGGACTCAAATTAGTGTTATATTTAGAGTTAGGCTTAGGATAATGGATAGGGTTAGGTTTATGCTTTAGGTTAGGGTTAGGGTTCAGATTAGGCTTTGGGTATTGAATAGAGTTAGGCTTAGACCTGGGTTAGCTTTAGGGTTATTTTTATCATAGGGTAAGTGATAGGGTTAGAGCTAGTGTTAGGGATAAAATTATGGTTTGGATTATGGATAGATTTAGGGATAATATTAGGTTTAAGGCTAGGGTTAGGGTTAGGTTTAGGGTACACCTTAGGGTTTGAGCTAGGGTTAGTGCTAAAGCTAGGGTTAGGATTAGGGTTAGGACTAGGGTTAAGGTTATTTTGGGTTAGGGTTAGTATTATGGTTAGGTCCAGGGTTATCATTAGGTTTAGGGTAATTGACACCGTTAGATATCAGTTTTGGATTAGGTTTAGGTTTAGGACTATGTCAGGGTTAGATTTAGAATATGGTTAGGTTTGAGCTAAGGTTAGGACTATGTCAAGGATTATGTTTAAAGTTAGGTCTAAGGTTAGGTTTATGGTTACAATTAGAATAGGTTTGGGGTTAGGGCTCTGGTTATCATGTGGTTTATGTTTAGGGTTTGGGTAATGAGTGAGGTTAGAGCTAGGGTTAAGGCTAGGGTTCAGTTTAGGATTAGAGATAGGGTTAGGGTTAGGCTTAGGCTTAGAGTAAGTCTTATGGTTAGGTTAAGGGTAAGGGTCAGGAATTGAGTAAGGGTTAGGGCTAGGTTGAGGGTTTGGGTTAGAATCAGGGCTAGGGATAGAGTTAGGGTAAGAGTTAGGGCTAGGATTAGCATTAGGTTAGGGTTACGGTTAGGGTAATGTATAGAGTTAGAGCTAGGGTTTGGGTTATGGTTATGTTTAGGATTAGGGCTAGGGTTTGGGTTAGGGTTATGTTTAGGGTAAGGGTGAGGGTTTGAGCTAGAGTTAAGTCTAGGGCTAGGTAGAGGGTTAGGTTCAGTGTTAGGTATAGGAATAGGATTATGGTTAGGATTAGGGTTAGTGTTATGGCTAGGGTTATCATTAGGATTAGGATTAGGGTTAGGGTAATGTATATGGTTATATATAGATTTAGATGTAGGGTTAGGGTTAGATTTAGTTTTAGGGTTAGGGTAAAGGCTATGATTATGTTTAGGATTATGGTGTGAATTAGGGTTTGTGCTAGCGTTAAGGCTATGTTGAGTGTTAGGTTTAGGGTTAGAACCAGGATTAGTTTTTTGTTAGGGTTAGGGTTAGGGTTACAGCCAGGGTTATCAATAGGGTTAGGATTAGCCTTAAGGTAATGGGTGGTTTAGAGCTAGGTTTAAGGCTAGGATTAAGGTTAGGATTAGGGTTAGGTTTAGTTTTAGAGTTAGGGATAGGTCTAAGTTTATATTTAGGGTAAGGGTTAGGCTTCAAGCTAGGTTTAGGACTAAGGCTAGGGTTAGAATTAGGTTTAGGGCTACTGGTAGGGTTAGGGTAGGCTTAGGGCTAGCTTTAGGCCTAGGATTTGCTCTAGGTTTTGTGTTAGGTTAAGGAGGAAGGATAGGGCTATGGATAATGTAAGAGCTAGGGTTATGATTAGGGCTAATTATAGGGTTAGGTTATGGCTAGGTGTAGTGTTAGGTTTATATTTACGTTAGGGTTAGGTTTAGAGATAGGTTTAGTATTAAAGGGAGGGTCAGTGTTCAGATCAGGGATAGAGTTAAGGTTAAAGCCAGAATTAGAACTAGGTTTAGGTCTAGGAGTAGGATTAGTCTTTGTGTTAGGTTAAGGTTATTGTTAGTGCTAGGGCTAGGTTTTTTTCTTAGGTCTAGGGCTAGAGTTAAGGCTAGATTTAGGATTATGTTTAGGTCTAGGGCTTGTGATAAGGTTAAGCTTAGGTGTAAGTATTAGTAGGGCTAGTGTTAGGGTTTGGTCTATGTTTAGGATCAGGTTTAAACCTAGCCTTAGTTTCATGGTCAGAATAATGGTCAGTGTTAGGGTTAGAGTTAGGGTTTGGGATAGCATTAGAGCTATAATGAGGGCTAGGTTTAGGACTATTAATTGACTTATGGTTTTTGTTAGCCTTAGGATTAGGGATAGGTCTAGGGTTACCATTAGGTTTAGCATTTTGCTTACAGTTAGGGATAGAGTTAGAGCTAGTGTTAGGGGTAGCTTTTGGGGTAGGGTTAAAGCTAGGTTTAGGGCTCAGTTAGGGCTAGTTTTTTCTATTAGGGTTAGGGCTAAGGTTATGGCAATGGCTAATGTAATAATGAGGGTTAAATTAGGGTTCTATTTAGGGTTAGTTTTAGGGGTTAGACCTCTAGTGTTAGGGTTAGTTTTAAGGTTATGTTGATATTTAGAGCTAGAATTAGTATTAGAATAGGAGTCAAGGTCAGATTAATTTTAGGGTTAGGGTTAGGACTCAAATAAGGGCTATGGTTACTGTTAGGGTTTGGTTTATGTTAGAGTGGTATTTAGAGCCTGGGTGAGTTTTAGGATATGAGTCATGGTCAGGGTTAATTTAAGGTTATGGTTAGGACTCTAATTAGGGCTAGGGTTAGGTCTAGTCGAAGTGTTAGGTTTTGCTTTAAGTTAAGGTTTAGTGTTAGGGCTACTGCTCAGTTTTGTTTTAGTCCTAGGGTTATGGTTAGGGCTACTTTTATGATTAGCATTAGTGTTAGGGCTAGTGTTAGAGTTAGGCTTAGGCTTAGTGTTAGGGTTACATTTAGAGTTAGAATTACATCTAGGTTAAGGGCTAGGAATAAGGATAGGTCAAGGGTTAGGGCTAGGGTTAGGGTTACGGTAAGGGAATGGGTTAGATATAGGGAAAGTTTAGTGTGAAAATTAAAGTTAGTCTTAGGGCTAGGGTTAGGGTTAAGTTTAGGAATATAGTTAAATTAGGGGTAGAATTAGGGCTAAGGTTAGTGTTCAGCTTAGGGCTATCATTAAGTTTAGGTTTAGGATTAGGGTTATGTTTAGGATAAGGGATGGCATTGTAGCTAGGTTTAGAGGTAGGGTGGGGTTAGAGTTAGGGTTAGTGTTAAGGTTATGATTAAGTATAGATTTAGGGCTAGGATGAGGGCTAGTGTTTGTTTTAGTGTTAGGGCTAGGATTAGCGCTAGGGCTAACATCAGATCTGGGTTATGGTTAAAGATAGTTTTAGGGTTAGGTTTATGGCTAAGTCTAGTGTAAGTGTTACGTTTAGAGTAAAATCAAGTTTAGAGCTAGGTGAATTATTTGGGTTAGGGTTAGAGTTAGGGTTTAATTTAGGTTAGGATCTAAGTTTAGGGCTCAAACTAGCATTAGGGTTACGGTTAAGGTAATGATAGGGTTTGGTTTAGGGTTCAGGTTAGGTTTAGGTAAATCATAGGGTTTGGGTTAGCAATAGGATTAGGGTTAGGCCTAGGTTTAGCATTTGGGTAAGAGTTATGTTTAGGGTAATAGGGTTAGAGCTAAGTTTAGAGCTAGTGTTATGGTTAGGAATAGGTCTTGAGTTAGGGTTAGGGTTAGTGTTACAAGTGGGGTTAGGTTTAGGGTTATGTTTAGCATAAGGGTTAGGTATTGAGCTAGCGTTAAAACTAGTGTGAGGGTTAGGTTTAGGGTTAGGTCTAGGGATAGGATTATGGTAGGGTTAGGGTTATCATTAAGGTTAGGTTTCGAGTAATGAATACAGATAGATATAGCATTAAGGTTAGGATTATATTTTGGTTTAGGGTTAGGGTTAGGGCTATGGTTATGTTTAGGTTTATGGTAAGGGTTTGGGTTTGAACTAGGGTTGGGGCTATGGCGAGTGTTACATTTAGGGATATGTCTAGTGGTAGTTTTCTGCTTAGGGTTAGGGTTAGTATTAGGGTTCGGGCTAGGATTATCAATAGGTTTAGTGTTAGGGTTAGGGTAATGAGTAAGTTAGAGATAGGTTTAGGGATAGTGTTAATTAAAGGGTTAGGGCTAAGGTTAGGTTTAGAATTTGGGATAGGTATAGGTCTATGTTTAGGGTAAGGGTTAGGCTTTGAGGTATTGTTAGGGTTAGGTTTAGGGTTAGGGTTAGGGTTTAGCTAGGTTTAGGTCTCGGATTAGTGCTAGTTTTTGTGTTAGGGTTAAGATTAAGTTTAGGGAAATGGCTAATGTAAGAACTAGGGTTCCAATTACTGTTAGTTTCAGGGTTAGGTGTAGGGGTAGTTCTAGTGTTATGGTTAGGGTGATATTTAAAGCTACAGTTAGTGTTAGGATATGAGTCATGGTCAAGGTTAGTTTTAAATTTAGGGTTAGGACTCGAATTAGGGCTAAGGGTACTGTTATTGTTTGGTTTAAATTTAGGGTTGTGTAGAGATAGGGTGAGTGTTAGGATATGAGTCAGAGTCAAGGTTATTTTTAAGGTTAGAAATAGGACTCCAATTAGGGATAGGGTTTGGTCTAGGTGTAGTGTTAGAATTTGGTTTAGATTAAAGTTTAGGTTATGGCCTCTTGCTTAGTTTTGTTTAGTGCTAGGGTTAGGGTAAGGACTAGATTTAAAATTAGCATTAGGGTTAAGGCTAGGGTTATGGGTTGGGTTAGGATTAATTCTAGGTTTAAGGTTAGGGTTAGTTGTAGGTTTTGTGTTAGGTTTAGGGCAAGAATTAGGGCTAGGGCTAATATCCGTTCTAGGATTACAGTTAGGGATAGTTTTAGGGTTAGGTTTAGAAAAAGGTCTTGTTTAGAGCTAGGGGTATTATTAGAGTCAGGGTCAGGTTTGGGGTTTGGGTTAGGTTAAGGTTTAGGTTTAGGGCTCAAATTAACATTAAGGTTATAATTAGGGTTAAGGAATGGATAGGGGTTAGGATTAGGGTTCAGGTTAGGTTTAGGGTAATGGATATGATTAGGTTTTGCGATAGGTTTAGGGTTAGGCTGAGGGTTAGCATTAGGGTTAAGGTTATCATTAAGGGTAATTTATAGAGTTAGAGATAGGGTTAGGGCTAGGGTTATGATTGGGATTAGGGCTAGAGTTAGGGTTAGGGTCAAGGTTAGGGCTAGGGTTAGGTTTAGGATTAGGATAAGGGTATGGTTTAGGGTTTGAGCTAGGATTAGTTCTAAGGCTAGGGTTAGGTTTAGGGTTGTGGTTATGGTTAGTGTTAGAGTTAGGGCTAGGGACAACATTAGTGTTAGGGTAATTGATAGGGTTAAGTGTCAGGTTAGAGTTAGGGTTAGTTTTAGGGTTTGAGTAAGGTTAGGTTTAGGATAAGGGTTAGGATTTGAGCTTGGGTTAGAGTTCAGTTTAGGGTTAAGTTTCCGGTCAGTTTTATGGTTAGGTTTATGTTTAGGGTTAGTGTAGGTTTAGGTTTAGATCTAGGTTTATCATTAGGGTTAGGTTTATTGTTAGGGTAATGGGTAGGGTTCGATCTAGTGTTAGGGCTAAGGTTAAGTTTAGGATTAGGGCTAGGGTTAGGGTTAGAGTTAGGCCTTGGGTTAGTGTTATGGTTAGGTTAAGGGTAAGGGTTAGGGATGAAACTAGGGTTATGGCTAGAGTGAGTGTTAGGTTAATGTCAAGGCTAGGGTAAAGTTAAGGTTAGGGATAGGGCTAGGGTTAGCATTAGATTTAGTGTTGTGGTTAGGGTGATGGATAGAATTAGAGCTACTGTTAGGGTGACATTTAGGGTTTGGGTTAGGGATAAGTTTAGGGTAAGGTTTAGGGTTTGAGCTTGGGTTAGGGCTAGGGCGAAGGCTAGGGTTAGGGTTAGGGCTGGGTTTAAGTTTGGGGTTATGCTTAGGGTTAGGTTTAGGGCTACAATTAGGGCTAGGTTTGTGTGAAGTTTAGGGCTAGTGTTAGGTTTATGGGTAATCTAAGTGCTGGGGTTATGATAATGGCTAGTTTTAGGGTTAGGCTAGTGTGAAGGTTAGTTTTGGGGTTAGGATAAATTTAGATTTAGGGTTTGTGTTAGGGTAAGGGCCAGTGTTCAGATTAGGTTTAGTATTAGGGTTACAATCATAATTAAGACTAGGGTTAAGTCTAGGGTGAGTTAGTGTTTGGGTTAGGTTAAGGGTTATTGTTAGGTCAAAGTCTAGAGTTATGGCTATATTTAGGATTAGATCTATGTCTAGGACTAGTGGTAGTATACATTCAGGTATAGGTTTACCAGTAGAGCTAGTGTTAGGTTTAGATTTAGGGGTAGGGTCAGGTTTAAACCAAGGGTTAGTGTTAGGGTCAGAATAAGGGCCATGGTTAGGGTTAGTGTTGGGTTAAGTTTAGAGCTAGAATGAGGGCTAGGGTTAGGACTAGTAATAGAGTTAGGGTTTGAGGTAGACTAAAGATTAGGGTTAGCACTCGGGTAGAAATAGGATGAAGGTTTGACTTAATGTAAGGGATAGGGATAGAGCTAGGGCTAGAACCAGGGATAGGGTTAGGGTTAGGGCTAGGGTTAGGGTTATGGTTAGGAATAAGGCTAAGTTTAGGGCTAGTATTAGGGTTAGGGTTTGTGTTAGGTTCAAGGCTAGCATTAGGGCTAGGACTAATGCCAGGTCTAGGGTTAGATTTAGGGATAGATTTAGGGTTATGATTATGGCTAGGTATAGTGTAAGGGCTAGGTTAAGGTTTAGGGTATGGTTTAGAGATAGGGATGTTATTAGGGTCAGCCTCAGGGCTTTGGTTTTGGTTAGGTTAATGATTAAGTTTAGGGCTCAAATTAGCTTTAGGTTTAGGGTTAGGGTTATGGATATGTTTAGGTTTATGGTTCAGGTTAGGTTTAGGTTAATACATAGATTTAGGGTTCAAAATAGTTTTAGGGTTATCCTAGAATTAGCATTAGGGTATGGTTAAGGTTAGAGTAATGGATAGGGTTACAGCTAGTGTTAGGGCTAGTGTTATGGTTAGGATTAGGGGCAGGGTAATGTTTAGGGTTAGGGCAAGGTTTGAGGTTAGAGTTAGGTTTAGGGTAAGGGTTAGGGCTTGGGTTAGGGTTATGGTTACAGTTAAAAGTAGTGTTAAGTCTCTGATTAGTGCTTGTTTGGGGGCTAAATTAGCGCTAGGATTAGGTCTAGAGTCTGTGTTAGGGTTAGACCTAACGTTAGGCTTAGGTTTAGGTTTAGGGATAGGGTTAGGTTTAGGGGAAGGGATGGGATTATAGCTAGGTTTAGGGCTAGGTAGAAAATTAGAATTATGGTTAGTGCTAGGTTTATGGTTTTGGTAATTAATAAGGCTAGGTTTAGGGCTAGGTTGAAGGCTAGGTTTTGTTTTAGGGTTATGGCAAAAATTTGGGCTAGGGTTATTGTCCAGTCTAGGGTTATGGTTAGGTACAGATTTAGGGTTAGGTTTATTGCTAGGTCTAGTGTAAGGGTTAGGTTTAGAGTAAGGGTCAGGTTTCGAGCTAGGCATATTATTAGGGTTAGGGTCAGGTTTAGGGTTTAGTTTAGGTTAGGATTTAGGGTTAGGGATTGAATTAGCATTAGGTTAGGGTTAAGGTAATGAGACTGTTAGTTTAGGGTTTAGGTTAGGTTTAGGGTATTGATATGGTTAGAGTTAGCGATAGGGTCAGGGTTAGGCCTAGGGTTATATTAGGGTAAGGGTTACGATTAGGATAATGGATAGAGTTAGAGCTAGGGTAAGGGCTAGGATTATGGTTATGATTAGGCCTACGGTTAGGGTTAGGTTTAGGCATAGGGATAGGGTTAGTGTTAGGGTTACAGTACAGTTTAGGGTTTGAGCTAGTGTTAGTTTGCACTAGGGCGAGGGTTAGGTATAGGATTATGCCTATGTTAGAGTTACAGTTAGGGTATGGATTACTGTTAGAGTTAGGGCTAGGGTTATCATTAGATTCAGGGTATTGGATAGGGTTAAATATCAGGTTAGGTTAGGGTTAGGATTAGGGTTAGTTTTAAGGTAATGTTTAGGATTTGAGCTACGATTAGGTTAGGGTTAGGGTAATGGATAGGTTTAAAGATTGCTTTAGCATTAGGGTTTGGCCTAGGGTTAGCGTTAAGTGTAGGGTTAGGTGAAGTTTTAGGATTAGTATTAGGGTTATGGCCAGTGTTAGGGTGAGGTTTAGGCTTAGGGTTATGGTTAGATTTAGAGTTAGATTTAGATCTAGGATTAGGGCTAGGGTGAAGGTTAGGTCTCAGGTTTAGGCTAGGGTGAGGGATAGGTTTTGGGTTAAAATGATAGGTTTAGAACTATTAATAGAAAAAGGGTGAGAGTTAAATTAATCTTAGGGATACATTAGGTTTACAGTTAAGGTTAGGGCTAAATTAGGGCTAGGATTAGGGCTAGGGTTAATGTTAGATATAGGCCTAGGTTTAAGTCTAGGATTAGCATTAAGATTAGGGTAGGGTAAGGTATGATGTTACAGCTATGTTTAGGGCTAAAGTGAGTGTGAATATTAGGGTTACTGCTAGGGTTAGTTTAGGGTTAGGATTAAAGCTAGTGTTAGGCCTACGATTAGGGCTACAGTTTGTGTTAGGGTTAGGGCTATCATTAGGACTTTCTTTAATAGCAGGTGTAGGGTTATGGTTAGGGAAAGTTTTAGGGATAGGTTTATGGCTAGATATAGTGTAAGTGTTAGGAAGAGGCTTAAGGTCAGCTTCAGAGTTAGGGTTATTATTAGGGTCAGGGTCAGAGTTAGGGTTTGGTTTAGGTCAAGGTTGAGGGTTAGGGTTCAAACTAGCATTAGGGTTCAGGTTATATTTAGGGTAATGGATATGGTCAGGTTTAGGGTTCAGGTTAGTTTTATGGTAATGGATTGGTTAGGGATATGGATAGTGCCAGAGTTGGACAAGGGCTTAACATTAGGGTTAGGGTTAGGGTTAAGGTAGTGGGTAGAGTTAGAGCTAGGGTTAGGGATAGGATTATGGTTAAGGGTAAGGAGAAGTTTAGGATTAGGTTTAAAGATAGTACAAGAATTAAAGTTAGGTTTAGGTTTAGAGTAAGGTTTAGGGCTAGGTTTAGGGTTAGTGTAAGGGTTAAAGGTATGGTTGGGTCTCATATTAGGGATAGGTTTTGGGTTATGTTAGGGGTAGTGTTAGGGATACAGCTAATGTAAGAACTAGGGTTATAATTAGGGCTAGTTTTAGAGTTAGCATTAGGGCTGTCTAGTTTTAGGATTAAGTTAAGTTTAGGGTGATATTTTGATCTAGGGTTAATATTAGGGTCAGAGTCAGGATCAGGATTTGTTTTAGGGTTAAGGATAGGACTCGAATTAGGGGTAGGCTTAGGGCTAGATGAGGGGTAAGGATTTGGTTTAGGTTAAGGTTTAGAGTTAGTGCTATGACTCGGTTTTATTTTAGGGCTAAGGCTAAAGTAAAGGGTAGTTTTACAATTAGTGTTAGTGTTATTGCTAGTGATAGTGTAGGCCTAAGACTAACTCTAACTCTCACACTATCCTATCACTAGTTCAAAACCTATACCTTACCATAACCCTAAACCTATCCCTAAACCTAGTCCTAACCCTTGCTTTATAAATAGCCCTAGCACTAACCTTAGATCAAAATCTAACTAAATCTAACCCTAAACCAAACCATAAGACTAACCCTAACACTAGCCCTAAGCCTAACACTAATCCTAAAACCAGCCCTAACCCAAGCCCTAAAACAAAACTGAGCCATAGTTCTAACACTAACCCTTAAACTAAACCAAACCCTAACCATAAACCAACCCCAACCGTTGCCCTAATTCAAGTTTTAAGCCAAACCCTAAAACTAACCCTGATTCTGACTCTGACACTAACAATAACTCTAGCTCTAAACATCACCCTAACCCTATACCTAACCCTAACACTAAATATAGCTCTAATCTCAAGCCTAAAATTAGCCCTAATCTTAACCCTGGTACTTACATTAGTCATAACCCTAACCCTATCACTAACTTAACACAAATCCCAGCCCTAATATGAGCACTAACCCGAGCTTTAAACCTAAACATAACCCTAACCCTAACCCTAGCCCTAATTATAACCATAAGCCTACCCCTAACCCTAGCTCTAACTCTAGTCATTATATTAACCATAACACTAACTCTAATGCGAACCCTAAGCCTAAACCTAAACCTATCTCTAAACCTATCCCTATCCATTTCCCTAAACCTAACATGAATCCTAATATTAAGCATAACATTATTGTAACCTTAACCCTATATCTAATTCTATCCCTAACTTTAAGCCTTAACCTATCCCAAACCCTGACCCAGGCCTTGACCTTAATAATATGCCTACCCCTAAACCTGACCCTAACCTAAACCTTACACTAGATATAGCCATAATCCTAAATCTAAAACTATCTTTAAACAATTTTAGAGCTAAAATTAGCCATACTTCTAATTCTTGGCCTAAACATAAAACAAACCCTAGTCCTTATATTGCCATAAACCTAACCTTAATCAATACCCTAACCCTAACTATAGCCCTAACCCTAATTCTAAACAACATCCTACCTCTCAACCTAGCTATAACACAATTCCTTACCCTAAACTTAATCCTACATCTAACCCTAACTCTATGCTTAAGCTGAACACTAACCCTAACCCTAATCCTAGTCTTAATTCTAGCCCTATCACTAACCCTAACCCTAACTTTAGTCCGAAGACTAACTCTAATTCTCACACCAGCCCTATTGCTAGTTCTAACCATATCTCTTACCATAACCCTAACCCTAGTCCTAACCCTAGCCCTTTCCTTAGTCCTAGCCCTATCCTTATTCTTAGCCCTAACCCTAACCCTAACCCTAAATCTAAATCTAACCTTAACCCTAAGCCTAAGCCTAAGCCTAACACTAACACTAACCCTAATGCTAACTGTAAAAAAAGCCCTAACCCTAACCCTAGCAGTAAAACAAAACCGAGCAATAGCCCTAACCCTAAACCTTAACTTAAAACAAACACTAACACTACACCTAACCCTAGCCAAAATTTGAGTCCTAACAGTAACCTTAAAACTAACCACTTGACCCTGAATAATATCTTAATCTCACTCTAGCTCTAAACACCATCCTAATCTTAAACCAAAACCGAACAGTAACCCTAGCCTTTATTTGAGTCCTAACCCTAACCCTGAACTGGACTCATATCCTAATACTAACCCTAGCTCTAATTATCACCCTAATCTTAAACTTAACCCTAACACTATACCTACCCTAACCCTAACTCTAATTGTAACCCTAGTTCTTACATTAGTGATTGCCCTGACCCTCGCCTTAACTCTAACACAAAAACTAGCTCTAATCTGAGCCCTAAACCTAGATTTAACCCTAACCCTCGCCCTAATTCTAGCTCTAAACCTATCCTTTACCTAAGTGAAACCCTAACCTTAATGGTAACCATTAAGACCTATGCCTAATCTTTAGGCTAACCAAAATACTAACCATATTAATAGTCCTGACCCTAGCCCTCATTCTAGCTCTAATCTTATCCCAAACCCAAATGCTACTCCTGACCCTTATTCTGACTCTAACACAAACCCTAGGTCTAAACCTGACTGTAAACCTAGAGTAAACCTAACACTGGCCCTAGAGATAAACTTATACCTAAACCTAACCAAAACCCTAGCCCTAAAACTAACTCTAATTCTCACACTAGCCTTATCCTTAGTTCTAACCCTATACTTACCATAACCCTAACCCTAGCCTTAACCCTTGCCCTATCCTTAGTCCTAGCCCTAACCCTTGCTAGATGTAACCCTAACTCTAAGTCTAACACTAAACCTAAGACTAAGCCTAACACTAACATTAGCCCTAACCCTAACCCTAGCCCTAACATTAGGCCTAACTCTAGCCCTAGCAGTAAAACTAAACTGAGCAATAGCCCTAAACCTAAACATTAACTTAAACCAAACCCTAACACTACACCTAGACCTAACCATAGCCTTAATTTGAGTCCTAAACCTAACCTTAAAGCTAACTCTGACCCTGACTCATATCCTAACACTCACCCTAGCTCTAAATATCCTCCTAATATTAAACCAAAACCTAATATTAACCTTATCTCTAATTTAACTCCTAATCCTCTACCTGACCTTGACTCATATTCTAAAACTAACCCTAGATCTAAATATCACCCAACCTTAAACCTAATACTAACACTAGACCTACCCCTAATCTAATGCTAAAACTAACCCTAGTTGTAACCCTAGATCTTATGTTAGCCATTGTCCTAACTATAGCCCTAAATCTAACCCAAAAGGAGCCCTAATCAGTGCTCTAAACCTAGTTTTAACCCTAACACTAACAATAGCTCTAGCCCTAAACCTAGCTCTAAACCTATTCCTTAACCTAAGTGAAACCCTAACCCTAATGGTAACCCTAAACATATCCCTAATCCTTAGGCCAACCAAAATTCTAACCCCATTAATAGTCCTGAACACAGCCCTAATTCTAGCTCTAAACCTATCTCAAACCCTAATGATAACCTGACCCTTATTCTGACCCTAACAGTAAACCTAGGTATAAACCTGACACTAACTCTAGAACAAACCCTAACACTGGCCCTACCGGTAACCTTATACCTAAACCTAACCCTAAAACAAGTTCTACACCTAAACCTAATCCTAAATCTAGCCTAAACTTTAGACCTAGAGTAAAAAAAAAAAAAAAAAAAAAAACATAGTCCTAGCCCTAACAATAATCTTTACCATAATCCAAACACTAACCCTACCCCTAGACCTAATCCTAGTCCTAATTCTGACTTTAACCCTGACTCTAACTCTAATTTGAACACTGACCCTGACTTTAAGGTAAACCTAAATCTAAACTTGACCCTAACTGAAAATATAAACCTAACACTATACCTAGATATAAACCTAACCCTAAAAATAGCCCTATTTATAATCCTAGCTCTTACATTACCCACAGCCCTAACCCTAGGCCTAAACCTAACACAAAACCAGAGCTAATTCTAGGCCTTACCCTAGCCCTAAGTGTAACACTAATCCTAACCCTAGCCCTAATCAACTCCTAACCCTCACCTTATACCTAACCCTAGCTCAAAGCCTAACTCTTACCATAAATATAAACTTAGAACTTTATGTAAATCTAACCCTAACCCTAACCCTAACCCTAGGCTTAAGACTCTCTCACACTTGTCCTATACCTAGTTCTAATCCTATACCTTACCATAACCCTAACCCTAGCCCTAACACTTGCCCTATTGTAATTCTTAGCCCTAATCCTATATCTAAACCTAACTACAAATCTAACCTTAAACCTAAGGCTAATCCTAACACTAACACTAGCCCTAACCCTAAAGCTAATCAAAAAACTAGCACTAACCCTAACCCTAACAGTAAAACAAAACCGAGAAATAGCCCTAACTCTAAACCTTAACTTAAACCAAACCCTAACACCACACCAAGAACTAACCATAGCCTCAATTCGAGTCCTAAACCTAACCTTAAAACTAAATCTGCCCTGACTTATATTCATAAACACCCTCCTAAGCATAAACTGAAACCTAACATTAACCCTGACCCTAATTTGAGTCCTAATCCTATAGCTGACACTGACTCATATACTAACACTAAACCCAGCTCTAAATATTACCCTAACTTTAAACCAAACACTAGCACTAGACCTACCCCTAACTCTTACCCTAAAAGTGAAACTAATTTTAACCCTAGTTCTTATATTAGCCATTGACCTCACCCTACCCCAAGCCCTAACACAAAAACCAGCTCTAATCCGAGCTCTAAACCTAGCTTTAACCCTAACCCTAACCCTAACACTAGCCCTAATCCTAGCTCTAACCCTATCCCTTACCCTAAGTGAAAACCTAACCCTAATGGTAACCCTAGACCTATACCTAATCCTTAGGCTAACCATAATCCTAACCCCATTAATATTCTTGACCCTAGCCCTCATTCTAGTTCTAATCCTATCCCAAACCCTAACACTAAACCTGACCCTTATTCTGACCCTAATATTAACCTTAGGTATAAAACAAACCCTCACCCTAGATCAAATCCTAACACTGGCTCTACTGGTAACCTTATACCTAAACCTAACCCTAAATTATTTCTGGAACTAAACCTAATTCTAAATCTAGCTTTAACTCTACCCCTAGACCTAAACAAAAACCTAGTCCTAGCCCTAACAATAATCCTTACCCTAAAACAAACACTAACCCTACCCCAGGACCTAATCCTAGTCTTAATTCTGGTTGTAACCCTAACTCTAATTCTAATCTGAACACTGATCCTGCCTTTAAGGGTAAACTTACCTCTAAACCTGACCCTAACCAAAAATCTAAACCTAACACTAAAACAAGCCATAACCCTAACCCTAAAACTAGCCCTAATCATAATCCTAGCTCTTACATTACCCACAGCCCTAACACTAGGCCTAAACCTAACACAAAATCTAGAGTTAATCCTGGCCTTGACCTAGCCCTAAGTGTAACCCTATCCCTAACCCTAACCCTAACCCAAATTTAACACTCACCTTAGTCCGAAACCTATCTCAAAGCCTAATCCTTACCAAAACATAAACCTAGAACTATCCCTAACTCTAACCCTAACCTAGCCCTAATCCTAAACTTAAACCTAGCCCTAACCCTAGCTCTAAATATACCCATTACCCTAACCCTAAACCTAACCCTAATGGTAAACCTAGCCTTAGCCTTAACCCTAACCATAACCCTTAACCTTAACAGAAAAATAACCCTAGAACTAACCCTAAACTGAACACTCATTATAATATAACCATAGCTCAAACCCTAACCCTTACCATAAACCTAAATATAACCATAGCCCTAAACCTAACCCTAAACTTAAATATAACCCTATCCCTAAATCTAAACCTATATCTAACCGTGTTCATTATCCTAACCCTAATGCTAACCAAAATGATAATGCTAGCCCGAACCCTAACCCTAACTCTAAACCTACTATAATCCTATCCCTGGACCTAACCCTGGACCTAACCCTTGCTCTAGCCCTAACCACAGCTCAGAACCTAACCCTTACACTAAACATAATCCCAACTATAACCCTAGTTCTAACCCTCAACTGAACCCTAACTCAAGACCTAATCCCAACCATAACACTATCTCTAGTCTTAGCTCTAACTCTATCCATTACCCTAACAATAATCCTTACACTAATGCTAACCCTAGGCCTAAACCTAATTCAAGACCTAATCCTAACCCTAACCCTAGCCCTAAACTGAAATCTAACTGTATCCATTACTCTAAACTTAAACCTTACCCTAATGCTAACCCTAGGCCTACCCCTAACCCTATCACTAACCCCAACACTATCAATTACCCCAAACCTAACTTGAACCCTAAATCTAACCCTATCATTACTGTAAACTTAACCCATATGCTAATTTGCACACTAACCCTAAACTCAAACCTAAACCAAACCCTAACACTGACCATGACCCTAATAACTCCCCTGGCTGTAAGCCTGACCTTACCCTAAACCTTACCCTTGACCTAGCCAATAACCTAACCCTAAAAATATCCCTAACCATAACCCTAGACCTGACATTAGCCCCAGACAAAATCCTACCCCTAACCCTAACACAATCCCTAGTCCTTATCTTAGCCATAAACATAGCTTTAGTCATAACCCTAACCCTAGCCTTATGCCTAACTTAACACTAACCCCAGCCCTAATCTTAGACCTAACTTAGCTCTATCCCTAACCCTAACCCTATCCTTTGACCTAAGACTAAGTCTAACTCTCACCCTAGCCATGAAACTAGTTCTAACCCTATCCCTTACCAGAACCCTAAACCTAGGCCTAACCCTAGCCCTTTCCTTAGCCCTAGCCCTAACCCTAGATCTAACCCTAAGTCTGAATCTAACTGTAAAGCTAAGCCTAAACCTAAACCTAACAATAGCCTTAAACTAACCCTAATGCTACTCCTAAAACTAGCCCTAATTCTAGCCCTAGCCCTAATACAAAACAGAGCCATAGCCCCAACCCTAAACCTTAACCTAAACTGAACCCTAACCTTACACCTAGCCATAACGCTAGGCCTAATTCGAGTTTTAAGCCGAACCCTAATATGAATTCAGACACTGACTCTGACCCTAAAACTAACCCTAGATTTAAACATCACCCTAACCCTAAACATAAACCTAAAACTAGACCTAGCCCTAGCCCTAAACCTAAAACTAGCCCTAATTATAATCCTAGTATTTACATTAGCCGTAACCCTAACACTAATCCTAACATAACTCAAAACCTAGCCCTTAAGCAAGCTCTAACTCGAGCTTTAACACTAAACCTACTCTTAACCCTAACTCTAGCACTAATAATAACCATAACCATAGTCCTAACCCTAGATCTAACCTTATCCATTACCCTAACCATAACCCTAACCCTAATGCTAACCCTAGGCCTAAACTTAACCTTATCCCAAATCCTAACCCTATGTATTACCCTAAATCTATCCTGAAACCTAACCCTAACCCTATCATTACCCTAATCCTAAACTTATGCTATTTCGATCCCCCAAGTTAAAACTTAACCTATCCTAAACACTAATACCAACCCTGACCCTAATAATACCCTTAGCTCTAAACCTGAACCTAACCATAAACCTAACCCTTGCATTAGACATAACCATAAACCTAACCCATAACTATATTTAACTGTAACATTGAACGTGAAATTAGCCCTAGACCTAATCCTAGCCCTAAACCTAGCCTTAATGCTAACCCAAACCATAGCCTGTGCTTTAACCATAATGCTAACCCTCGACCTATACCTAAACATAGCCAGAACCCCATCCCTTACCCTAAACCTAAGAATAACCCTAAAGCTAACCATAATCCTACACCTAAGACTAACCCTAAACCTAAACATAACTCTAGCCCCATACCCTAGGCCTAACACTAACACTAAGCCTGACGCTAATCCTAGCCCTAACGTAGTCCTATTGTAACCCTAACCCTAGACCTAAGACTAAATCTAACTCTTTCCCTTTCCCTAACCCTAGTTCTATCCTTAGCCGTAGGCGTAACCCTAGATCTAAACCTAACTCTAAATCTAAACCTATCTCTGGATTTAACCATAACCATAATCCTAAACCAAACCCTAACACTAGTCCTAACATTAATGTTAATCCTAAAACTTGCCCTACCCCTATCCCTAGCAAAAAAATAAAACCAAGCCATATCCTTGACCCTAACCCACAACCTTAACCAAACCTAAACCCTACACATAGCCCTAATCCTAACTCTAAAACTAGGCCTGACCCTAAACCCTAACCCTAAACCTAGACCTAACTTAAGACTTAATTCGAGTCCTAACACTAACCCTAAAACTAACCCTGACCCTGACTCTGACCCAAACACTAAATCCAGCTCTAAACATAACCCTAACACTAAACATATGATTTGCATGCTTCAGCATAGGCCTATATTCACAAGGAACAAAGCAGAGTGTGCCCACAGAGAACTGATTGAGTGTGTGAAGTTTCAAGCAGCTAACATCAACTCTGTTTGTTATCCAGCTACATTTCCAATTACCCATATAAGTCAAGATAAAGTGAAACCTTAAAACACAAACTGTTCCTGACAGCAGGCCGTGAACAGAGAAGGCCCAAACCTGGGGAACATAGTAAGGGTATGTAAAAGATGAATTTTTCCTGGTATGAAAGAAATTTGAACAAAACTAAGTCTAACTCTAACACTATTTCTAACCCTAGTCCTAAACCTAAATCTAACCCTAAGATGTTTAGAGAACATTTGATCATAGAAGCCCCAAACTTGGGGTGCCAAGGAGGGCAAGGTAACAGATGAATCCTGCCCAGTATCAAAACTAATCTGACAGAATAATTGGGGGGGGTGTTTCATACATGCCTATTTCCTCTATTTTTTCAAAAAGTTCTCTTGGATAATGTTCTTTTGCATCCCTTAGCTTTGGAAAACCTTCAATAGGAAGAAACAAGAGAGTGCCCACAGAGAAATGATTGAGTGTGTGAAATTTCAAGCAGCTAGCACCAACCCTGTTTGATTACCAGCTCCATTTACATTTACCCATAAAGGACAACTTGAAGTGAAACTTTAAAATACAACCTGTTCCTGACAGTGAACAATTGAAATTAGAAGGTCCAAAACTGGGGAACATAATAAGGCTAGGTAAAAGAGAAATCCTGCCCAGTATCAAAGAAATTTGAACAAAAATAACTCTAACTCTAACACTAGTTCTAACTCTAGTCCTAACTCTAACACTAACCCTAAACCTATTCTGTTTATAGAGCTTTGATTATACAAGTCCCACATTTGGGGAACCCAGTGCAGCAAGCTAGAAGATAAATCCTGTGCAGTATCAAACAGTCTGACCAAATAATTGGGGGAGATAGTTCAGGACATAAATATATCCCTGATTTCTCCTAAAGTGCCCTTGGATAAAGTTTTTTTTTTTCATGCTTGTGCTGAGGGCTACATTCACAGGGAAGAAACCACAGAATGCCCACAGAGAATAGATTGAGTGTGTGAAGTTTCAAGAAGCTAGCACCAACTCTGTTTGATTTCCAGCTCCATTTCCATTTACCTATATAGATTCAAATGAAGTGAAACCTTAAAACGCTCACTGTTCCTGACAGTGAACCTTGAAACAAGAAGGCCCAAAACTGGTAAACATAGTAAGGCTAGGTAAAACATGAATTCTACCCAGTATCAATGATATTTGACCAAAACTAATTCTAACCCTAATACTCACTCTAACAATTGCCCAAACCCTAACCCTAATACTAACCCTAACCTGTTTAGAGAACTTTTCATCATAGAAGTACCAAACTTTTGGAGATTAGTGGGGCAAGCTAACAAATGAATCCTGTGAAGTATAAAAGAAATCTAACAAATGATTGGGGGAGGTAGTTAAGTACATGCATATTTTCCTGTTGTCTCCTAAAGTACACTTGGATAAAGTTGTTTTTGCATGCTTCAGCTTTGGGATATTTTCTCAAGGAATAAATCAGAGAGTACCTACAGAGAATTGATTGAGTATGTGAAGTTTCAAACAGCTAGCACCAATGCTGTTTGATTTTGAGCTACATTTCTATTTAGCCATAGAGGTCAAAATGAAGTGAACCCTTAAAATATACACTATTCTTGACAGTGAACAATTGAATTGACATGGTCCAAACCTGGTGTACATAAGAAGGGTAAGGAAAAGATGAATACTGCCCTCTATCAAATAAATTTGAACAATCTAAGTGTATCTCTAATGCTAGATCTGACTCTATCCTTAACCCTAACTCTAAGCTCTTTAGAGAACCTATGATCATAGAATTCCCAAAATTGGGTATCCTAGTAGGGCAGGCTAGCAGATGAATCCTGTGCAGTATCAAAGAAATATGATCAAATAATTGGGGGAGATATTTCAGTATATTCATATTCCCCAATTTTCTCCCTAAGTGCTCTCAGATAAACTTGCTTTGCATGCTTCAGCTTAGGGCTACATTTATAAGGAACAAACCAGAAAGTGCCCACAGAGAACTGAGTGTGTGAAGTTTGAAGCAGCTAGCACCAGCCCTGTTTGATTTCTAGCTCCAATTCCATTTACCCATATAGGTCAAAATGAAGTGAAACCTTAAAATAGAAACTGTTCCTGACAGCTAACCATTGAACTGAGCATAGTAAGACTAGTTAAAGATGAATTCTGCCAAGTATCAAAGAAATTTGAACAAAACTAACTCAAATCCTAACACTAGCTCTAACCATAGCCCTAAACCTAACCCTAATCCTAACCTGTATATAGAACATTTGATCATAGAATTCCCAAACTTGGGGGAGACTAGTAGGGCAAGTTAACAGATAAATTCTGTCCAGCATAAAAAAAAAACTTACCAATTAATTGGGGGCAGTAGTTCAGTACATGAATATTTCCCTGTTTTATCCTAAAGTGCTCTTGGATAATGTCTTTTGCATGTCTCAGCTTTGGAAAAAATTTGCTAAGAAGAAACCAGAGAGTGCCCACAGTAACAGATTGTGTAAAATTTCAAGCAGCTAGCACTTACCCTGTTTGATTTCCAGCTCCATTTCCATTCACACCTATAGGCCATAATGAAGTGAAAACTAACAATTCCAATTGTTTCTGAAAGTGAACCATTTAACCTTGAAGGCCCAAACTTGGGTACCTACTAAGGCTAGGTCAAGGATGAATCTTGTACAGTATCAAAGGAATCCGACCAAAAAAATTCAAAGCTCTTTCAGTACACTGGAATTCTGCTTGCTCCTTAAGTGCTCAGAGAAAAATCTGTTTCTTTCTACTTCAGCAGAGGGCTACTTCCACAGGAAACAAATATGAGAATGATTACTGCGAACTGATTGAGTGTGTTAAGTTTCAAGCACCTAGCACAAACCCTGTTTGATTTCCAGCTCCATTTCTATTTACACATATAGGTCAAATTGAAGTGAAACCTTAAAATACAAACTACTTTTTACAGTGAACCATTGAATCAAGGCCCAAATCTGTGGAAAATAGTAAGGCTACATGAAAGATTAAGCTTGTCCAGTATCAAAGAAATTTGAACAAAACTAACTCTAACCACAAGGCTAGCTCTAAACCTAGCTCTAACCCTAACGCTAAATCTAAACTAACCTGTTTAGACAACCTTTGTCATAGAAGTTCCAAATGTGGGGCTTTTAGTAGGGCAGGCTAACAGGTGGATCCTGCCCAGTATCCAAAATATCTGACTAAGTAATTGGGGGAGGTATTTCCGTACATTTATATTGCCCTGTTTCCTCCTAAAGTGTAGTGTGATAAAGTTTCTTTGGATGCTTCAGCTTGAGGAAATTTTCACAAGGAGGAAACCAGAGAGTTCCCACAGATTACTGATTGAGTTTGTGAAGTTTTAAGCAGATAGCATCAACCCTGTTTGATTTCCGGTTCCATTTCCATTTACCCATATAGGTCAATATAGAGTGAAACCTAAAACACAAACTGTTCCTGACAGCAATCTGCTGAAACAAGAAGGCCCAAACCTAGGGAACAAAGTAAGGCTAGGTCAAAGATGAATCCTGCCCAGTATCAAAGGTATTTGAACAAAGTACCTCTAATCCTAATATTTTCTCTCACCCTAGACCTAAATCTAACCCTATCCAGTTTAGACAGCCTTTGGTCATATAAAGCCCAAACTTGGGGAGCCTAGTGGAGCCAAGTAACAGATGATCACAGTGCAGGATCAAAAAAGTTTGATCAAATAATTGGTTGAGGTAGTTCAGTCCATGCATATTTCCCTTTTTTATTCTAAAGTGCATTTGGATAAAATTGTTTTTGTATTCTTAAGCTTAGGCTACTTTCACAAGGAAGAAATCAGAGAGAGCAAAGAGAGACCTGATTCAGTGTGTGAAGTTTGAAGCACCTAGCACCAACCCTATTTGAATTATGAGCTTCATTTCCATTTACCATATAAATGAAGTGAAACCTCAAAATACAAACTATTACTGTTATAGAACCATTGAATTGAGAATGCCCAAACCTGGGGAACATAGTAAGGCTAGGTAAAAGATGAACCTTCCCAGTATCAGAGAAATTCGAAAAAAAAAAAAAAAAAAACTAACTCTAAATCTAACACTAGGTCTAAACCTAGACATAACCCTAACCATAACGTTAACCATAACCTGTTTAGATAACTTTTGATCATAGAAATCCCAAAGTTGTGAAGCCTATTGGGGCAAGCTAAGAGATGATTCATGCACAGTATCAAGAAATCTGAACAAATAATTGCGGGAGGTAATTCATTACATGTTTATTTCCCTGTTGTCCCCTAAAGTGCTCTTGGATAAAGTTGTTTTTGCATGCTTCTTCTTTGGCCTATATTCAATAGAAAGAAGGCAGAGAGTGCCCACGGAGAACTAATTGAGTGTGTGATGTACCAAGCAGCTAGTAACAACCCTTTTTGATTTCCAGCTTCATTGTCATTCACACCTATAGGCCATAACGAAGTGACACCTAAATATTCAAACTGTTCCTGACAGTGAACCGTTGAAATTAAATGCCCCAAATTGGGAAATGTAGTAGGGATAGGTAAAGGATAAATCCTGTACAGTATCAAAGTAATTTGACAAAAAAATATTGAAGCTTGCTCCTAAAGCACTCACAGATGAAGCTATTTCTTTCTATTTCAGTTTAAGGTTACTTTCTCAAGAAACAAATCAGAGAATGCATACTGAGAACTGGTTGAGTGTGTCAAGTTTCAAGCAAATGTTCAAACCAACTCTGTTTGATTTCAAGCTCTATTTCCATTTATGCATATAGGTCAAATGAAGTGAAACTTTAAAATACAAACTGTTCCTGACGGGGAACCACTAAATTCATATACTATGATGAGCATAGTAAGGCTAGGAAAAAGATGAATCCAGCCAAGTATCAAATAAATTTGAACAAAAATAACTCTAAATCTAACACTAGCTCTAAACCTAACCCTAACCCTAACTGTAACACTTACTCTTACCTGTATAGAGAACCAATGATCCTAGAAATCCAAAACTTGGGGAGTCTAGTGTGGAAAGCTTAAAGATGAATATTGTGCAGTATCAAAGAAATCTGATCAAATCATTGGGAGACTTATTTCAGTACATGCATATTTCTCTGTTTTCTCCTTAAGGGCTCTTGGATACAGTTGCTTTTGAATGCTTCATCTTTGGCCTACTTTCAAAAGAAAGAAACCAGAAAGTGCCCACTGAGAACTGATTGTGTGAAGTTTCAAGCACCTCCTAGCAACCCTGTTTGATTTCCAGCTCAATTTTCATTCACATCAATAAGCCATAATGAAGGGAAACTTTAAACACAAACTGTTCCTGACAGCAAACCATTGAACTGACAAGGCC
Source organism: Marmota monax (assembly GCF_021218885.2). Taxonomy (NCBI): domain Eukaryota; kingdom Metazoa; phylum Chordata; class Mammalia; order Rodentia; family Sciuridae; genus Marmota; species Marmota monax. The sequence goes on from NW_026693251.1 coordinate 296,406, forward strand.
AAAACCTGTGGAGGATAGTAAAGCTAAGTAAAAGATGAATCCTGCCCAGTATCATAAGAATTTGAAGAACACTAAGGCCACACGGACATTATCAGCACAGACAGAAGGCTCCTCCATATGGATGCTCTTGGTGCAGACAGAAGTCTCTGCTGTGCATTCGCTCAAGGCTCACATGAAAGTCTCGGCCTCATGTGGGATCTGGGCTTAGAGGGAAGACTCAGCTGGGTGGGTACTCTTGGCACAGAGGGTAGGCAGCCCAGAACACAGAGGCTTTGCTTGGGGTTCACCAGACCAAGCTCTGGACTTGGCACAAGGTCTCCCCAGAACCACCCAATTCACCAAACACTCTACACAGGTAACAGATGGAATCCATCTTTCAAAACCTTACTCAACATCTATCAGTGAGCATGGCTACCAGCTCAGTTCTGTGGGTGCTCAGATACCTGGTTTCCAACTCCCCTACCTCCAGCTGTGGTAACTCAAGATTTTTCTCACAAACTTTTTCTGAGGCATAGCTATCAATGAGGAACAGCAACTGTACATGCACCTGGTTTCCATCTCAGAGACTAAGAATAGGGAGGCTACTGGTAGAAGCTCAAGCTAGGAATAGACAACTCCAATTACTGCAAGAAAAGAAAACAGAGTTCTGAGATACTTTTTTTTCATTCTCACTTTTCTTTTCTCACTCTTCTCATCCATTCTCCTCTACCCTTCCCACTCTTGTCCTCATAACCTCAACATATGTGAAACCAAGAAGTTTGCATAAAATTGGACTTTAAGAACTGAATCCAGTGCTGGGTTCGATCCTCAGGACCACATACAAATAAAGATGTTGTGTCCTCTGAAAACTAAACAATAAATATTTAAAATATTCTCTCTCTCTCTCTCTCTCTCTCTCTCTCTCTCTCTCTCTCTCTCTCTCTCTCTCCGTCTCTCTCTCTTCACCACTCTGTCTTTCTCTATCTCTAAAAAATAAATGACTGAGTCACCATAATAGTAAAATATAGAGGAATTTCATAGGCCCCACCTCACCTCCCTTTATTTTCTCTTCTATTCTTTCTCCCTCTCTTTCTTTCTTTCCTTGTTATTTTTTTTCTTTATTCTTCCTCCCTTTATCCCACTTTCAACCTCTTAACTTTCACTATTTATACATAGGGTAATTTTATTAATATAGATAAGGAATTTGAATTTATACATTCTTCCATAAATTACTTCTGTCTATTCATTACAGTTCTTCTTCAATTTGCTAAGATAGATTAATCTCATACCCTCACTCCTTTTCCCCTCAATGTAGCATCCAACCCCTGACCATCTGTTCTCTATATACCACAAGAAATGGTATGCCTTTTATAAAACTAATGACTATATTCTGAATAATATTTGAAGCCAACATCTGTAGACATAGAGTCTAAATATAAATGTATTTATAATGGTTAGGCTTAGACTTTGGGTTAGTTTTAGCTTTAGAGTTAGGTTTTTATCTATGCTTAGGGCTAGGGCTAAGGAGAGGGCAAGTGTTAGTTCTAGAGTTGGGGCTAGGTTTAGGGTTATGGTAAGGGATAGGGTTAGAACTAGTGATAGGGCTAGCGTGAGAGTTAAATTTAGTCTTAGGGCTAGAGTTATGGTTATGGTTAGGGATCGGGCTGAATTAGGGCTAGTGTTAGTGTTAGGTTTAGGCCTTGGGTTAGGGTTAGATATAGGGTTACGTGTAGGGTAAGGGAATGGGTTATAGCTAGGTTGAGGGCTAGGGCGAGGGTTAGTATTAGGATTAGGGCTAAGGTTAGTGTTAGGGTTATGATTAAGGCTAGGTTTAGGGCTAGTGTTTGTGTTAGGGTTAGGGCTAGTATTAGGGGTAGGACTAATGTCAGGTCTAGGGTTACAGTTAGGGATAGATTTAGTGTTAGGTTTATGGCTTGTTCTAGTGTAAGGGTTAGGTTTAGGGTAAGAGTCAGGTTTAGAGCTAGGATTATTATTAGGTTTAGGTTCAAGGTTAGGGTTTGTGTTATGTTAGGGTTTAGGTTTAGGACTCGAATTAGCATTAGGTTTAGGGTTAAGGTAATGACAGGGTTAGTTTTAGGGTTTAGATGTGGTTTAGTGTAATGGATAAGGTTAGGTTTGGGAATAGGTTTAGCATAAGGTTTAGGGTTATCATTAGGGTAATTTACAGGGTTAGACCTAAGATTATGGCAAAGGTTATGAATAGGATTAGGGCTTTTGTTTGGGTTAGAGTTACATTTAAGTTTAGCATTAAAGCTAGGTTTAGGACTTGGATTAAGGCTAGGTTTTGTTTTAGGGTGGGGCTGGGGTTAAGGCTATGGGCAAGGTATGAATTAGGGTTATGATTAGCGCTAGTTATAAGGTTAGGTAAGGGCTAGGTCTAATGTTAGGGTTAGGATTATGGTTACGATGATGTTTAGAGCTAGGGTTAGTGTTAGGGTCAGAGTCAGTGTCCGGATTAGTTTTCAGGTTAGGGTTAGGACTAGAATTAGAGATAGGATTAGGGCTAGGTGTAAGGTTACGGTTGGTTTAAGTTAAGAATTAGGTTTAGGACTATGACTTGGTTTTGTTTTAAGGCTAGGGTAGGGTTAGGGCTAGTTTTAGGATTAGTGCTAGGATTAGGTCTAGTGTTAGTGTGAGGTTTAGGATTAGGTATAAAGTTAGATTTAGAGTTAGGTTTAGATGTAGGGTTTGAGCTAGGGCTAAGGATAGGGGTAGGGTTATGTCTAAGTTTAGGGTTAGATTTAGGGTGATGGTAAGGAATGGGGTTAGAACTTGGTATAGGGCTAGGGAGAGAGAGTTAGTCTTATGGCAAGGTTTAGGGTTAGTTTTAGGGATAGGGCTAAATTAGGCCTGGGATTAGGGCTACGGTTAGTGTTAGGTTTAGGGTTACATTTAGGTTTAGGGTAAGGGATGGGATTGTAGCTAGTTTTAGGTCTAAAGTGAGGGTAAGAATTAGGGTTAGGTTAGGGTTTGGTTTATGATTAAGGAGAGGCTTATGGCTAGGATATGGTCTAAGGTTTGTGTTAGTGTTAGGGCTAGGATTAGAGTTAGGGCTAATGTCAGGTATAGGGTTACAGTTAGGAATAGTTTTAAGATTAGGTTTATAGCTAGGTCTCTTGTAAGTGTTAGGTTTATGGTTAGGGTCAGGTTGAAAGCTAGGGTTATTATTAGGTTTAGGGTTAAGTTTAGGGTTTTTGTTATTTTAAGGTTTAGGTTTAGGGCTCAAATTAGCATTATTTTTAAAGATAGGGTGATGATAGTTTTAGGTTTAGGGTTCAGGTTAAGTGTAGGGTAATGAGTAGGGTTAGGGTTAGGGATAGGATTAGGGTTTGGCCTAAGGTTAGCATAAAGGTTAGTGTTATCATTATGTTAATGGATAGGTTAGAGCTAGGGTTAGTACTAGGATTATGCTAGGGATTATGTCTAGGATTAGCCTTAGAATTAGAATTAAGAATATGGTTAGGGGTAGGATTAACTTTAGGGTTAAAGCTAGGTTAGGGCTTGGGTTCAGGCAAGGTTTTATGATAGGTTAGGGCTACAGCTAATGTAAGAACTTGTTATGACTCAGGCTAATTCTAGGGTTAATTTAATGGCTAGGTATAGTTCTAGGGCTGGTTTAGGGTTAGGGTGGTGTTTTTGCCAGGGGTAGTGTTAGTGTCAAGGTCAGTGTTCAGGTTAGCGTTATGGTTAGGATTAAAGCCAGAATTAGGTCTAGTGGATGGGTTAGTGTTTGGCTTAGGCTAAGGGTATTGTTAGGGCTAGGTCTAGGTTTTTCTTTAGGACTAAAGTTCAAGTTATGGCTAGATATAGGATTAGGTTTAGGTCTAGGGTTAGTGTTAGGGTTAGGTTTAGGTATAAATTTACCAGTAGGGCTAGTGTTAGGGTTCAGTTTAGGGTTAGGTTCAGGTTTATACCTACGATTAGTGTTAGGGTCAGAATAAGGGTTAGGGTTAGGGTTTGGGTAATGGTTAGAGCTAGAATGAGGGCTAGGGTTAGGACAACTAATAGGGTTAGGGTTTTTGTTAGGTTAAGGATTAGGGTTAGCATTATGGTTAGGTTTTGCTTAGGGTAAGAGATAGGGTTAGAGCTAGTGTTAGGGCTTGGATTAGGGCAAGGGTTAGGGTTAAAGCTAGGTTTAGGGCTCAGATTAGGGCTAGTTTTGTGTTAGATTTAGATTAGTAATGGCTAATGAAAGAACTAGGGTTAAAATTAGGGTTAATTTTTGGGATAGGGTGAGGGGTTAAACCTATGATTAAGTTTAAGATTAGGGTGATATTTAGAGTGAGTGTTAATGTTAGGTTAATAGTCAGGGTCAGGGTTAGTTTTAGGGTTAGGCTTAGGTCTCGAAATGAGGCTAGGATTACTGGAAGGGTTTGGCTTAAGTTTAGGGTGGTGTTTAGAGCTAGGGTGAGTAAGATATGAGTCAGAGTCAGGGTTAGTATTAAGGTTAAGGTTAGGACTCGAATTAGTGCTAGGGTTAGGTCTAGGTGTAGTGCTAGGGTTTGGTGTAAGTGAAGATTTAGTGTTAGGGCTTTTGCTCGGTTTTGTTTTACTGCAGGGATGTGGTGAGCCACTTCTGCCGTTTCTGCAGACTATGGTCGCCATTACAAGATGGCGCTGGCTCCGCTGTGGTCTGTGACAAACAACTCCTTATTTGGGATAGTTGGCGCATGGTTTTTCATCACCCTATGAGAAAGCTCCACGTGGCAGCTTCGCATTGGGGCTTGAGATGCTTTATTAAGGCTGGGAGGGGCATCCGAGAGGGAGAAGAAGAAATGTCAAGGGCCTGAATAAACTGCTGAAAGAATATTCCTGAGTTGCATCTTCCTTGCGGGCAAGGGGTCGCGACAAGTGGTGCCAAAACCCGGGAACCAGAACTTTCAGCAGTCAGGGGTGGTGCACCGGTTAGTCCCATGTAAGTGGGATTCTTGACCAAAGCGGGGTTAGTCCCAATAAGTGGGATCCGCGACCAAAGCGGGGTTAGTCCCAGGTAAGTGGGATCCGCGACCAAAGCGGGGCAGCTCCTCTGTAAAGAAAGAGAGAGCATTGCATTTTATTGTAGCTGCACTGTGTACTTTCGCTTCTACTTTCGCTTTTGTTTTCTGTGTTTCTTTTGTTGTGTCATTTCGCTTTTGTTTTTTGTGCTTCTTTTGTTGTTGTGTCATGGGTGCCGCATCTTCAAGTCCGCTTCTCCTGGCCCTAGATGGCCTGTTACGTTCCAAGGGCCTGGAAGTGAAACATAGTACTTTACAGAGATTTTTACAGAAGATAGATATCACTGCACTGTGGTTTGCATTTTCGGGCAGCTTTACTGTACCTAGTTGGGATAAATTAGGCAAAGATCTTGACTTTGCTTCTGAGCAGGGCATATTAGAGGGTGGGGTGTTACCCCTTTGGAAAATGGTCTGTAGTTGCCTTACAGATGGCAGATGTCAGGAAGCACTTACTAAAGGACAGGAAGTTCTAGAGCAATTACATGAGGAGAAATCGGAGATGGCAGGAAGTGAGGTGCCTCAGGAGGATGGGAGTGTGCGGAGCGTGAAACAGGGGAGGAGACGATTTTCTCCGGCAAGAAGTGAGGTATCTCAGAAGGATGGGAGTGTGCGGAGCGTGAAACAGGGGAGGAGACGATTGTATCCAGATCTCAGTACGCTGCGCACACCCCCATGTGAAAGTGGGTCAGAGGAAGGGGAGGATGAGGAGGAAGAGCTCGGGAGGCTGTCTCGTCAGCTAGAGAGTTTAGCTATAGGAGAAGGGAACAGAAATAAACAGGGGCTCAAGAAAAGCGATCCCCCGGATCCACCGCCGTATGGTGGGGGTGTTTCGGGGAGAGCTTTCCATGCCCAAACATGGAGGGCTGTTAATGCTGAGATGGGTCTTGCTTATCCAGTTTTTCAGGATGACAATAGGGGAAGATTCCATGAACCCTTAGATTTTAAAATTGTGAAGACCATGGCGGAGTCTGTGCACACTTATGGGGTGGATGCCGCCTTCACACTAACTCAGGTGGAGAGTCTGTCTAGATTTTGCATGACTCCCTCAGATTGGGTTAGTCTAGTCCACGCTTGTGTTTCCCCAGGGAAATATTCGCAGTCCAAAGTTGGCTGTTTAATGTTTCTGGCAGTACCCAAGACTCGGAGTGAGGTAGGAGGCTTAAAATTTCTACAAATAATTCACAATTGTTTAATGCTACATTACCCTCCGCAGCAGTCTGTCTCCAATCTCCGTTCCTGTGTCTTTTGGCTAATGTTACATTACAGGGGATGCTTAATTGTTCTAATATTACCTGCTATTTGTCTGAGTGTTGGAATGGATCCTGGACTATGGCAGTGGTTATGAAAATTCCAACATTTGTCCCGATTCCGGTTACTGCAGATCCAGAATCTTTTCCTATTGTTGAACTGATTAGAGCCCATAGAGATTTTGGAATTACGGCAGCTATAGTGACAGCTGAGGCGGTATCTGCTGCTGCAGCAGTTATGGCCGGAGTGGCCATGGCCAGTCAAGTACAAACTGCTGCCACCATTAATCAAGTTGTTCAACAAACTTCCACCATACTTGAATCCCAAAATACAATTAATCAACATATTTTGTCAGGGATTTTAGCTGCCAACCAAAGAATAGATTTACTCCAAGCTCAGGTAGAAGAATTGGCTGACTTGGTGCTTTTGGGTTGTGTTGACCAACGTGCACATTTATGCATAACCTCTGTCAGATTTAATGATTCCAGAAATGCCTCCCACATCATCGGGGAGTATCTATCCGGAACCTGGTCCATGGAAGCAGAAGACTTGATCCAGTCTCAACTAACACAGATTGCTGTTCTGAATAGCACCCGTGTCGAACCAGTGACTTTGGGTCAATTCACCAGTTGGCTATCCTCTGCCTTTTCCTTTTTTAAGGAGTGGGTGGGGGTAGGCATTTTTGGTGCAATGTGTTGCTTCGGCATGTTCCTCTGTTTGTGGTTTCTCTGTCGCCTTAAGGCCCGCAGTGCTCACGATAAGGCTATGATCATACAAGCTCTTGCAGCTTTAGAAAATGGCAACTCACCTCAAGTCTGGCTTGTGCATCTTAAACAGTAAACCTTTGACATGGTCGTTACACCCCAAGTTATTATAACATTGCACTAGGATCGACATGACTTTCCTTGGTATTCTCTTAGTGTTGGAAAGCCCTTGCACTCTGCCGGTCTTACTGCCATTGCACGAAGATGGGTCTCCACACTAGTGCTTTTCTATCGTCTTAAAGTCCGTGCCTTTCTTTCAGGGTGCTGTCAACTTGTTTGTCGTTATAAACAGCCACAGTTCAGCCTCAGCTATCCCCCTTCATCCACCATCATCACGATACAGGATGCAAGGCAAGGCACTGCACTTGAGTGATCCTTGACGTGGACCTCAAGGAGAGCATGTCCTATTGCATGCGGGTTAGACGCGTCCACGCCCCGCCCCACGAAAAAAGGCGTCGGCTGATATGGCCTCAGTTCTGGGGAAGGGCCCTCCTTAGGACTGAGCCATACTATGCAGCCATTTCTGCACAGTGGGATAGGACCTCTACTCTCGCCTGTATTGTTTTAAGAAAACAGAAAGGGGGAACTGTGGTGAGCCGCTTCTGCCGTTTCTGCAGACTATGGTCGCCATTACAAGATGGCGCTGGCTCCACTGTGGTCTGTGACAAACAACTCCTTATTTGGGAGAGTTGGCGCATGGTTTTTCATCACCCTATGAGAAGCTCCACGTGGCAGCTTCGCATTGGGGCTTGAGATGCTTTATTAAGGCTGGGAGGGGCATCCGAGAGGGAGAAGAAGAAATGTCAAGGGCCTGAATAAACTGCTGAAAGAAGATTCCTGAGTTGCGTCTTCCTTGCAGGCAAGGGGTCGTGACACAGGGATAGGGTTAGAGCTAGTTTTTTGATTAGTGTTATGGTTAGGGCTAGTGTTAAGTTTAGGCTTAGGCTTAGGTTTACTGTTATATTTAGAGTTAGGGTTAGATCTAGGATTAGTACTAGGAATAAAGTTTAGGCAAGGGTTATGGCTAGGGTTATGTCTAGTTTTTGGGATAGGGTTAGGGTTACACTAAGGGATAGGGTTAGAAATATGGATAGAGCTAGTGTGAGAGTTAGAGTTAGTCTTAGGTATATGGTTAGGGTTAGCATTAGGGATAGGTTAAAATTAGGTCTAGAATTAGGGCTAGGGTTAGTGTTCAGCTTAGGCCTAGCATTAGGGTTAGGGTTAGGTTAAGTTTAGGCTAAAGGATCACATTATAGCTAGGTTTAAAGATAGGGTGTGGGTTAGAATTAGGGTTATTGTTAGGGTTATGATTAAGTCTGGGGTTAGGAGGAGGGCTAGCGTTTTATTTAGGGCTAAGGCTAGGATTAGGGCTAGGGCTAATATCAGGTCTATGTTTTTTTTTTAAAGATACATTTAGTGTTAGGTATATGGCTACCTGTAGTGTAATGGTTAGGTTTAGGGTTAGAGTCAGGTTTAGATCGAGAGGTATATTTAGGGTCAGTGTCTGGGTTAGGGTTTGGGATAGGTTAAGGTTTACAATTATGGCTCAAATTAGCATTCGGGTTAGTGTTAGGGTAATGAAAGGGTGAGGTTTAGGGTTTAAGTTTGGTTTACTGTAATGGATATGTTTAGGATTAGGGATAGGATTAGGTTTAGGCCTAGAGTCAGCATTAGGGTTATGGTTATGGTTATGGCAATGGGTTAGAGCTAGGGTTAGGGCTAGGGTTATAGTTATGATTAGGGCTATGTTTAGTGTAAGGATTAGGTTTAGGTTTAAACTCGGGTTATGGCTCAGATTAGGGCTAGGATTTGGGTTAAGTTAGTGCTAAGGTAAGGGTAATGGTTAGAATCAGGGTCAGGGTTATTTTATGGTTAGGGTTAGGACTCAAATAAGGGCTAGGTTTACAGTTACGGTTTTGTTTAATTTTAAGTTTGTGTTTAGAGCTAGTGTGAGTGTTAAGATATGATTCAGGATCAGGGTAAGTTTTAAGATTAGAGTTAGGACTTGAATTAGGGCTAGATTAGGTCTAGGTGTACTGTTAGGGTTTGGTTTAAGTTAAATTTTAGTGTTAGGGTATTGCTCAGTTTTGATATAGTCCTAGGTTTAGGGTTAGTACTAGTTATATGATTAGCATAAGAGTTAATGCTAGTGTTAGTGTTAGGTTTAGGCTTATTGTTAGGTTTAGATTTAGGGTTAGCATTAGATCTAGGGTTAGGGCTAGTCTAAGGATAAGGCAAGGGTTAGGGCTAGGGTTAGGGTTACAGAAATGGATACATTTAGAAATAGGGATAGGTCTAGGGCGAGGGTTAGATTTAGTCTTTTGGCTAGGGTTATGGTTAATTTTAGGGATAGGGCTAGGATTAGGGCTAGGGTTAGTGTTCAGCTTAGGCCTAGCATTGGGACTAGGGTTATGGTTATGTTAGGGTAAGGTATGTTGTTATAGCTAGGTTTAGAAGTAAGGTGAGGGTGAGAATTAGAGTTAGGGTTTGGTTTAGTGTTAAGGTTATGATTAAGGCTTGGTTTAGGGCTAGGATGAGGGCTACTGTTTGTTGTAGGGTTAGGTCTAGAAATAGGGCTAGGTAATGTCAGGTATACTGTTACAGTTAGCGGTAGATTTAGGGTTAGGTTTGTGTCTAGCTCCAGTGTAAGTGTTAGGCTTAGTGTAAGGGTCAGGTTTAGACCTAGATGTATTTTTAGAGTCAGGATCAGGTTTAAGGTTTGTTTTAAGTTAAGGTTTATGGATAGGGCTAAAATGAGTATTAGGGTTAGGCTTAGGGTAATGCATAGGGTTAGGTTTAGGGTTCAGGGTAGGTTTAGGGTAATGGAAAGTTTTCGGGATAGCAATAGGGTTAGGCTTAGGCCTAGGGTTAGCATTAGGATTTGGATTATCATAAGGATAATGTATAGGGTTAGAGCTAGTGTTAGGGCTAATTTTATGGTTAAGATTAGGGCTAGATTTAGGGATAGGGTTTTGGTTAGGGCTAGTTAACTAGCTTAGGGTAGGTTAGGGTTAAGTTTAGGGCAAAAGTTAGGTTTTGATCTAGGGTTAGTGCTAGGTTGAGGGTTAGGTTTAGTGTTAGGTGTAGGGTTAGGGTTACAGATTTGGTCAGGGTTAGGTTTAGGATTAGGGCTAAGGTTTTCATTAGTTTTAGGGTTAGGTTTAGAGTAATAGATTGGCTTTAGGTTTAGGGTTAAGTTTAGTTTTAGGGCTGGGTTTACTGTTGGATTTATGGTAAGTGTTAGGTTTTGAGTTAGGGTTAGGGCTAAAGCAAGGGTTAGGTTTAGCATTAGGTCTAGGGTTAGGTTTATATTTTGTTTTAGGGTTTTGTTTAGGGTTAGGGCTAGGGTTATCATTACATTTAGCATTAGAGTTAGGGCAATGGCTAGGGTTAGAGCTAGGTTTTGAGCTAGTGCTAAGGTTAGGATTAGGGCTAGGGTTAGGGTTATGGGTAGGGATAGGGCTAGGGTTATGTTTAGGCTAAGGGTTAGGCTGTGAGCTAGGGTTAGGACTAAGGTGAGAATTAGGGTTATGTTTAGAGCTAGGGTTAGGGTGAGGGTTATGGTTAAAGTAGGTTTAGGCCTCAGATTAGGGCTAGGTTTTGTGTTAGGTTTAGGCCTAGCATTAATACAATGGGTAATGTTTGATTTAGGGTTCTAATTATGGCTAGTTGTAGGGTAAGAGTTATGGATAGGTCCAGTGTTAAGGTTAGATTTTGGTTTATTGTCAGGTTTATAGGTAGATTTAGTGTTAGTGTCAGGGTCAGTGTTCAGGTTAGAATTAGGGTTAGGGTAAAAGCCAGAATTAGGACAAGGTTAGGTATAGGGGTAGGGTTAGTGTTTGGATTAGGTTAAGGGTTACTGTTAGGGATAGGACTAAGTTTTTGTTTAGGTTTAGGGCTAGAGTTATTGCTAGATTTAAGATTAGGTTTACGTTTATGTATAAGGTTACTGGTAGGGCTAGTTTCAGGGTTTAGTTTAGGTTAGGGTCAGGTTTCGACCTATAATTAGTGTTAGGATAAGAATAAGGATGAAGTTTAGAGTTGGGTTTTGGATTAGGGTTAGCGGTAGAATGAGGGCTAGGTTTAGGACTAGTAATAGGGTTAGTGTTTGATTTAGGCTAAGGATTAGGATTAGGACTAGGGTTAGCATTATGGATAGTGTTTGGTTTACGTTAAGGAATAGAGTTAGAGCTAGGTTTAGGGCTACATTTAGGGTTAGGTTTAGGGCTAGGATTAGGCTAAGGGTTAGGGTTAAATCTAGTGTTAGGGATTGGATTAGATCTATTTTTGTGATAGGATCAGGGCTAGGGTTAGAGTTAAGGTTAGGGGTATGGTTATGTTTAGGGTAAGTGTTAGAGTGTGAGCTAGGGTTAGGGCTAGGACAAGTGTTAGGGTTAGCATTTGGGCTAGGGTTTTGATTAGGTTTACACTTACGGCCAGGGTTAGGGCTAGGTTTTTTGTGAGATTTATGACTAGAATTAGGGTTATGGGTAATGAAAGAGCCTGGTTTATGGTTATGGCTAGTTGTAGAGTTAGGGAGGTCTATAGTTAGGATTAGGTTTAGGTTAGGATAAGGTTTAGAGTTAGGGTTTGTGTTAGGATAAAGTTCAGTGTTTGGGATAGCATTGGGCTTAGGGTTAGGGCCAGAATTAGAACCAGGGTTAGGTCTAGAGGTAGGGTTATACTTTGCATTAGGTTAAAGGTTATTGTTAAGGCTATGGCTAGGATTTTTTTAGGGCTAGGGCTATAGTTATGGCTATATTTAGGATTAGGTTTTTTATTAGGTTAGGTATATGTTTAGTGGTAAGGCTAGTGCTAGGGTTAAGTTCACAGTTAGGGTCAGGCTTATACCTAGGTTTAGTGTTAGGGTCAGAATAAGGATCAGGTTTAGGCTTAGGCTTTTGGATAGTGTTAGAGATAGAATGAGGGCTAGGGTTGGGACTAGTAATAGGGTTAGGGATTGGGGTAGGCTAAGGATTAAGGTTAGAACTAAGATTGCATTAGGGTGAGGGTTTGGCTTAGGGTAAGGGATAGGGTTACAGCTAGGGTTAGGGTTTTGGTTAGGGTTAGGGCTAGGGTTATATTTAGGCTTTGGTTTAAAGCTAGGGTTAGGGCTCAGATTAGGTTAGGTTTTGTGTTAGGCTTATGGCTATGACTAATGTAAGTAATGGCTTTACAATTCGGGCTAGTTTTATGGTTAAGTCAGGGCTAAGTCTAGTGTTTGGGTTACTTTTAGGGTTAAGGTGATGTTTAGAGCTAGGGTTAATTTTAGGGTCAGAGTCAGGGTAAGTATTATTTATAGGGATAGGGTTAGGACTAGGTGTGGTGTTAGGATTTGGTTTAGGTTAAGGGTTAGGAATAGGGCTATATCTTAATTTTGATTAGGGCTATGTTTTGTATTAGGTTTAGGCATAAGGTTAGTGCTATGGGTAATGTAAGCTCTAGATTCCTAATTACGGCTAGTTTTAGGGTAATGGTTATGGATAGGTCTTATGTTAAGTTTAGATTTTTGTTTATTGTCAGGTTTAGAGCCAGGTTTAGTGTTAGTGTCAGGGTCAGTACTCAGGTTAGAGTTAGGGTTAGGGTAAAAGCCAGAATTAGGACAAGGTTAGGTATAGGGGTAGGGTTAGTTTAAGGATTAGGTTAAGGGTTACTGTTATGGATAGGACTAAGATTTGTTTAGGTCCAGGGCTAGAGTTATCACTATATTTAGGATTAGGTTTAGGTATAGGTTAGGTGATAGTGTTAGATATAGGTATGAGGTTACCGGTAGTGCTAGTGTTAGGGTTATTATTAGGGTTAGGTTCAGGTTTAGACCTACGATTAGTGTTAGGGTCAGAATAAGGTTCAGGGTTAGGGTTAGGGTTTGGGTTATGGTTAGAGCTAAAATGAGGGGTAGGGTTAAGACTACTAATAGTGTTATTGTTTGGGTCAGGTTAAGGATTAGGGTTAGCATTAGGGTTAGGGTTTGGCTTAGGGTAAGGGATAGGGTTAGAGGTAGGGTTAGGGCTGGGATTAGGGCATGGGTTAGGGTTAAAGCTAGGTTTAGGGCTCAGCTAAGGGCTAGTTTTTGTTGGGTTTAGGGCTAGGGTTAGAGCAACGGCTAATGTAAGAACTAGGGTTACAATTAGGGTTAATTTTTGGGTTATGGTTAGGGGTTAAACCTCTAGTGTTAGGATTAGGTTTAAGGTTAGGGTGATATTTAGAGCTAGTCTAAGTGTTAGGTTAATATTCAGGGTCAGGTTTATTTTTAGGGTTCAGGTTAGGACTCAAAATAAGGCTAGGTTTACAGTAAGGGTTTGGTTTAAAGTTAGGGTGGTGTTTAGAGCTACGGTGAGTGTTAGGATATGAGTCAGAGTCAGGGTTAGTATTAAGGTTAAGGTTAGAACTCGAATTAGGCCTAGGCTAGGTCTAGGTGTAGTGCTACAGTTTGGTGTAAGTTAAGGTTTAGTGTTAGGGCTATTGCTCAGTTTTGTTTTACTGTAGGGATAGGGTTAGAGCTGGTTTTCTGATTAGTGTTAGGGTTGCTGCTAGTGTTTAGGTTAGGCTTAGGCTTAGGTTTAGTGTTAGATTTAGAGTTATGGTTAGATCTAGTGTTAGGACTAGGAATAAAGATAAGTCAAGTGTTGTGGCTATGGTTATGTCTAGGTTTAGGGCTAGGGTTAGGGTTATGGTAAGAGATAGGTTTAGAACTATGGATAGGTCTATTGTAAAAGTTAGAGTTAGTCTTAGGGCCAGGGTTATGATTAGTTTTAGGTACTGGGCTAAATTAGGGCTAGGATTAGGGCTAGGGTCAGTGTTCAGCATAGGCCTAGCATTAGGACTAGTGTTATGATTATGTTTAGGGTAAAGGATGTTGTTATAGCTAGGTTTACAGTTAGGCTGAGGGTTAGAATTAGAGTTAGGGCTAGGGTTATGATTAAGGCTAGGTTTAGTGCTAGGATGAGGGCTAGGGTTTGTTGTAGGGTTAGGTCTAGAATTAGGGCTAGGGCTAATGTCAGGTCTAGAGTTACAGTTAGGGGTAGTTTTACGTTTGATTTGTTTTTAGCTCTAGTGTAAGTGTTAGGCTTAGTGTAAGAGTTGGGTTTAGACCTAGGTGTATTTTTAGGGTCAGGATTAGGTTTAAGGTTTGTTTTAGGTTAAGGTTTAGGGATAGGGCTCAAATGGGTGTTAGGGTTAGGCGTAGGGTAATGGATAGGGTTCTGTTTAGGGTTCAGGGTGGTTTAGGGTAATGGAAAGGTTTTGAGATAACAATAAGGAAAGGTATAGGCCTAGGGTTAGCATTAGGATTAGGATTATCATAAGAATAATATATAGGGTTAGAGCTAGTGTTAGGGCTTAATTTATGGTTAATATTAGGGCTAGCATTAGGGTTAGGGTTTGGGTTAGGGCTAGTAACCCTAGCTTATGGTAGGTTAGGGTTAGGTTTTGGGTAAACGTTAGGTTTTGAGCTAGCGTTAGTACTAGGGTGAGAGTTAAGTTTAGGGTTAGGTGTAGGGTTAGGGTTATAGATTTGGTCAGGGTTAGGTTTAGGGTTAGGGCTAGGCTTTACATTAGGTTTAGGGTTAGGCTTAGAGTAATAGATGGGGTTAGATGTAAGTTTAGCTTTTGGGTTAAGTTTAGGTTTAGGATTAAGTTTAGTTTTAGGGCTGGTTTACTTTTGGGTTTAGGGTAAGTGTTCGGGTTTGAGTTAGGGTTACGTCTGGGGTTAGGTTTATGTTTTGTGTTAGGGTTTTGGTTAGGGTTAGGGCTAGAGTTATCATTACATTTAGTGTTAGAGTTAGGGTAATGGATAGAGTTAGAGCTAGGGTTAAGTTTAGGATTAGGGCTAGGGTTAGGGTTATGGATAGGTTTAGGGCTAGGGTTATGTTTAGGCTAAGGCTTAGGCTGTGAACTAGGGTTACGACTAAGGTGAGGGTTTGGGTTAGGTTTAGAGCTAGGGTTATGGTGAGGGTTATGTTTCAGGTAGGTGTTGGCCTAGGATTACGGCTAAATTCTGTGTTAGGTTCAAGCCTAGGGTTAGTGCTATGGGTAATGTAAGGTCTAGAGTTCTAATTATAGATAGTTGTAGGGTAAGGGTTATGGCTAAGTCTAGTATTAATTTCAGATGTTAGTTTATTGTCAGGTTTAGAGCTAGTTTTAGTGTTAGTGTCAGGGTCAGTGTTCAGGTTATAATTAGGGTTAGGGTGAGAGACAGAATTAGAACAAATTTAGGTATAGGGTTATGGTTAGTGTTTGCATTAGTTTAAGGATTATTGTTAGGGATAAGACTAAGTTTTTGTTTAATTATGTGCTGGAGTTATTGCAAGATTTAGGACTATGTTTAGGTTTTGGGCTAGTATAAAGGTTAGGTTTAAGTATGAGTTTACATATAGGGCTAGTATTACGGTTCAGTTTAGGTTTAGGTTCAGATTTATACCTATAAATCTATACCTAGTGTTAGGGTCAGAATATGGGTGAAGTTTAGAGTTTGATTTTGGGTTAGGGTTAGAGGTAGAATGAGGGCTAGGGTTAGGACTAGTAATAGGCTTGGTGTTTGGTTTTGTCTAAGGATTAGGATTAGGACTATGATTATCATTATGGATAGGGTTTGGTTTATGGTGATAGGGTTAGAGCTAAGGTTAGGTCTATGTTTAGGGTTAGGTTTAAGGCTAGGATTAGGGTTAGGGTTAGGGTTAAATCTAGTGTTAGGACTTGGATTAGTGCTTTTTTTGTGTAGGGTTAGGGCTAGGGTTAAGGCTATGGCCAATGTAAGAACTAGGGTTACTATTAGGGTTAGTTTTAGGGTTAGGGTTTGGGCTAGGAATGGTGCTAGCATTAGCTTTAGGGTTAGGGTGATATTTAGAGCTAGGATTAGTATTTGGATAAGAGACAGGGTTAGGGTTATTTTTAGGCCTAGGACTCAAATTAGAGTTAGACTTATGGCTAGTTATAGTGGTAGAGTTTTGCTATAGGGTAAGGTTTGGGGTTAGAGTGATAGCTCACTTTTGTTTTAGGGCTAGGGCTATGGTTAGGACTAGTTATAGTATTAGCAATAGTGTTAGGGCTAGTGGTATGGTGAGGTTTAGGCTTAAGGTTAGGGTTATATTTAGAGTTATGTTTATATCTAGTGTTAGAGCTATGGCTAGGGTTTTGGCTAAGGTTTTGTTTAATGTGAGGGTTATGGTAATGGGTAGGGTTAGAAATAGAAATAGGGCTAGGGTGATAGTTTGTGTTAGGGCTAGGGTTAGGATTAGGGTTAGAGCTAAATTAGGGCTAGGATTAGCGTTTGGTTCAGTGTTAGGGTTAGGTCTATGGTTAGGACTAGGGTTAGGGTTAATCTTGGTGTTAGGTTTAGAGTTACTTTTAGGGGAAGTGATGAGATTATACCTAGGTTCATGGCTAGGACGAGCTTTAAATTTAGGTTAGGGCTAGGGTGAAAGTTTTGGATAGGATTAAGGCTAGGTTTAGGGCTAAAATGAGGGCTAGGATTTGTGTTAGGGTTAGGGCTAGGATTAGGTCTAGGGCTAATGTCAGGTCTAGGGTTATGTTTAGGGTTAGTGTTAGGGTTAGGTTTATGGCTAGGTCTAGTGTAAGGGTTAGGTTTAGTGTAGGGGTCAGGTTTAGAGCTAGGTATATTATTAGGTTCAGAGTCGTGTTAGGGTTTGGTTTGGGTTAAAGTTTAGGGTTAGGTCTCAAATTAGCGTTAGGGTTAAGAACTGGCTTTACAATTAGGGTTTTTTATGGTTAGAGTTAGGGTGAGTTTTAGGGTTAGAGTAATGGAAAGGGTTAGGTTTAGGATTCATGTTAGGTTTAGAGTAATTTATAGGGTTAGTGTTAGGGATAGGGTTAGGGTTTGGCCTAAAATTAACATTTGGGTTAGGCTTGTGTTTAGGATAATGGATAGTGTTAGGGCTTGGGTTAAGTTTAGGATTAGGGCTAGAGTTAGGGTTAGGCATAGGGTTAGTGTTAGAGTTAAGGTTTGGTTTACGGTAAGTGTTAGGGGTTGAGCTAGGGTTTGGGCTATGGTGAGGTTTAGCCTTAGGATTATAGTTAGGGCTAGGATTAGCATTAGGTTCAGGGCTCTGTTTAAGGCAGTGGATAAAGTTAGATCTAAGATTTGGGCTATGGTTACAGTTAAGTTTAGGGCTAGATTTAGGGTTAGGTTTAGGGTTAGGGTTATGTTTAGGGTAAGTGTTTGATTTTGAGCTAGGGTTATGGCTAGGAAAGCATTAGGGTTAAGGTTTTGGCTGGGGTTTTGGTTAGTCTTATGCTTATGGCTACGATTAGGGCCAGGTTTTGTGTGAGATTTTGGCTAGCATTAGGGATATGGGTAATTAAAGAGCCTGGTTTATGATTATTGCTAGTTTTAGTGTTAGGGTTAGATTTTGGGATAGGATAAGGTTTAGAGCTAGGGTTTGTGTTAGGATAATGTTCAATGTTTGCGATAGCATTGGGTTTAGGGTTAGGGCCAGAATTAGAACTAGGGTTAGGTCTAGGGGTAGGGTTAGTCTTTGTGTTAGGTTAATGGTTATTCTTAGGGATAGATCTAGGATGTTTTTTAGGGCTAGGGCTAGAGTTATGGCTATATTTAGGATTAGGTTTAGGTCTAGTGCTAGTATTATGGATAGGTTTGGTTTAGGTTTACCGGTAGGGCTTGTGTTAGGGTTCAGTTTAGAGATAGGGTCAGGCTTAGACCTAGGGTTAGTGTTAGGGTCAGAATAAGCATCAGGTTTAGGCTTAGGCTTTGTGTTAGTGTTAGAGATACAATGAGGGCTAGGGTTAGGACTAGTAATAGGGTTAGAGTTTGGGGTAGGCTAAGGATTATGGTTAGAACTAGGGTAGCATTAGGGTGAGGATTTGGCTTAGGGTAACTGATAGGGTTAGAGCTAGGGTTATGGTTTTGGTTGGGTTAGGGCTAGGGTTATATTTAGGGTGTGTGTTAAAGCTAAAGTTTGGGGATAGGTTTGGGCTAGGGTTAGGGCTATGCTTTGGGTTATGGTAAGGTATAAGGTTAGAACTAGGGATAGGTCTAGGGTGAGTTAGAGTTAGCCTTAGGGCTATGATGTTATAGCGAGGTTTTGGCATAGGGCAAGGAGTAAATTTAGGGTTAGGGCTAGTGTTAGAATTAGGGTTGGGATTAAAGCTAGGTTTAGGGCCAGGATTAGGGTTAAGGTTTTTGTTAGGGATAGTGCTAGCATTAGGACTAGGCTAATGTCAGGTCTGGGTTATGGTCAAGAATAGTTTTAGGGTTAGGTTTATGGCTAGGTAGAGTTAGAGATTTAGCTTGAGGGTTCAGGTCAGCTTTAGAGCTAGTGGTATCATTAGAGTCAGGGTCAGGGTCAGGGTTTGTTTAGGTTGAGGTTTAGAGTTAGGGCTCAAATTAGCTTTAGGGTTAGATTTAGGGTTAGGGTAATGGATATGGTTAGGTATAGGCTTCAGGTTAGGTTTAAGGTAATAGATAGTGTTAGGGTTATGGATAGGGCTAAGGTTATCTTAGGGTTAGCATTAGGGATAGAGTTAGGATAAGCTAATGGATAGGATTAGAGCTAGAGTTAGGGCTTGGATCATGATTATGATAAAGGATAGGTTTAGGTTTAGGGTTAAAGCTAGCATTAGGGCTCGGATTAGGGTTAAGTTTTAGATTCACTTAGGGCTAGGGTTAGGGCTACAGTTAATGTAAAAACTTGGGTTATGATTAGGGCTAGTTTTATGACTAGGTTTAGGGCTAGGTCTAGTATTAGGGTTAAGTTAAGCTTTAGGGTGAAGATTTGAGATGGGATTATCTTTAGGGTCAGAGTCAGAGTCAGTGTTAGTTTTAGGGTTAGAGATAACACTCAGATTAGAGATAGGATTAAGGCTAGGTTTATGGTTAGGTTTTGTGTTGATGTTAGGGAAAGAATTAGGACTAGGGCTAATGTCAGGTATAGGGTTATGGTAGGTTAGGAATAGCGTTAGGGCTATGGCTCGGTTTTGTTTTAGGTCTAGGTCTTGGGTTAGGGCTAGTTTTAGGATTAGCGATAGTGTTATGGCTAGTGGTATGGTGAGGTTTAGGCTTAGGTTTAGGGTTAGATTTAGAGTTATGGTTAGATCTAGGGTTAGAGCTAGGGTTAGGTCGAAGGTTAGGGCTAAGTGTTACGATTATGGTAACAGATAAGGTTCATACTAAAAAGAGGTCTATGGTGAGAGTTAGAGTTCGTTTTTGGGCTAAAGTTAGAGTTAGGGTTACGGTTAGCGATAAATTAGGGCTAGGATTAGAGCTAGGGTTAGTGTTATGGTTAGGCCTAGGGTTAGGGCTCAGATTAGGGTTAGTGATAGTGTTAGGGTTAGGGTTAGGGGTAGGGATGTGGTTAAACTAGGTTCAGAACTAAGGCTGGGGTTGAAATTAGGAATTGGGCTAGGGTTAGGGTTCAGGTTAGGATTAAGTCTAGGTTTAGGGCTAGTGTAAGTATTGGGTTTGTGTTGGGTTTAGGGCAAGAATTAGGTAGAGGGATTATGTCAGGTCTAGGGTTATGGTTAGGGATACTTTTAGGGTTTGTTTTATGGCTAGGTGTAGTGTAAGGGTTAGGTTTAGGGTTAGGGTAAGGTTTAGAATTAGGTGAGTTATTAGAGTCAGTGTCTTTTATAGAGTTTGGTTTAGGTTATAGTTTAGGTTTAGGGCTCATATTAGCATTAGGGTTTGGGTTAGAGTTAGAGTAATTGATAGGTTTAGTTTTAGTGTTCAGGTTAGGTTTGCGTAATGGATAGGGTTAGTTTTAGCAATAGGTTCAGGGTTAGGACTAGGGTTAGCATTTGGGTTAGGCTTATATTTAGGGTAACAGATAGGAGGTATGGCTAGGTTTATGTTTAGGATTATGAGAAGGGTTAGGTTTAGGGTTAGGCCTAGGGTTACTGTTAGGGTTAGGTTTAGGGTAAGTGTTAGGGTTTGAGTTATGGTTAGGGCTAGGGCAAGTGTTAGGATTAGTGTCAGGTCTAGGTTTAAGATTAGTGTTAAATTGAGGGCTAGGGTTAGCATTAGGGTTAGGGTTATGTTTAGGGTAATGGATAGAGTTAGAGGTAGGGTTTGGCCTTGGTTATGGTTAGGATTAGGGTTAGGGTTATGGTTAGGGCTAGGGTTATGTTTATGGTAAGGGTTAGTGTTTGAGCTAGGGTTAGGGCCAAAGCGAGAGTTAGGGTTTGGGTTACACTTAAGGCTAGGGTTAGGGCTAGGATTAGGGCTAAGTTTTGTGTGAGGTTTAGGGCTAGAATTAAGGCTATTGGTAGTGTAAGCTAGGGTTAGGACTATGGTTAGGTCTAGGGTTAGGGTTATGGCTAGATTTTGGGTTAGCATAAAGTTTAGAGCTAGGGTTTTTGTTAGGAGAAGGGTCTTTATTTGTGTTAGGGTTAGGTTTATTTTGGGGGCTAGAATTAGGGCTAGTGTTAGGTCTAGAGGTAGGGTTAGTATTTGGGTTAGGTTAAGGGTTATTTTTAGGGCTAGGGCTAGGTTTTTGTTTTGGGCTAGTGCTAGAGATATAGCTAGATTAAGGATTAGGCTTTTGTATAGGTGGAGTGTTAAGGTTAGGTTTAGGTATAGGGTTAACTGTTGGGCTAGTGTTAGGGTTTGGTTTAGGATTAAGATCAGGTTTCAATCTAAGGTTAGAGTTAGGTCAGAATAAGGGGCCGGGTTAGGGCTAGGGTTTGTGTTAGGGTTAGAACTAAAATAAGGGCTAGGGTTAGGATTAGTATTAGAGTTATGGTTTTGAGTCTGCTAAGGATTAGTTTTAGGACTAACCCTAGGTTTAGGGTTTGGTTTAGGGTAAGGGATACGTTTAGAGCTAGTATTAGGGCTAATGTTAGGGTTAGGGATAGGGCTAGGCTTATGGTTAGGGTTATCTTTAGTGCTAGGTTTAGGTCTCGGTTTAGGGTTAGGTTTTCTGTTATTACAGGCTATGGTTAATATAAGAACTGGCATTATGACTAGGGCTAGTTTTAGAGTTAGAGTTAGGGCTAGGTCTAGTGTTCAGTTTAGGTTTAAGTTAGGGTATGTTTAGAGTTAGGGTTAGTGATAGGGTCTGAGTCAGGGTAAGGGTAAGTTCTAGAATTAGGGTTAGAACTCGAATTAGAGCTAGGTTAGGGCTAGGTATAAGCTTAGGTTTGGGATTAGTTTAAGCATTAGTGTTAAGCCTATGACTCAGTTTAGTTTGAGAGCTAGGCCTAGGGTTAGGGCTAATTTTCTCATTAGAATTAGGATTAGGGCTAGTGTAGGATGAGGTTTAGGCTTAGGTTTAGTGTTTGCTTTAGAGTTAGGGTTAGGTCTACGTTTACAGCTAGGGCAAATTTGGGGCTAGTGTTGGGGCTAGGTTTAGGGCTAGGGTTTGGGTTATGGTAAGGTATACGTTTAGAACTAGGGTTAGGGCTAGGGTGAGAGCTAGGAGTAGGGTTTAGATGAGGGTTAAATTAGTTCTAGGATTAGTACTAGGGTTAGTGTTAGGGCTAGGCCTACATTTAGGGCTAGGGTTAAGGTTAGGATTAGTGTAAGGTATGATGTTATAGCTAGGTTTAGGGCAAGGATCAAAATATGGTTAGGGCTAGGGTTAGGGTTAGAATGAAGTTTAAGCCTGGGTTTAGGGCTAGTATTAGAGCTAGGGTTTAGTCTAGGATTAGGGTTAGGTTTTGTGTTAGAGTTAGGGCTATGATTAGGGCTAGAGGTAATTTCTGGTCTAGGTTTATAGCTAGGGTTAGTTTGGTTTAAGTTTATGGCTAGTTCTAGGGTAAGGGTTAGGTTGAAGGTTAGGGTAAGGTGTAGAGATAGGGTTATTATTAGGGTCACAGTCATGGTTAAGTTTGGGTTAGGTTAAGGTTTAAGGTCAGGGTTCTCATTAGCATTAGAGTTAGGGTTAAGGTTAGAGTAATGTTTATGGTTATGTTTAGGGTTCAGGTTATGTTTAGGGTAATGGAAAAAGTTAGGGTTAGAGATAGGGTTAGGGTTATCCTAGGGTTAGCATTAGGGTTAGCGTTATGGTTAGGGTAATGGATAGTGTTAGAGCTAGGTTTAGGGCTAGGATTATGGTTAGGATTAAGGCTAGGGTTAGGTTTAGGATTAGGTCAAGTTTTAAGGTTAGGGTTAATTTTAGGGTAATGGTTAGTGTTATGGTTAGGGTTAGGATTAAAAAGAGGTTTAGGGCTTGGATTAGGGCTAGATTTGTGTTAGGTTGTGGCTAGGATTAGGGCTAAGTTTAATGCAAGAACTAGAATTATGATTAAGGCTACTTTTAGGGTTATGGTTAGAGCTATGTCTAGTTTTAGGGTTAAGTATACTTTTAGGGTTTAAATTAAGGGTTTGGGTTAGGGCTATGTCTTAGTTGTTGTTTTTTTTTTTAGGGCTAGGACTAGGTTAGGTCTAGTTTTAGGATTAGCGTTAGTGTTAGGGCTAGTGTTAGTGTGAGGTTTAGGCTTAGGGTTAGGGTTAGATTTAGAGTTATGGTTAGATATAGGTTTAGGGCTGGGGCTAAATTTAGGGATAAAGTTAGGTAAGTTTTAGGGTTATGGTAAGGGATAGGGTTAGATCCAGGAATAAGGCTAGGGAGAGAGTTAGAGTTAGTCAGTGCTAGTGTTAGGGTTAGGGTTAGGGCGAAATTAGGGCTAGGATCAGGTAGGTCTATGATTAGTGAGGATTAAGTCTTGGATTAGAGTTAGTGTTAGATTTAGGGGAAGGGATGGGGTAATAGCAAGGTTCAGAAGTAGGGCCAGGGATAAAATTAGGGATAGGGCTAAAGTTCGGTTTTGAGTTAGGATCAAGGCTAGGTTTAGGGTAGGATGAGGGCTTGCATTTGAGTTAGGGTTATGACAAGAATTAGTGCTAGGGCTAATATCAGGTCTAGGGTTATGGTTATGGATAGTTTTAGGGTAGGGTTTATGGCTAGGTCTAGTGTCAGAGTTAGGTTTAGGTTAAGGTTCAGGTTTAGAGATAGGGATATTATAATGGTGAGGGTCAGATTTTGGGTTTGGGTTAGGTTGAGGTTTAGGATTGGGGCTCAAATTAGCTTTAGGTTTAGAGTTATGGTTAGGGTAATTAATAGGGTTAGGTTTAGGCTTCAGGTTAGTTTTAGGGTTCAGTTTAGATTTTGGGTAATTGATAGGTTTAGAGTTAGGCCTAGGGTTAGCATTAGGTTTATGATTATCATTAGGTAATGGATAGGGTTAGGGCTAGGATTATGTTTAGGATCAGGGCTAGAGTTAGGGTTATTGTTAGAGTTTAGGCTAGGGTTAGGTTTAGGATTTGGGTTAGGGTTTGAGCTAGGGTTAGTGCTAAGCCTAGGGTTGGGTTTAGGGTTAGGTCTAGGATTAGGGTTAGTATTAGGGTTAAGGCTAGGTTATCATTAGGGTAAAGGTAGTGGACAGGGTTAGATGTCAAGTTAATATTAGGTTTAGGTTTAGGACTAGGGTTACTGTTAGGTTTAGTGTAACTGTAATGTTTTGAGCTAGGGTTAGGGCTATGATAAGTGTTAGGTTTATGGTTAGGTCTAGATTTAGGTGTTCAGTTAGGGTTAGAATAGGTTTAGGCATAGGGCTTGGGATACAATGAGGTTCATGGTTAGAGTTAGGGTAATGGGTGGGGTTACAGCTAGGGTTAAGTCTAGGGTTAAGTTTAAGATTAGGGCTAGGTTTAAGGTTTGGGTTAGGGTTCGGGTTTAAGCTAGGATTAGGTTAAGGGTAAGAGTCAGAGATTGAGTAAGTGTTAGGGCTTGGTTGAGGCTTCAGGTGAGAATCAAGGCCAGGGATAAAGTTAGGGTTAGGGTTATGGCTAGGTGTAGTATTAGGTTTATGGTTATGGTTAGGGAAGTGGATAGAGTTTGAGCTAGGGTTTGGGCTATGGTTATGGTTAGGATTAGGGCTAGGATGAGTGTTAGGGTTTGGCTTAGGTTTATGTTTAGATTAAGGGTTAGGGTTTGAGCTAGAGTTAGGGCTAATGCTAGGTCAAGGGTTAGGTTCAGTGGTAGGTTTAGTGATAGAATTATGGTAGGTTTAGGGTTAGGGTTAGGGTTAGGGCTAGGCTTCTCATTTGGGTTAGGATAAGGTTTAGGGTAATGGATATGTTTAGATGTAGGTTTAGTTTAGGGTTAGGGTTAGATTTAGTTTTATGGTTAGTGTGAAGGCTATGGTTATGTTTAGTTTTTTTTTATGGGATACGGTTTGAGCTAGGGTTAGGGCAATGGCGAGTGGTAGGTTTAGGATTAGGTATAGGGTTAGTTTTCCATTTACAGTTAGGGTTATGGTTAGGATTACGACTAGGGTTATCAATAGGGTTAGGTTTACAGTTAGGGTAATGTGTAGGTTTAGAGCTAGTTTTAGGGATAGGCTTAAGTTTATAGTTATGACTAGGGATAGGGTTAGAGTTAGGGATAGTTCTAAGTTTTTATTTAGGGTAAGAGTTAGGCTTTGAGTAACGTTTAGGACTAAGGCTAGGCTTAGGGTTAGGATCAGGGCCAAGGTTAGGGTTAGGGTTATGCTCTGGGATAGGTTTAGGACTAGGATTCACTCTAGATTTTTTGTTAGGTTAAGGCGTAGGGTTAGGGCTTTGGGTAATGTAAGAGCTAGGATTATGATTATTATTAGGGCTAGTTGTAGGGTTAGGGTTATGGCTAGGTCTAGTGTTAGGTTTAGGTTTTCAGTTATGGTCAGGTTTAGAGATAGTTATTGTTAAGTGCAGGGTCAGTGTTCAGGTTAGAGTTAGAGTTAAGGTTAAAGCCAGAATTAGGAATAGGTTTATGACTAGGGTAGGGTTAGTCTCTGTGTTAAGTTAAGGGTTATTGTTAAGGCTAGGGCTATGTTTTTGTTTATGTCTAGGGCTAGAGTTAAGGCTAGATTTAGGATTAGGTTTAGGTCTAGGGCTAGTAGTAGGGTCAGGTTTAGGTATAAGATTACTGGTAGGGATAGTGTTAGGGTTTGGTCTTGGGTTAGGGTAAGGTTTAGACCTATAGTTAGTGTTATGGTTAGAATAAGGGTCAGAGTTAGGGTAGGGTTTGGGATATGGTTAGAGCTAGAATGAGGGCTAGTGTTAGAACTATTTATAGGGTTAGGGTTTTGATTAGCCTAATGATTAGAAATAGGTCTAGGGTTTTGCTTATGGTTATGGATAGGATTAGAGCTAGTGTTAGGGGTAGGGTTAGGGTAAGGGTAAGGTATGATGTTACAGCTAGTTTTAGGGCTAAGGTGAGGGTTAAAATTAGATTTGGGATAGGGTTAAGTGTAAGGTTAGGATTAAAGCTAGTGTTAGGCCTAGGATTAGGACTAGGGATTGTGTTAGGGTTAGGTTAGCATTACTGCTAGGGTTAATGTCAGGTATAGGGTTATGGTTATGGATAGTTTTGGGATAGGTTTTTTGCTTGGTATAATATAAGGGTTAGGATAAGGGTTAGGGTCGGGTTTAGAGGTAGAGTTATTATTACTGTCAGGGTCAGAGTTAGGGTTTGTTTTAGGTTAAGGTTTAGGATTAGGGCTCGAGTTAGCATTAGGGTTAAGCTGAGAGTTAGGATAATTATATGGTTAGGTTTAGGGTTCAGGTTAAGTTTAGGGTAATGGATAGGTTATCATTAGGGATAATGCTAGGGTTAGGCTGAGATTTAGCATTAGGGTTAGGATTAGGGTTAAGGTAATGGATAGGGTTAGAGCTAGGCTTAGGGCTAGGGTTATGGTTATGGTTAGAATTAGGGCTAGGGTTAGGGTTAGGTTAAGGTTTAGTGCAAGGAATAAAGTTAGGGTTAAGTTTAGGGTAAAGGTTAGGGCTAGGTTTAGGGTTCGAATTAGGGTTAAAGCTAAGGTTTGGTCTCAGATTAGGGCTAGGTTTTGGGTTACATTAGGGATGTTGTTAGGAAGACGGCTAATGTAAGAACTAAGGTTACGATTAGGGCTAATTTTAGTATTACATTTAGGACTAAGTCTAGTTTTAAGATTAGGTTTAGGTTTAGGGTGATGTTTTGAACTAGGGTTAGTGTTAGTGTTAGAGTCAGGGTCACGGTTCATTTTAGGGTTAGGGATAGGATTCAAATTAGGGGTAAGCTTAAGGCTAGACGTAGGGTTAGGATTTGGTTTAGGTTAAGGGTTAGGGTTAGTCCTATGGCTCTTTTTTTATGGCTAAGGCTAAAATTAAGGGTAATTTTATGATTAGCATTAGTGTTATTGCTTCTTATAGGGTGAGTTTTGGCTTAAGAGTAGATTCACAGTTATGGTTTAGGGCTATGGCTACTGTTAGAGCTAAGATTAGGGCTAGTATTTCTGTTATGGTAAAGGATAATGTTCGAACTAGGAATAGGGCTATGGCAAGAGTTAGTCTTAGGGCTAGAGTTAGAACTAGGGTTAGGGCTAAATTAGGGCTAGGAATAGGTCTATGGTTAGTGTTAGGCCTATGCCTAGTATTAGGGCTATGTTTATGGTTAGCTTCAGGGGAAGGGATGCCTGTTTGATTTCCACTAACCCATAGGTGTCAAAATGAAATGAAACCTTAAAATACAAAATGTTCATAATAGTGAACCATTGAATTGAGAAGAACATACCTTGGAAGCATACTAAGGCTAGATAAAAGATGACTCCTGCCCAGTATCAAAGTAATTTGAAGAAAACTAACTCTCACCCTAACATTACCTCTAACCCTAGCCCTAGCCTTAACCCTAAACCTAACATTAACCCTAACTTGATTAGAGAACCATTGATCCTAGAATTCTTGCCCATGGGGAGCCTTGTGGGGCTAGTTAAGGGATGAATCATATCCAACATCAAACAAATCTGACCAAATAATTATGGGAGGTATTTCAGTACATTCATATTTTCCTGTTTTCTCCTAAATGACTCTCAGGTTAAGTTGTTTTTGCATTCTTAAGCATAGGCCTACTTTTACAAGGAACATACCAGAGTCCCTACAGAGAATTGATGGAGTGTGTGAAGTTTCAAGCAGCTAGCACGAACCTTGTTTGATTTTCAACTCCATTAACTTTCCTGTATAGGTCAAAATGAAGTGAAATCTTAAAATACAAATGTTCCTGACAGAGAACCTATAAATGGAGAAGGCCTAAACATGGGGAACATAGTAAATCTAGGTAAAAGATAAATCCTGCCAAGTATCAAAGAATTTTGAATAAAACTAACTCTAACCCTAACACTAACTCTAATCCTAGCTCTTCCACTAAAGCTAACTTTTTAATGAAATCTTTGACCGTAGAATTTCCAAACTTGGGTAGCCTAATGGGGAAAGCTGAAGGATGAATGCTGTGCAGTATCAAGAAAATCTAACCAAAATTTGATGGAGTATATCAGTACATGCGTATTTCCCTGTTATCTCCTAGAGGACTCTTGGATAAAGTTCTTTTTACATGCTTCAGCTAAGGCGTACTGTCACAAGAAGAAATCAGATATTGCTCACAGAGAATTGATTGAGTGTGAAGTTGCAAGCAGCTAGCACCAATGCTGTTTGATTTCCAGCTCCATTTCCATTTTCCTGTATAGGAAAAAATGAACTGAAACTTTAAAATGCAAACTATTTCTTACAGTGAACCATTGAACCTAGGATGCCCAAACATGAGTAGTATAGTAAGGATAGGAGAAAAATGAATCTTGCCCAGTATCAAAGAAATTTGAACAAAGCTAACTCTAATCCTAATACTAGCTCTAGCACTAGCCCTAACACTATCCTTAACACAAACACTAACCAGTTTGAAAAACTGTTGATCCTAGAAGTCCCAAACGTGGTTAGCCAAGGGGGCTAGCTATCAGATGAATCCTATGAAGTATCAAGGAAATATGACCAAATAATTGAGGTGGTATTTCATTTCATCCATATTTCTCTGTTTTTTGCTAAAGTTCTCTCAGATAAAGTTGTTTTTTTTCCATCTCCATCTTAGGGCTACTTTCACAAGGAACAAACCAGAGAGTTCCACAGAGAACTGATTCAGTTTTTGAAATTTCAAGCAGATAGCACCAACCTGGTTTGATTTTAACCTCCATTTTCATTTACCTCTCTAGGTCACTAAGAAGTGAAACCTTAAAATACAGAGTGTCCCTGTTAGCGAAGCATTGAAATGAGAAGGTCCAAACCTGAGGAGCATATTAAGGCTAGGTAAAAGATGACTCCTTCCAAGTATCAAAGAAATTTGTACAAAATTTACTCTCACCCAAACACTATATCTAACCCTTGCCCTAACCCTAAACCTAACAATAACTGTAACCTGATTAGAGATCCATTGATCCCAGAAGTCCCACACTTGTAGAGCTTTGTGTGGCAAGCAAAATAATGAATCCTACTCAGTATCAAACAAATCTGACAAAATAATTATGGTTGGAATTTCAGTGCATGCATATACCCTACTCCTAAAGGGCTATCCATCAGCATAGGCCTACACTCACAAGGAACATACCAGACTATCC